>NC_063345.1:44442733-44509237 GCF_021869965.1 Rhincodon typus
AACCCCCTTCCCCTCCCCCTTTTCTGATGAAGGGTCTAGGCCCGAAACGTCAGCCTCTCTGCTCCTATGATGCTGCTTGGCCTGCTGTGTTCATCCAGCCCTGCACCTTGTTGTCTCTATAGTTCTAAGAAAACTAGTTATCCTCTGATAACGCACCTAAGTAGCCACTTTCTATGCTGCAGTGTAGGTAGTAATGTTTAAAGGATAGTCAAAGAGGCTGGGCCTGATCATTTCCTCCCTCAATATTCAATGATGAATACTTCCCAATTGGAGTCAATAATAGGGTTCAAGAAAGAGAACTGTGCCTGATTATTTCCCTTCTACATTTCAACTACCATGCCTTTTACCATAACTCAAGTTTATTTCAGCTAACCTACAAAGATCAGGTTTTGCAGTGTCCAGAACCACAGTGGGTGAACATATATAGAATGTCATTGAGAAAGACCTGTTTTAATTTTCATGATGACAACAAAGTAACCATTTAATACAGCCAAAGGCACAAATTCAATCCAGTATATGCTAAATATACACAGACTACACAAAATAATCTGATCATTTCAATGCCTGTCAGTGTATTTATGTTGATAGCTAGTAGAATTCTGTTATATAAACATAACAGTATACTAACAGATAAAAAAAAGTTGCAAAATGGCAAAGTCTATAATCGAAACTCGTGTCTTGGATCACAGAGTGCATCCAAGTGGTTCTTTTCAGGTTTGGTTAAACGTCGTTAAGAGAAGGCTCGACAACAGCAATTTGCTCAAATACGAACATTTATCGTGTAATAATAAAGGATGACAGACGATAAAAGAAAGGAACATTTATTAAGTAAATAAAACGAAAAAGAGAAGAAAAAATAAAATAAGTCCTTCTGCCTGTTAGGGTCCCCTCGATCGACGGGTGGTCTGGAGATTGAGGTTGTTCCTGGCATCGTTCACGATCCCGGTCTGAGGTGAAGTCCAGCGACTTGGAACAAAACTCTCTCTCTCTTATACAGTGTAACAAACAGCCAGTACAAAGAAAACAGATACAGCAGACAAAACTACTATATAGTACAGAAAACACAGCTACAGAAAAAACAAGCTGCTGGTGCTATCTTCAGCCTGTATAGAAATGTTCACAGGACTCATCCAGCTTGTTGAGTATCATCAACAATTTTAGCCCTTCAGCTCATCCTATACAATCTATTTTCTGTCAAATATCATCATTAACTTTTTGACTTTTGGCCCATCCTATACATTCCACCCCGATGATATTTGACAGCGCATGTTACAATTAAAGACGCTGATGCAAATCAGTGATCGCTGTGCAAGAACGTATAATAAGATTATGTAACCTACTCTAGAAGGTTACTACTACAATGAAAACTACAATGCAAACATCTAGCATCAATACAAAAATAGGGTGTATCATCAAATTATTGATTGTACTGGCCTTTGGGGACTGACCCTTAAATATATATAACCCACCCCTGGTGTACAGTCAAAGCCATGATGGAACCAGCAAGTAGTGCCACCTGAATGAGGTGACCAGATTATTGTCTATATTCTTTTTCAGTTAATCTACTTACATAATTTCCTCTAAAATTCCATATGTTCCAGATTCAGTATCCTTAATTTGTGTTTTTTTTTAAATTCTCCAGTTCCCTATCCACAGACTCCTGCATCACCTGTGTCTTAGCTCAGTCTATTTTCACATACACTATCTGTCCTAGCACATTACAATTTCACCAACTGGTTTAGTCATACAAATGCCCAAGATGGGGTATCTGTATGTCATCCCATGGGCCCTTTCACTCAGTCCACCATTACTTCTCCATATTCTTTCATTTCTGTAACATTTTGACATAATAGCCAATCACACTGTTTATTTTGATTGTAATTCTTTTTACATCCCTTTTACTAACACTACTTTCAGTGTTTTAAAGTCAGTTTCTCTATGGATTTTGTCTTAGTGTCTTATCGATTAAACTATGTTTTTGCGCTCTTCCAAGTCACACTAATCTTTTTGTCAAGTAGGTGTACATATCTGAGACCCGTTCTTCAGTGCATGTTTTTTACTGTCTCATGTTTGTTACCTCTGAGGTAACATTCACTTTTGCACACTTTTATCAGTATCCCAAGACCATGTCATGCTTTCTTGACTCCCACATAATCTTATCAAATGACCTATGAGGTTTTACTTATCTCTCCATGTATGGTCCCGATGTCTCAGATAGTGGCTTGATTACCAAATCAGTTCTCTTAAAAGGAAAGACAAGGACACAAACATAACCAAGAGAAAGCTATCAGTTTTGTGCTCTCATTTAAGCCTCCTTTTCACAACTGTAACATTTTAACTGGATTGCCGCTTCTATTTATTTTTACTTTCTGCCACCAGTCTCCACCCTTAATTACTTCATCTCATCCAATTTTGCAACTTAACTATTACCAAAATAACTAATTCCAGACATCTGTAGAGATTTGTAGTCCATGGAACACAATCTTATAATATTTTAAAACAGAAGTTAAATATTTGTTTGATTTAGGCACAACTACTTCGTTCTTTCTCTCAGATGACCCACATTTTTTGTGAAGTTACTTGATGACTCATTCCAGATATGTTAACATATCTCTAAGTAAATTTGTCACATTCAATATTCTGTTTACTCCATTGAATTCACTAACCATCTTCATATATTGAAACCATTGAGACTGTGTGCATGCACTTTATCATTTCCCAGAATCCCTTTAAATTTTCAGGTAACAATTTCATTTAAAAGTTTTAGAATACCAGGGCATGTGAGTTGTAATGTAGTCTTTGTCATGATGTGTTTAAGTGTACCCAGGCTCAGTGGTTTTGAAATTCCTGACACTCACCACAATTAATATTTCTACAGCACTTCCCCAACACTGAAATGTGTTATTGATGAATGGCTTGATGGGTTGAGGGTGTCTCATCCATCACTGTATTGCAGCATTGAAATTCTGTAAACGGGTTCAGCCTTCAGTGTCTCTAATTTCTCAAAAAAAACAAACAAGCTCCATCCATTCCACATCAAGCAGAATGGGTTAATTGGTATTAATCTTCTATGAATTCAAAAAAGGGGATGGGGCGTAAACTCTTGCATGTAACTATATCAACTGTCTCTCCTCCTCCTTGAGAGAAAGAAAAGCCCATCCCTTTGTTAAATTTGCCTTCCCAAACTCCTTGCACACAGGGAGTTACAATTTCAACATTCCAATTTCCTTATTACTTCAATGTTAACAATGAGTCAATCTTATCATCCGGAATTAAAGCTTTGTTCATTTTAAATTGTTTTTGGAAGATCACTCTGGCCAGAAAATGAAATTCCAAACATGG
Source organism: Rhincodon typus (assembly GCF_021869965.1). Taxonomy (NCBI): domain Eukaryota; kingdom Metazoa; phylum Chordata; class Chondrichthyes; order Orectolobiformes; family Rhincodontidae; genus Rhincodon; species Rhincodon typus. Next base: position 44,446,076 of record NC_063345.1, read on the forward strand.
TAATTTCTGGGATTAAAATTTACCCATGTCTAAATACAACATGGAGCCAATTCCAAAAGATAAATTTTTACCAAGTTTTACAAACTAAATTTTTGAATCAACATTTCACAGATTTTTGCTTTACACAACCACTGATTGTTTCTTAAAAAGAACATTACATTAACCATACGTGCTCCACACAGATACAGGCACACAACACTTTCAAAACACCAGACATTTCCAAAATGCAAACTATAACTTCAAAGTATCCCCAGATCTCAAGCTCCAGGGAACAAAAAGACACAAATTATACAGGATGACATTTAGCAACCAACACACCAAGGTGCATTCAAACCAGACCACAAAGAGTTAACACTTCGACAAGGTTCTCTGCACTTGCACAGTGCAGAAACCTAGCCTCCAGTTCTCTCTTTTTCCGGTTATAAGTGTCCCCCATCCTTCTGTGGGTCCTAATCGTGCTAGCATATTAGCCACAGATCCAAATCCAGAGTCTGCCACATTCCACCCTGGAATACTGAAGGACTCTGCAGCATCAGGTTGCTTTTTCCTTCTCTTACATCATTTTCCCAAATAACATCCTCATTACCAAAAATGTCTTGGATCATAGAATGCATCCAAACGGTTCTTTTCTGATTTAGTTAAATGTAGATAAGAGAAGGCTCAACAATTTGCAAAGGAAAGGAACACTTATTAAGTAAATAAAAAGAATGAAAAAGAGAACAAAAAATAAAATAAGTGTCACTCCCTTCGAGCTGTGGGGGACCTCTCGATCAATGGCTGGTCTGGAGGTTGAGGTTGTTCCTGGCACCGTTCACGATCCCGGTCTGAGGTGAAGTCCAGTGACTTGGAACAAAATTCTCTTTCTCTTATACAGTGTAACAAACAGCCAACACATAGAAAACAGATACAGTAGACAAAACTACTGTATAGTACAGAAAACACAGCTACAGAAAAAACAAGCTGCTGGTGGCATCTTCGGCCCAGAAAGGAATGCTCACAGGACTCATGCAACTTGTCGAGTATCATCAACAATTTTAGCCCTTCAGCCCATCCTATACAATCTATTTTCTCATGCAGCTGTCGAATATCATCATTAACGTTTAGACCTTTGGCCCATCCTATACAACTTGTTGTATGAATAAAGTTACTAAAGCAACACAAAAAGAAGAAAATCAAGTTCATTTTTATTAGCTTCTTTAACACCTTCACTGTTGGCATGCATGGAGGTGTAAAGTGCACATACTCAGGTAGTCAAGATGCCAGAACATCTGATCAACATTCTGAAATACAGAACCCTTGGGGTGATTGTAATTGGTTCCCTTTGAACCTTAGCAACCTCTTTAATCTTCATTTTCCCTGTTCTCTGTGGTTGATAGCTGGTGGCTGCTGTTTAATTCTATTTGGCCAGTTTTCTGTCTGGCCTGATTTTACTAGCTGTGGGTCAATTTAGAATGTCTAATTTTGGGCATGTGGTCACTTTACTACAGGGTCATTAATGTCCTTTCAAGAGGAAGGATGTCAGCCTAATCTATGACTCCAGTCACAGTTGACAGTAAAGAAGGTTATCTAAGATTTCAAAGTGATCTTGATCAACTGAGCCAATGGGCTGAGGAGTGGCAGACAGAGTTTGATTTGGTATTGTAGTTTGGTAAAACAAACAAGGGCAGGACTTATACAGCTAATAGTGGGGCCCTGGATTGTGTTGTCAAAAAGAGAGATGCAGGTGTTCAGGTACATAGTTCTTTAAAAGTTACATCACAGGTAGCATGGTTAAGAAAGCATTTACCATGCTTGCTTTCATTGCTCTGACCAGTGAGTACAGGAATTGGGACGTCGTGTTGAGGTTGTACACGATATCAGTGAGGCCACTTTTGGAGTACTGTGCACAGTTTTGATCACACTATTATAGGAAGGATATTATTAAATTGGAAAGGGTTCAGAAAGATTTACCAGAATATTGCTGGGACTGGAGGGTTTGAGTTACAAGGATAGGCTGGATAAAGTCGTAGGGTAATTTAGCATGGAAATAGACCCTTCGGTCCAACTTGTCCATACCGACCAGATTCCTAAATTTATCTATTCACATTTACCAGCATTTCACCCATATCCCTCTAAACCCCTCTTATTCATGTACCCACCCAGATGCCTTTTAAATGTTTTAATTGTACCAGCCTCCTTCACTTTGTCTGGCAGCTCATTCCATACACGCACTGCCTGGTGCATGAAAAAATTGCCCTTTAGATCCATTTTAAATCTTTCCCCTCTGACCTTAAACCTATGCCCTCTAGTTTTGGACTCCGCTACCCTAGGGAAAAGGCTTTGTAGTAGATCTCATATTTTCCAATGAGAGTCTGAGTCGCAGGGCGGTGTCAAGTGACTTTTATTTTCAGTACAGCTTCTTTCTCAGTCCAATAAAGCACACAAAAACCTTCAGAATGCCTTAACTTATACAGTTTAAACTTAGAGTGCACATGCACCCCCCTCCCAACTCTTTGATTACTATTGGTCAGTGGTGCTGAGTTATCCCTTTGTAATTGGTTCTCTGGTACAACATCCGACATATTTCAAGCTTGCCTCAGCAATTTAAATTAATTTTCAATTAAGCTAATCATATCACTGAACGACAAAGAGATGGACAGACTTGTGGTCCACCCCCAGTCCTTCATGATGTTTTCCCAACTTTTTTATCTTTCTTCTTGAGGCTTTTCACAATGGATACTGAATTTGAGTAACATTTGCCAGTTACACTGTGTTAAACACCAATTAATTGGATACTTGCCTATCGCTTCAGAAACCTTTAAATTCCTCATTACAGGAAATACAAAAGAATATTAATTTTTGATCAGTTCCAACAAAGTTATGTGGTTACACCTAATGTTAGAATTCTTTAGCTAACAAGTTGTGTCTTAATGTCTTCATTCAATCCACATCCCAAAAACTGCTAAACTCTGTACCTATGATTCATTCCTCCCTGTAATGATATGGGGAATGCTGTTACTGTTTGAAACTGGATTGAATCTTTTCCTCTAATGCTTTTCGTGATTCTTTTTGTATATATGTGGATCTTTAACTACTTTGGGATCTACATCTATGATTATCTGAGGAATCTTAACTAAAAGCATCTCTTAATATTGTAACGGATCAATTAAATAATTCAAGAGAAACAACAAGTTAGTGTGAAATGTTCTTATCTATGTAAGCAACTACAGCTGCACATTCTATCTTGGTTCAGTAAACTTGATTATACAGAGCTACTATTGTTCTACTTGTGAACACTACATTAAGCAAATATTTTCCCAAGTGCTCTAACTACTGTCAGCCATATTCTGCTGCATTAGCCATGGGTAGTCGTCGGCCATTTTGTGCCACTCAGTCATGGGCAGCACTAACATTTTGATCATTCACCCTATCTATGCCCCTCATGATCTTATAAACTTCTATAAGATCACCCTTCAGCATCTGATGCTCCAGGGAAAATAGCCCCAGCCTATTCACCCTCTCCTCAAATCCTCCAACCCTCCCAACATCCTTGTAAAGGCTGGGACTTACTTCACTGGAGCTTGGGAGGTTGAGGGGTGACCTTATAGAGGTTTATAAAATCATGAGGAGCATAGATAAGGTGAATAGCAAAGATCTTTTCCCTAGGGTCGGTAAGTTCAAAACTAGGGGCCATATTTTTAAGGTCAGATGAGAAAGATTTAAAAGGGACCTGAGGGGCAACTTTTTCACAAAGAGGGTGGTCCATGAGTGGAATAGACTACCAGAGGAAGTGGAGATGCAGATATAGTTATAAGATTTAAAAGTCATTTGGACAAGTACATGAATAGGAAAGGTTTAGAGGGGTGGCCTATCAAATGCAGACAAGTGGGACTAGTTTAGTTTGGGAAACTTGGTCAGCATGGATGAGTTGGACTGAAGCGTCTGTTTCCATGCTGTATGATTCTATAAAATTGTACTAAATCTTGTAATTGCAAACTATAGTTAATTTTGTGAGAAATGTGAGAAAGGTAATTATATGTGTACTTACTTTCCGGGATTTGCATTTTTCAATCAACACAGCATTTTCTGCAGAGGTCATTTTCAGTCTGAATCAGAATGATCTCAATTGAAGGTGATGACCTACAATTTATTCTCATGACTGTTTTAATTCAGTGCAAGTGCCATGCAATATTACATTAACAGCTTAAGATAAGCACGAGGCTTTCTTTCCAAAGGGTAGAAGAGTGACACTAACCCTAGATTACATCAGCTGAGTTAAGGCCTCTTGTGAAGCACAGCCTCAAAGATATTTTATTCAGAACAGCAAAGGGCTTTTTTTTGCAACATATGCAATCACTTAATTGCTATGAAGACTAAACTTTGAACTGTAACATCATTGGCGATAATTCATAGAATCATAGATATTCATAGTACACAAATGCCATTCAGCCCATCATGTCTGTACTGGCTCCAGAAAGAGCTACCCAGCTAATCCCATTCTCCAGCCCTATCTCTGTAGACCTACAATTTTCTCTGTCAAATGTTTATCCAGCTCTCTTTTGAGAAGTCTAATAGAATCTGCCTCCACCACTCCCACAGACAGCATATTCTAAATCCTAATAACTCACTCAGTTAAGAAGTTTCACATCTCACTCCTAGTTCTCTTGCTGACAATCTTAAAATTGTGACCCCTAGTTACTAACATACCAACTAGTGGAAACAGAATATTGTTCTTTAGCCTGCCAATATTGATAATAATTTTGAATACCTCAATAATGTCACCTCTTAATCTTCTCTACTCCAAAGGGAATAAGTCCAATTTCTCTAATCTTTCCTTGTATCTAAAATCCCTGATTCCTGGTATCATTCTAGTAAATCTCCTTTGAACTCTCTTTGAACAGCTTTAATATTCTTCCTTACTTAAGATGTCCAGAACCAATCACAATACTTCAAATGTAGTCTTACCAATGATTTGTAAAGGTGTAGTATCACTTCCTTGCTTTTATAGTCTATGCCTCTATTTATAAACCCGAGGATCTTAAAAGCTTTCTTAACCACTATTTCAACTTGCCTGGTCACCTTCAGAGAATAATGCAATTGAACTCTGAGGTCCCTCTGCTCCTATACTCCCCTCAAAGATGTACCAAGTGTACAATAGGTGACTAAAGAAGCATCCTGGTTTATATCATATTCATATAAAGTTATATTGTGGCTAAAAATATCATATGATGTTTAAGCCATCACGAGGACAAGCCTCATCTAGTACCTTTGAACTAATCAAAAGAGCTTAATTTATAGGTCTTTCAAAGTGCCATAGGTAGGTACAATTCACAAGGTGCAGGGGGCTAATGGCAAAGTGGTAGTGTCCTTGCCTCTGAGCCTGGAGGCCCAGGTTCAAGTTCCACCTGCTCTAGATATGTATCATACTATCTCTGAACAGGTTGGCTAAGAAAATGCCTTAGTATAATTGACAGAATCTCATGCTGATTAATACCAATCTGGCCTGTTTCCTGCACAATGCTTTTCAAACCAGGCTAAACAGACTTTGGACAGCATGATGGTCAGCACTGCTGCCTCATAGCGCCAGGGACCAGGGTTTGATTCCAGCCTCAAGTGACTGTCTGTGTGCAGCTTGTCTGTGTGGGTTTCCTCTGGGTGCTCTGATTTCTTCCCACAGTCCAAAGATGTGCAGGTTAGGTGGATTGGCCATCCTTAAATTTCCCATAGTGTCCAGGGATGTGCATCCTATGTGGATTAGCCATGGAAAATATAGGGATGGGGTGGGTCTGGGTGGGATGCTCATCAATGTGGACTTGATGGGCTGAGTGACCTGCTTCCACACTGTAGGGATTCTATGGTTCCATAAAAGATCTATAAAATTTGAGTGTGCAAAACATAACTTATAGATGAAATCTGATCTTCTTTTACGTCAGTCTGTCCAATTTTGAATGAATTGCACTCCATCTTATGCAAACATAACAAGTTTAGAGTTTAATAATAGTCAATTGGCATCCTCAAAGTACCTAAATAATGTTATCATTGCGTGCATATGTTGTTCCTCCAAATGATTACATGTAAGGTGATAAATCCATCTGCACTTATCAATCCCTTATTATTTATAACATTTCTTTTTCTACTGAAAATTACAACAAACTCATGCGATGATCCTTTTGGAGCCTTGTGAACTGACTGGATCTTTCCAGGCCATCAGACCTACAACATAATTACGCATGAAGACAAATTACAGAAAGATTGAGATAAACCCTTTTTAAGCGATTTTATTACAGTTATCAATGTAAATAGATGATAGTATTGTGCATGTATAATTATCTAATCAGAATTGATTTATTTCATTACTTATAATTTAAATTAGAATTTCCATGATACTTCAATTTTCATTAGTTTATTAAACACAGTTCTGATGTAGAGTAAGCATCTTCAACAACAATAATTAGTCGAAGTGTGACACTGGCATAAGTGCCTTTCGATTAAAATTCCAAGATCTAATCAGCAAAATAATTTTAGAACAACTCCCTTGTTTTCAAAATCAAGTCTTCGAAGATACTGAGATGGAGTTTTCACTTGTTCTCCAGTTGTAAAGCAAATATTGTGTCAACTTAACATTAGTTTTATGAGAGGAAAGTTGAAAATTTATCTTTTGGCTCAAATAATACAATAGCTTCCTTTGTGTTGTATTTTAAAGACAACATCCCATAATGTGAATCCTATGTAACCAATGGCATCATTAGCATCTTTTAAGACTAGCACCCAGGAGGCATATGGCAGCTCGAATATCCATCTCTTCCTGTGGGTAATAGTGAATTTGTTGCCAGTAACATAGTAATGTCAGCAGAACCTATCATGGAAAAATAATGCGCCTCACAGTGCAGCTGTGTTATAGGAAGACTATTTCCAATATCTACTGGTGAATGCAGGAGAACAGCATTGTTAGTTCACTCTTCAAAAAGGCAGACAGCAGGAAAAAAAAAGCTTATATCTCATGGAATGTATGCAATTGATAGTTAGAAAAACATCAGTGCTCTATACTCATGATGATGGTTATAAAATGACAGTAATTGTATCCTCCTCTTCCATTCCCTCCCCAAGTAAACACCCAGACCACCATCACAACCCTCCTCACACCATTCCCACAACCCTCCTCACACCATTCCCACAACCCTCCTCACACCATTCCCACAACCCTTCTCATACCACCCTCAGCCTTCTTCGCCACGTCATTTCCTGGCAGAGCCAAAAGGAAGGAAAAAGCAAGGCTAAGTAAAAAGTAATGCTCGTAAAATTCTCTCAAATACCTTCATACACTTGAAAGCCATCTCTGATCATGTCCTTGTATCACTCACCACTCATTTCACATTCCATGCACCAATCTAATTGCATTTTATATCCATCCCTGGAAAAAGCGAATTTAGATATAACTGCACTTTCAAAGCCCCAATTATCCAGCAGTTTGCCATGTTTCTGAAGCAACTGATTTACTAAATCATACTTTCTCCTCTATTTTAGACATACCAGTCCCTAAAAAAAATTACTTACTCTCACAACTATACCCTCATGTCTACTCACCTCAGTCCAAAGGAGATAGTCCCAGATTTGCTTAGACTAATGGGGACTCCATGGTAGGTGGGACCCTGATGTGGTAGTCCCATCCATAGATCTAACAGATCCATTTGAGCTGGTAGAGGAAAGTGGGGGCAGGAGTGGCTCACACATTAGGGAAACCCAAACTCAGAAGGACTATTTGAACTGACTGCTAAATTCAGACAGATTCCATTTTGCTGTAACAAGGCCCTCAATCTGCAAAGTGTGAGATATCAAAATTTTAGTGTGGCTGAACCTCAGAGCTGCAGCCATTTAACTAGGAGACTTGTTAGCTCATTTGGCTAAATCACTATTGAGTGATGCTAACACTGTTTGTTCAATTCCTTCACCAGATGAATTTACTGAAGAACTCTCTTTCTCTACATTTTCCCTCATCAAGACACGATGACTCTCAGGTTAACCCATTTCTCTCGCAAATGAGAGACAATGGTGGCTTTATTTAAATAGACAGTACTTTAAACATTTAAAAAAAAAATAGGTACCTATGTCAGTGTGAGTTTAAAAATAATAGTTTTAGCAATTACAGTAACTGTTGACACTTTCTCAAGGGTAATCATTCTAGGAGATATAATTACCTCAGGTGGGGTCTTCACAGGCTTGTAAGTTGCTCTTGTTGAAACTAGTCTATGAAATTAATGGATCCAATCCCTCTTCCGTACCTACACCGGCCCTAAACCCCACCTCTTCCTCCGTTACATTGATGACTGTATCGGCGCCGCCTCGTGCTCCCACGAGGAGCTCGAACAGTTCATACACTTCACTTCATACACCCCAACCTTAAGTTTACCTGGACCATCTCTAACACCTCTCTCCCCTTCCTGGACCTCTCTGTCTCCATATCGGGCAACCACCTCGAAACCGATATTCATTTCAAGCCCACCGACTCCCACAGCTACCTAGAATACTCCTCCTCCCACCCACCTTCCTGCAAAAATGCTATCCCCTATTCCCAATTCCTTCGACTCCACCGCATCTGCTCCCAGGATGAGGCATTCCACTCCCGTACATCTCAGTTGTCCTTGTTTTTCAAGGACCGTAACTTTCCCCCCTCGGTGGTCGAGAACACCCTCAACCGTGTCTCCCACATCTCCCGCACCTTATCCCTCACACCCCGTCCATGCAATAAGAACCAAAAAAGAATCCCCCTCGTCCTCACGTACCACCCCACCAACCTCCGGATCCAACGCATCATCCTCCGACACTTCCGCCATCTGCAATCCGACCCCACCACCAAAGACATCTTTCCCTCCCCACCCTTATCTGCTTTCCGGAGGGACCACTCTCTCCGTGACTCCCTTGTCCGCTCCACACTCCCCTCCAGCTCCACCACACCCGGCACTTTTCCCTGCAACCGCAGGAAGTGCTACACCTGCCCCCATACTTCCTCCCTCACCCCCATCCCAGGCCCCAAGAAGACTTTCCACATCAAGCAGATGTTCACCTGCACATCTGCCAATGTGGTATACTGCATCCGCTGTACCCGGTGTGGCTTCCTCTACATCGGGGAAACCAAGCGGAGGCTCGGGGACCGCTTTGCAGAACACCTACGCTCGGTTCGCAATAAACAACTGCACCTCCCAGTCGTGAACCATTTCAACTCCCCCTCCCATTCCTCAGATGACATGTCCACCCTGGGCCTCCTGCAGTGCCACAATGATGCCACCCGAAGGTTGCAGGAACAGCAACTCATATTCCGCTTGGGAACCCTGCAGCCCAATGGTATCAATGTGGATTTCACAAGTTTCAAAATCTCCCCTCCACCTACCGCATCCCAAAACCAGTCCAGCTCGTCCCTGCCTCCCTAACCTGTTCTTCCTCCCACCTATCCCCTCCTCCCACCTCAAGCCGCACCTCCATCTCCGACCGACCAACCTCATCCCGCCCCCTTGACCTGTCCGTCCTCCCTGGACTGACCTATCCCCTCCCTAACTCCCCACCTACGCTCACCTTTACTGGCTCCATCCCCGCCTCTTCGACCTGTTTGTTTCCTCTCCACCTATCCTTTCCTCTATCCATCTTCTATCTGCCTCCCACTCTCTCCCTATTTATTTCAGAACCCCCTTCCCCTCCCCCTTTTCTGATGAAGGGTCTAGGCCCGAAACGTCAGCCTTTCTGCTCCTATGATGCTGCTTGGCCTGCTGTATTCATCCAGCCCTGCACCTTGTTGTCTTGGATTCTCCAGCATCTGCAGTTCCTACTATCTCTGATCCATAAAGTCTATTTGATTACTGTTCTGGATCCCTTTTGAAAGCTTGCACGGAGACAACAGCCACCACACCAATCTGCAATACTTTCCAGACAATCAGTATTATTTGGGAAAATAATAACCATCAAACAACCAGTCTGTTCTTATTCTTGCTTTTAGTCTTCCTAAATCCATTCAACTGCAAACAACATTTTTCTTCATTTTTTAAGATAGGAAATGGTTGTAAATTGTTTTCCAAGCAAACCATTTCAGAGATAATTTCAGTAAGGACATTTAAGACAAACAAAGTAATAAGGCAATTCAATCATTTCTATCAGTACCAGACAAATATAATTTTAAAATATGCTTCACAGTACTGTTGCGACTAAAAGAATTAGCTTAACTTTTAGAGCCAAACTGTGCAACTAAACTCAATTAGTAGAAATTCCCATAAGCAATTAATTCATCCTGAAGCTTTAGCTTATCTTATGGCTGAAGTAATCTTGTAGTATGATGTCCTTTAAACTAGAGCAAAAGATTACAGGAACCCAATTTGCATTGAGTAGAATTTGTACTGAAAGTTCCAATCTTTCATGCTAGTTAACACTGATTTCAGCTTAAATATGTTTGAAAAGCACAAACAAGTGAAATAGTGCTCTATTACTTTTATCGTATGTAGTATACTATAGTAATTGATTGTTACATGTATTAAGTTGCCATAATTAACCTGGCACCATGTTAATTACATAAATTTTAAGAAAGAAATAATGCATACAAAGTTAAGACTAATTTCATTTTTTGTCCCAACCACGGCTTCTTGATTTCATAAGAGGCTAAGGGATGCACCTTGCTCCACAGCTGCCAAAACAGTCCCAAAAGCCACAATACCAGTGAGGAAGTACGTTGAAGCAGCTCCCGCTGCCATTGAGAGCCACAGAATATCAACTCTGCCAAGCGCTGATGGGTTTTATACTTTTGATTTCCCTGCAAGCTGCTCACCATCCTGACTTGAAAATATATTGCCGTTCTTTTACTGTTCCTGGAAATCCCTTCCTAATGGCATTGTGGATCCACCTATACCACATGGACTGCTATGGTTCAAGTAGGCAGATCATCACCTTCTCGAGGGTAACCAGGGATAGGCAATAAATGTTGGCCAACCAGAGATGCCCACATCCCACAACTGATTTAAGAAAAAAGGATGCTGCACAGTTAAGATATGCCTGTTTGATATCTGGACACAATTTTGGTCCTAATTGCTAATTACCATAATTTGAGTTTGCCTGGACACTGTACCCTGTACATTTAGTACCAAATTGTTGATGATACAATTTTCACGGAACAGTATATGTGGACTCCTCACACCCATTTCCACCAGAGGCATGGTGTGTACTAATTGACACTCTGAGGCTAGAAGCAAAGAAGAAACAAAGATTTTCAAAGGTAACACTGGAGGTTCTGATGGATGAAAATCCAGAGTGGAAGAGATGAGTGGTGCCTTTAGGGAAGAATGCTATCTTACGCATTTGCCCTTGAGCCCCTCTATCCTGTAGCAGTTAGTGCTGTTTTAGTTGGCCCATATTCCCAGCCCATTCCTCAATCCCACTTAGGGGGAAAATCTGGCAAGATGCCCATGGCTTAAGCACTTGCCTTCTCCTAGTGACTCTAATAAGGCACCCAAAACATTAGAGTAGTACTTTTTTTTAGATGAAACCCTCAGAGAAATTCTGAACATGTATTGCTTCAGTGTTGGTCAACTCTTGTCACAGTTTATCAAACAATCTCACAGTTCCAGCAGCAAGTGAGCATGAAATGGTGAATATTCCTTTCAAATTTTATATTAATACTGTCTTTGCATCTAATAAGCATCTAATAAGCTTCTGGGTGATCATTCAAGTGCATATTTCAACTGCTTTACCAATAAATGCTCAGCTAACCATTGACTGAGTCAGCATTTTAGCTCAAGAACTCATCTTGACCACCTCAGTCTTTTAAGTGCCTGAACACAATATTAGTATTATTCCTATAAGCTTTCTGATTTTACAGCAAATTTCCAATGCAGTTTTCAAACAACAGTTCAAATTCCCTTAAGTTTGATCTGACAATAACAGCTCTTGAAGAGAACAAACTTTTCCCCCTCTTCTGAAATTGGTAATGATCTTTGAAGGAGTTTCTTTCCCTTTAGAAATACAAGTCAATCTGCATTTACTATTTATTGTGGGTGGAATCTCATAGGCTACAGCTGAGAACTGTGGCAGAATTGGATAAGAAGTCTAATGAGGGCTATCTCAACGTTGGGAGCATCTAGGCACACGTTTTGCGATTTTGCTGAGAAGAACAGTAACCTTCTTGCTAGGCAGCAGGTGATTTGCCAGTTAAGGATCATTATAGCTTGTTAAGTTCCTTATTAATGCCACAACTCATTTCATTTACATTCAGCTTCCCATCTTGACAAATAGATTCAATATCGAGAAATCTCAAAATTGGCATCAGAGTGGGTACCTGGTGATTAGCTTCTCACTTGCTCCGGATGATCTCCATACAAGGAACTGGGCATCAACATCTGCAGGGTACATCCCATGGCCAACAGGCACACACACTCCACAGCCACGGACACTGGCATCTGACATGTGCCAGCCGTTAAGGACTCCCAAAGCATTTACAGAACATTTCTGCATTTCAATGCTGCATCTTGGTCTACACCAGCAACTTTAATTGCAATCTGCTGCAAGGACTCACTGTGCTCAGGGACACACACTGAGCTCATGGCCTGGACCAGGCTGCATCTTCTCCGGGCTCTTCGCTCACTGGCATAGCACTTACCCATTCTGAGACTACCTGGATTCTCACAGCAACTTTGCATTGCCTTGCCTTACCTTTTTATGCTTTGCCCCTTCAGCAGAGGTACTAGGCTCATTTTACTTCTGGCTTGCCTTGCCATTTAGTCATGGTTGTCAGCAGGTCTCAGTTAAGTCAAGGTGGAATAGCCTTCACTCACGGGCTCCCAGACCAGTAAATGCAGGGCAGCCTCTGATGCCATTTCAGGTGCTTGGACACAGTCAGTAAGCTGCTAGGGGCAGTCATAGAGTTGTACAGCATGGAAACAGATCTTTGGTCCAACTCATCCATGCCGACCAGATATCCTAAATTAAGCTAGTCCCATTTGCTAGCATTTGGCACATATCCCTCTAAACTCTTGTTTATATACCCATCCAGATGCCTCTTAAATGTTGTAAATCTACTAATCTTCACCACTTCCTCTGGCAGCTCATTCCATACACACACCACCCTTTCCGTGGAAAAGTTGCCCCTTAGGTCCCTTTTATATCTTTACCTTCTCACTTTAAACTATGCCCTCTAGGTTTGGTGCCTACCCTGAGGAAAAAGACCTTGGCTTTTCACCCTATCCATGCCCCTCATGATTTTATAACCTTCTATGTAGTCACTCCTCAGCCTTCAATGCTCCAGGGAAAATAGCTCCAGCCTATTCAGTTCCTCCTATAGCTCAAACCCTCGAATGCTGGCAGCATCCTTGTAAATCCTTTCTGCATATTTCAAGTTTAACAACATCTTTCCTATAGCGGACAGACCAGAACAGAACACAGTATTCCAAAAGTGGCCTAACCAATATCCTGCAACATGATCTCCTAACTACTATACTCAATGCACTGACCAATAAAGGTAAACTTACTCAATGACTTCTTCACCACTCTGTCTACCTGTGACTCTGCCTTCAAGGAACAATGAACCTGAGCCCCAAGGTCTCTTTGTTTGGCAACATTCCCCAGGACCCTAAGTGTATAAGTGCTGCCATGATTTGCTTTGCTGAAATTCAACACTCAGAGTCAGGAAGCTCTACTCATATTGGGTGAGGGGCAGAACGTCTGTCAGCCCACGACCAGTCTTTCTGCCATGTGATGGCTGTTTCCCTCCTGGAATGAGAGAGGGGCAGGTATCATGGTAAATGAAAGTGGACAGCACAGCTGTTACTTTTGCTGCAAGTGGAGTGATAACCTGAGCAAGTGAATAGACAGTGCACACAGTATCCAGGATTAGTGGTGTCAGGGGTTGAGGTGGGAGATAGTGAGTGGAGAAAAATTGCAGGCAATAACAAGAGTGATAGACCATGTATCTTGATGGAAGGTGGACACAGTAGCAGAGATAGAATGAGTGTGGGGTATCAGACAGAAGAAGGTGGCACTTACACAGGCAGAGTGGAGAAGGTCATAGACCTTCTTCCTAAATTGCCAGACATTCATTCAGATGCCTGAGGCTGTTTTAACCTAATTGGCAATCTTGGACCAGGCTGGCATGGCCTGATGTTGTGACCTGTATTGTTGGACCTGAGGGAAGAGGAAGTCCCATCATCTCATCCAACAGCACCTTCAAAACCCTGCCTGCAATGTGGGGTCCCAATTTCCCCCTGTCTGATGTGCCTGGGACAAATGTCAGGAACCAGACATGGCAGCTTTGGACATTGCTAGTCTGGTTGCAAACCAGGGCTTTAAAAATAGTGTGGGCACAAGGGATGCTAGTCTTTTGGTGAATATTTGGCAAGTGGCGAGTTATTCTGAAAAATGCATGCTAAGATGGGAATAGAATCCTGAAGGACACCATGGCGCGAGGTAGGAAGATACAGCAAGACATCCTGCTGGGCCTCAAAGTGAGAAGCCCTTCAAAAACCTGCACTTAGTCAAACCTATCTGAGCTGACACATATTCCTTAGTTCTCCAATGCCTTTTTTCAAGAAGAATAACTCTGGGCAGAGTGCTGATGTTTTGCCAAACATATTTTCATGTGTTCAAGTCCCCTCTAAATAGCTTATAACTCTATTCCACTCTTAATAATCTCTCAAATCTTGAACATTTTACTCTTGACACAAGTAATTCTTGGATGCTGACTATGGCTGTGTCAATAATGCTGCTTAATGAACTACAGCTAATATACCCATCACCCCAGCAAGTGAAACCATGGTGACGGCTGCTACCATTTTGTGATCCAAAAATTTTAAGCTCCCGAGTGCAATGGTTATCTCATATATATACAACAATAATATTTATTATAATGCAGCATATAAAACAGAATATCAAAATATGATCAGAGATGGATTTAGCTTTATTTGATACTGCATTTTGTATTCCACTGCATTCTTGTTGACACGAAACTTGTAGAAAAAAAATAAAAATGTTGATAATGATATTAGACAGCTGTGTCATATCTCATTCATCAACGATACCTACAAAAAAAAGAAAGGTACAAAGTTAGTATGTGTGTTCTAGAGTCACGTTACAGAAACTCTGATGGTATAAAATGGCATGGTTGTACTGCTATCTACTACAATAGATAAAATAGTGCCAACAAATGTAGTATACCTGGTTTTCTCAACTATCTTTGATAAAGTGCCAATGAATCTTAATATGCAAGGTAAGTGTTTGTGGAATTTGGGTTGTATATTGTATATTAGTATGGATTGGTTAGAGATTTAATTGAAACTCGGCGAAAAGTAGGGATAAATGCACCATTTTCAAGCTAGTATGCTCTATGTATTGGAGTACAGTATCACTAAGATCTGTAGTCTGAAAGGTCACAATCACATTAAACATTCAGGCAACAAAATTATTTCACATGGGAATGGGTGACATAACAAACATCTCTCATTGCAATATCCATTGCTGCAAGTGAAAGGTGACTATGTAGTAATGAAGTGAGTGTGCTTTCTCCAAACTGCCAGGATAACTGGATCCAGGATTTTTAGTTTTAGCTTTCTGCAGTTACTGGGGTCTTAAAGCTGGATGTAGAAGCTTTTATTCCTCTCTCTGTCATAGCTAACAGCTAGGGTTCTTTTCCGGCTGATAGAATGTCATGTGAAACAATCTATTTTACTGAATTTTTCTTTGGCAAGGGTGTGTTTATAGGATATTACTATTTTGAAATAGTTAACTAGTAGTAGTCAATGTATATATATATAATTTTGCTAAGTATTTCAATAGAGTTATAGTGAAGTCAATTCTTTTCTTTTCTTTTTGTTTTGTCTCTATTTTAACTGTAGTGTAAAAATAAAGCGTGTTTTGCTTAAGGTCAAGTACTTTGATCAATTAAATTGCATCTAGAACACAACATCTTACACTTACCTTTAAAATAAGAAAAATATAGGATTAGACTATCATCTTAATATACTTTGAAGAGGTTTGGCCTCGATAAAATAATATGTTGCATCCTTGATCACCCTGGGTGTCGCTATGTGCCAGCCATATAAGGGGCAACTCAAGAAGCAAAGGAGAAGGAAAGCAGGATTGGTCTTGAACCTCTTTATTCTGGACAGGCTGTTGAAGACTGTCAACTCAGCAACCACTTCACATAGGAGAACTTCCTTTTATCATACTGGCCTACATTACCATGTAGTTTGATGTCCAATTCTTTGCCAAAGCCAGCAATGATAATCTTGTTATAACATATTTATCCAAAAACACATCCAGTTACCCATCTATAAATGAACTTTGTGCATTCCTTTAGTGATTATCGACTGACTGCATTCTCTGTTCTGCTGCTGTTTGCACAGTGGTACTTCTGGCACTTTCTTCTCCTGCACACTCTTCAAGAAAAACAAACTTTTACCTCACTGTTCTTACAAACTAATGCCCCACCTTCAACCTCCCATTCCCCTCAAGCACCTTTAAATATGTTTTTGCCTCCCAAATCCACTTACTTCTTTCCCAGAACTCCATATTCGAATTCCTCCCGTCAGGTTTCCCATTCTGCCAAAGTAATGAAATAGCTCTTATCAAAGTTGCAAATGGCATCTTACGTGACTGTGACAAAGGTAAACTTCTCCTCCTTGAATGGTCTACAGACCTTGACTCAGTTGATCTTCATCCAACATCTCATCACAGAAAACCAGACAGGGATTGCACTCATTTGATTCTATTTTTATGTATCTAATCTTGGCAGAATAACACTTTCAATGGCTCCGCCTCCTGCTCCCACACCATTACACTTGGTTGTCCCTAAGGATCTATCTTTGGTCTTTTCCTATTATTCAGTTACATGGTCACCAGCATCATCAAAAGGCACAGTGTCACTTTTCACATGTATACTGAAGACACCCCATGTGGTACCTCACCACCACCTCACTGAACCCCTCCATTGCTACTAAATTATCAGACTGCTTCTCTGAAATCCAGCATCAAATAAGTTCAATTGCCTCCAATTTTATATTTGGAAGACTGAAGCCATGGTTATAATCAGCACTCTGAACTTAATTCCTAACTACCAATTCCATCCATCTCTCTGGCAACAGTGAGATTTCGCCAGTTTCTTCACAAACTTGTATTATATTTGATAATGAAATGAGCTTCCAACCTCATTTTGTGCCATCTCTGAGATGGCCTATTTCTTCCTCTGTCACTTCACACCCTCAACAGCTCATCAGGTGCTGAAACCCTCCTTCAAACCATCACTATCTTTTTGACTATACAACTCCAACACACTCCTGGTTGGACTCCCACATTTTAACTGCTATAAATTTGAGGTCATCCAAAATTCTGCTGACAACATTAATTGCTCCACTATCTGTAGTCGTACCTGTAGCTGCCGAGGCAACTGATCTAATGATTTCACATGTGACTCAATTTTAGACTTTATTCCATAATGTTGCTGTGAAGCACCTTGGAATTTTGTGAATGGTGCCATATAGATATCAGTTGTAATGAAAGGCCACTGACTTACACTAGGGAGACTGCAGATGATCTTTGTAGTATCCCTTGCAGCAGCTTGACTTTGAGGGCCTGGCTTCAGACTGTGCCACCTTAGCAACGGTTGTCTGACTAAGAAGTTGGCTGACGGTTTTTGATAGTTCAGTTTCCAGTAAGCACAGACAAAGGACACCTAATATCTCAATGCTACAGTTGAAGCACAGAGGAAGGCCATGGAATCCATGTTGCGCATAGAACATAGAACATAGAACATTACAGCGCAGTACAAGCCCTTCGGCCCTCGATGTTGCGCCGACCTGTGAAACCGATCTGAAGCCCATCTAACCTAAACTATTCCATTATCATCCATATGTTTATCCAATGACCACTTAAATGCCCTTAAAGTTGGCGAGTCTACTACTTTTGCAGGCAGGGCATTCCACGCCCTTACTACTCTCTGAGTAAAGAACCTACCTCTGACATCTGTCCTATATCTATCACCCCTCAATTTAAAGCTATGTCCCCTCGTGCTAGCCATCACCATCTGAGGAAAAAGGCTCCCACTGTCCACCCTATCTAATCCTCTGATCATCTTGTATGTCTCTATTAAGTCACCTCTTAACCTTCTTCTCTCTAACGAAAACAGCCTCAAGTCCCTCAGCCTTTCCTCGTAAGACCTTCCCTCCATACCAGGCAACATCCTGGTAAATCTCCTCTGCACCATTTCCAACGCTTCCACATCCTTCCTATAATGCAGTGACCAGAACTGTACGCAATACTCCAAGTGCGGCCGCACCAGAGTTTTGTACAGCTGCAACATGACTTCATGGCTCCGAAGCTCAATCCCTCTACCAATAAAACCTAACACACCGTACGCCTTCTTAACAACCCTATCAACCTGGGTGGCAACTTTCAGTGATCTATGCACATGGACACTGAGATCTCTCTGTTCATCCACACTACCAAGAATCTTACCATTAGCCCAGTACTCTGTATTCCTGTTACTCCTTCCAAAGTGAATCACCTCACACTTTTCTGCATTAAACTCCATTTGCCACCTCTCAGCCCAGCTCTGCAGCTTATCTATGTCCCTCTGTAACCTGCAACATCCTTCTGCACTATCCACAACTCCACTGACTTTGGTGTCATCCGCAAATTTACTAACCCATCCTTCTACGCCCTCATCCAGGTCATTTATAAAAATGACAAACAACAGTGGCCCCAAAACAGATCCTTGAGGTACCTCAGTAGTAACTGAACTCCAGGATGAACATTTCCCATCAACCACCACCCTCTGTCTTCTTACAGCTAGCCAATTTCTGATCCAAACCGCCAAATCACCCTCAATCCCATGCCTCCGTATTTTCTGCAATAGCCTACCATGGGGAACCTTATCAAACGCTTTACTGAAATCCATATACACCACATCAACCGCTTTACCCTCATCCACCTGTTTGGTCACCTTCTCAAAGAACTCAATAAGGTTTGTGAGGCACGACCTACCCTTCACAAAACCGTGTTGACTATCCCTAATCAAATTATTCCTTTCTAGATAATTACAAATCCTATCTCTTATAATCCTTTCCAATACTTTACCCACAACCGAAGTAAGGCTCACTGGTCTATAATTACCAGGGTTGTCTCTACTCCCCTTCTTGAACATAGGGACAACACCTGCTAGTCTCCAGTCTTCTGGCACTATTCCTGTAGACAATGATGACATAAAGATCAAAGCCAAAGGCTCTGCAATTTCCTCTCTAGCTTCCCAGAGAATCCTAGGATAAATCCCATCCAGCCCAGGAGACTTATCTATTTTCATACCTTCCAGAATTGCTAACACCTCCTCCCTATGAACCTCAATCCCATCTAGTCTAATAGCCTGTATCTCAGTATTCTCCTCGACAACATTGTCTTTTTCCTGTGTGAATACTGACGAAAAATATGCATTTAGCGCCTCTCCTATCTCTTCAGACTCCACGCACAACTTCCCACTACTGTCCTTGACTGGCCCTAATCTTACTCAGTCATTCTTTTATTCCTGACATACCTATAGAAAGCTTTAGGGTTTTCCTTGATCCTACCTGCTAAAGACTTCTCATGTCCCCTCCTGGCTCTTCTTAGCTCTCTCTTTAGGTCCTTCCTGGCTAACTTGTAAGTCTCAAGCGCCCCAACTGAGCCTTCACGCCTCATCTCTACATAAGCCTCCTTCTTCCTCTTGACAAGAGATTCAACTTCTTTAGTAAACCACGGTTCCCTCGCTCGACCACTTCCTCCCTGTCTGACAGGTACATACTTCTCAAGGACACGCAGTAGCTGTTCCTTGAACAAGCTCCACATTTCAATTGTGCCCAGCCCCTGCAGTTTCCTTCTCCATCCTATGCATCCTAAATCTTGCCTAATCGCCTCATAATTGCCTTTCCCCCAGCTGTAACTCTTGCCCTGCGGTATATACCTATCCCTTTCCATCGCTAAAGTAAACGTAACTGAATTGTGGTCACTATCACCAAAGTGCTCACCTACCTCCAAATCTAACACCTGGCCTGGTTCAAGACAAGCTTGATGCCATACAAGTTCAGACTGCTCCCATGTTGGTTTTGGATCTCATTATTGCATTCTTGTAGCAATCCAGCAATCTGATCTCCAACAGATTACTAGAATTAGTGAGAGTCTACCATTCACTGCAACACTGACATTGTATAGCATGAAGCTGCTCTCTTTACTTAGCATGAAAGCATTCGTGCTTCCAGCATTGCCTTTGCTATTGCCTCCCAGTCAGCCACCAAGCTTGCAGTCACACTGCAGCTTTTGTTTTCCTCTCTTCTGTTATGCATCAGAATGCCTGCAATAGACTGAGAAGAATGTAATTGATTCTATTGTGATTGGATTCTGTGCTTGACATGTACAAATATCTGGAAATATATGGACGCATTGAGAGTAAATTTCAGGCTTGCATAATTGTAAGGTGGGTAAGGGTAAAGCGTAGTATTGAATGTGAGCCTGAGTTCTGACTTTTAGGGGCTACTAAAGGGCGAGATATAGGATTGCAGTGCATTGAGCAACCTGAGATCCTGGTGATGCGGTGCATATTAAATGCTCTTTGATGATGCTTTCTCTGACCGTAACTACCTCAATGAGGTCTTTGAACTTCTGTCAGCATTACTGTCAATTTCTCAGAAAAAACCTCTGTATTGTCTTTGCATGCCCTTGAGGGGATTCTTAGATGGCCTCCAGTTGAGTGTGGAAACTTGGTGTCTCTCCTCCTATATATCTAGATGACTAAGGCCTCCATTGCCATGTCTATGATTCTGGAAAGCCTCTTTTTGTCATGCTGCTGCATCTTCTTCACTGATTGCAGCGTAGAACTCAGAAGCAGGTTCTTATCAGTTAAGGCTTTAAAATGTACTGTCTGCATTTAAGAACTGGAGGCTATCTGGATGATGTGTTAGCCTGTATACTATTAGGTTCCTTGTTGAGCATTTAGCAGGCCCCCCCAAATCAATCATGTGAGGTTCCATGCTATAATTATTTTATGTAGACTCTTCTTTCATAATATTATGAACTGAGAAATCATTGAACCTGTCAGTGGAAAATAACTTTGTGCTGTCACTGAAGTAAGGATTATATTCAAGTTGATCCTTTACAAAACCAACCATAAAATTAATGGTTTTGATTATCTAACCAAGGCATGATGAACTACTGTGTTCTGAACATGTAGGCAGCAACACTGGATAGCCTCTGAAAATGAATGCAGAAATTGCAATATAACATCCTATCCTATACCTATTCAAAGTAATACAGGCAGCATGCAAACTTCATACCACCTGATGATTATAATGGTAGCAAACAACCCAGCAATTGGCCAATAAATGGTCACTTTAGGGCCTCTTCACTCCAGTGCTAGTATTTTAGCAGAGGCAAATAGTGCCCACATTTTGTAACATGTTGTGAATGAGGAGGTCAGGGGTGAGTGAGTGACCCTTCTGTTTGGTTACCCTATGCCCAAGAAAGGCATCCTCCCTGCCCCAACTTTTAATCATGATTATGCTCCTTGTCCAGGCTACTAATCGCAGCCCCCATATCCCCCTCCCCCCATCTTGCTGGGGTCTGCCTTACTAGCCCTGGCAAAGCCACCCCAACTTACCTAAGCGTCTGGCATGCTCTATGGCTCCTCAAGGGGATACTGCTGTAGTCCCAGCAGTAACCACCATTCCTGGTTGCACTGCTGGTCGGATTGGTGGCTGCAAGCACCAGATTGACCAGAAGATCTGTGAGATGGAGCATCTTCCAAATGAGGGATGAAACATAACTTCACATGGTTAACAATATGCACCTGTTCAATCTGGTTATGGCTTTCCGCAGAGACAAGTTCAATCTGACTTTTCGACTGGGATGTGCTGTCCACCTCCTGCGTGAAAATATCCCATTTAAGACTAAAAATTTCTACACTTCTAGCTACATTACAGGAGTGGACTAAAAGCAGCACGCAGAGCACTTTCAGACCATGCAAAAATACTTCATTTGACAGCATGTTCAAAATTAGGATTAATAAGTGTATATTTGTACATGAACATGAATAACATAAGCCCCAGATTTTCCTTGTATCTCAATCATGTTATAATAGTCACAGTGACCCTATGCAAAGTGTATACTGAAAGCAATTCATTTCAAGAGGCTACTTGCATAAAAGATAAAATCATGTAAATTGCTTAGGAATATAAACAAACTGAAATGACCGGCTTCAGTTCTATATGACACCATAGGAATCATTTTAGAGTATTAGGTTTGTATGCTGCAGACAGCAGTTATTTTATACATGTCACCTTTGAGGAAGTTTGTCTGTTTCTCTAGCTATTGCTTTGATTGACGCTGAGTTCTCCGTCTCTCTAGTTCAAGCACAGTCTGCAAGACATTATAACAGTTAGTAATAACGACAAATGTATTTCCACATAGACAACTTAATACAGCAGTACAGACATCCTTTAATAGAATGAGGAATCTTTTCTACCATTCGTTTCTAAGTCGGTACGTTAGCATCAAATGGGAACAAGCATGCACCAGCTTTTTTAAGCCATCCACTAAATCATACTAAACTGCCTTGAAGCTTCCATACATAATGGTTTCACTTCTATACCATGATCAGAATTTTTTTGGCACAGCAGGACCTCAGACATCAGCCCCAAAGCCAGGATCATGCCGCATTGGCCACTTTTGGAAGCTCTGAGCCATAATATCTATCACCATTCAGCGATAATTAGTTGCCATCAAGGCTTCCATCCCGACCCCAGCAATTAGCAGGTTAACACTTGGAAGACTGACAGCTGAGGGGTCTCAGTAGCACGACTGAGGACACAGTGGTGTGACTGCATGTGAAATAGAGCATGTCATGGGGCAGGCTGCTGGCAAATGCAGTCAGTGGAATGTGAGGTTGCAGGGAGAAGCCAGGCTTTAGTGACAGCAGATTGGGGTAAGACAGCGGTGGCCACTGCCACCTATTAGCCCCTTTAATGGTGACAGTAGGAAGCCCTTTATTGGTAACTAGGCAGAAGGGTGATCATTTTCCAGCACTGGTAAAATGCCACGGCAGCAAGAATTCAACATTTATTCCACCTTCTGTCTTCATGAATTATTTTACGGCACCTCCTCACTCTCTCCACATCTCTCAGAAGACTGATAAAAATCTAACCCCTCACATCAGATTACCAATATTATTTCTCCTGTTTTGTTTTTAGGGATTTAGTTTTTACTTTTCAGCTGGACACATTCATTTATTAGATGGCCTTTGTGAGAGTTAAAAAGCGACATTTTTAGCAGCTATTTGAATTTAAAAAGGTTCCCTAGACATGGAGATTGTGTTTATGAATTCCTGGCACGACACTGAAGGGTGCATACAACAGATTCTCTTCATGATCAGAAAGATCAACTGTTACATATAATCCTGTGGTTATTAAATGGACACAATACCGTAGTTCTTTTGCTACTAGATTAGTAAAGAGACGACTGAGGCTAATAATTCAGACCTGGAAATAGGAACATAGGTATATAGGAGCAGGAGTAAGCCATACAGACCCTCAAGCCTGCCTTGCCATTCTATATCATGGCTGATCATTAACGTCAACATCATCCACATATCTCTCAATGTAATCAAAAACTAAAAATCTAACAATCTCTGTCTTGAACTCGTTTAATGTCAGAGCTTCTACAGCCTTCTGGGGTACAGAATACCAACAATTTAACACCCTCGAAAAAAAGGAATATCCTCATCACTGTCATAAATATCTTGCTGTTTATTCTGAGCTGTGACCCCTCATTCCAGACCTCACAGCCAAGCGAAACGTCCTTTCTTCATCGAAACTGGCTGTCCCTTTAAGTATTTTGTAAGTTTTTATGACATTGCTTCTCATGCTTCTAAACTCCGGAGAATGCAGGCCAGTCTCCTCTATCTCTCATTATAGGACAGTCCCACCATTTAGGAATCTATCCAGGAAATTGAAGAATTAGTAGCATTTTGAAAGCTGAACACTAATGCACGAAACAAAGGACTGTGGATGATTGAAATCAGAAAGAAATACAGAAATTGCTGGGAAAACTCAGCAGGTCTGGTAATGTCTGTGGAAAGAAAGCAGAGTTCACGTTTTGGGTCGAGTGACCCTTCTAATGGGAGGGTTCGATGTGGGTGAGGGAGGGGTTGGGGGAGGGTAGAGGAGTAAGTGATTGGTGGAGAAGGAGCCAAGAGAAATAGAGAACAACTGTTGGACAGACAGAGGAATGGGTAAAGGTCAGCCAGGGAGAATGAATAGCTGCTAAAGGGGACCATTAATAGCTGACAATGGATTGGTGTTGGTAGCAGCCCATGTGATAATCAGGCCTGCTGTGTGGGGTTTGGGGTAAGGACATGGGAGAAGATGCTACGACCTTAAAATTATTATATTAAGTCCAGAAGGCTGCAGGGCTCCCAAGCAGAAAATGAGATGCTCTTCTTTCAGCTTGCGCTGAACTTCACTGGAGCACTGCAGCAAGCATGAGACAGAGATGTTGGTCAGTGGTAAGTTGAAGTGGCAGGCAACTGGAAGCTCAGGGTCATTTTTGCAGACAGAACGGTGTTCTGCAAAGAGGTGGTCCAGTCTACATTTCATCTTCCTAATTTAAAGAAGACCACATTGTGAGCAATGAATACAGGAGAGTACCTTGAGTGAAGTGCAGGTAAATCATGGGTTCACCTGTAGGGTGTATCTGGGGCCTTGGATGGTGATGGGGGAAGAAGTAAATGGCTAGATGTGACAGCATCTGTGATTGCATGGGGCTGTGGGAAGGTGGTAGGAGTGGAGGAGGAGTGGACCAAATGTCCTGGAGGGAATGTTCCTGCAGAAGGCTGACAAGGGAGGGGAATATGTGTCTGGTGTTAGCATCTCACTGGAGGTGGTGGAAATAGCAGCTAATGATCCTCTGAATGTGGATTCTGGCGGGATGGTAGGTGATTCGAGGAGCACTCTTTCACTGTTGTGGGAAGGGAAGAGAGGGGGTGGGGGAAGAACTGAGATGGGTCAGACACAGCTAAGGGCCCTGCCAATCATGATGGTGGGAATCCTTGGTTGGGAAAGAATGTGGACACTTTGGACGCCTCCTTGTCGAAGTTGGCATCATCAGAATCAATGTGACAGAAATGGAAGAACTAGGAGAGTGGAATAGAGTCCTTAAAGGAAGTAGTGTTTGAGAATGTATAGTCAAGGTAACTGTGGGAGACAGTGGGTTTGTAATGGATATTGGTGGCCAGCCTATCTCCAGAAATGGAAACAGAGAAATTGAGGAAGGGGAGGGATGAGTCAGAGATGGACCAAGTGAAGGTGAGAGCAGGGTGGATATTGGAAGCAAAATTGATCAATTTTTCCAATGCCGGATGAGAGAAGGAATCAGCACTGATGATGTAATCGATGTACAGGAAAAAGAGTTATGGGGAGGGACCCGAGTAAGATTGAAAGAAGGAATGTACCATGTACCCCCACAAAGAGACAGGCATAACTGTGACCCATGTGGGTACTCATGGCCACACCTTCAACTGAAGAATGTGAAAGAAGTTGAAGGAGAAGTTGTTCAAAGTGAGGATGCGCTCGGCCAGGTGGAGGAGGGTGGTCGTGGATGGGGACAGTTCAGGCCTTTTTTCCAGAAAGAGGCAGAGAGCCCTGAGACTATCCTGATGGGGGATGGACATGTAAAACTTTTGCACATTCATGGTAAAGAGGAGGAACCTGGAGCCTGCGAACTGGAAATTCTGAGACTGACATAAAGTGTTAGATGAATCTCTTTCTGCCCAAAACAGTGATAAGGTCTCCCGGTCCTCACTTACCTCCCCAACAGCAGCCACATACAAAGGATCACTAGCTGCCATTTCATTTACCTCCAGTGGGATTCCACTCTCCTCTTGTTCTTTGACAGCATTCCAGAGGGACCATTCCCTCTAGACTGCCTTAGTCCACTCTTCCTCCATTCCCCACATCCTCATGGTACCTTCCTTTGCAATCGCAGAAGGTGTAACACCTGTCTGTTTACTTCCTCCCTCCTCGTTATATAAGGCCCCAGACATGACTTCTAGGTCAAGCATCAATTTACCTGCACTTCACTACTATATTATACTAGGAGGTAGGCGATGGCCTAGTGGTATTATCGCTCGACTATTAATCCAGAAACCCAGCTGATATTCTGGGGACCTGGGATCGAGTCGCACCATGGAAGATGGTGGAATTTGAATTCAATAATCAGGGGAAAAAAAAAAGTCTGGAATTAAGAATCTACTGATCACCATGAAATCATTGCCTATTGTCAGAAAAACCCATGTGGTTAATTAATGCCCTTCAGGGGAAGAAATCTGCCACCCCTCACCTGGTCTGGCCTACATGTGACTCCAGACCCACAGCAATGCGGTTGACTCTCAATCGCCCTCTGAAACGGCCTAGCAAGCCACTCAGTTGTACAAAGCCTCAAAGAAATGAAACTGGACGAATCACCTGGGATTGACATAGGCACTGGAAAAGACAACGGCAGAAACAGCCCTGTCGACCTGCAAAGTTCTGCTCACTAATATTTGGGGGTTAGTGCCAAAATTGGGAGAGCTGTCTCACAGACTAGTTAAGCAACAGCCTGACATAGTCATACTCACAGAATCATATTTTACAAACACTGTCCCAGACACCACCATCACCATCCCTGGTTATGTCCTGTCCCACCGGCAGGACAGACCCAGCAGAGGGGGCGGCACAGTTGTAGACAGACGGTGTTGCTCTAGGAGTCCTCAACATGGGGTCCGGACCCCATGAAGTCTCATGGCTTCGGTTTAAACATGGGCAAGGAAACCTCCTGCTGATTACCACATACCGTCCTCCCTCAGCTGAGTACTCTGTGTTGAACAACACTGGGAGGAAGCACCGAGGTGGGCAAGAGCACAAAATGTATTCTGGGTAGGGGATTTGAATGTCCACCACCAAGAGTGGCTCAGCAGCAGTACTACTGATTGAGCTGGTCAGGTCCTAAAGGACATAGCTTCTAGACTGGGTCTGCGGCAGGTGGTTAGGGAACCAACAAGAGGGAAAAACATACTTGACCTCATCTTTACTAATCTGCCAGTTGCAATTGCATCTCTCCATGACAGTATCGGTAAGAGTGACCACCGCACAGTCTTTGTGGAGACGAAGTCCCACCTTCACATTGAGAATAACTTCCATCGTGTTGCGTGGCATTATCACCATGCTAAATGGGACAGACGTTGCACAGATCTAGCAACTCAAGATTGGGCAACCCTGAGGCACTGTGGGCCATCAACAGAAGCAGAATTGTACTCCAGCACAATCATGGCCTGGTATAGCCCCCATTCAACCATTACCATCAAGCCAGGGGATCAACCCTGGTTCAATAGAGAGTGCAGGAGAGCATGCCAGGAGCAGCATCAGGCATACCTGAAGATGAGGTATCAACCTGGTGAAGCCACCAAACATGACTACTTGCATGCCAAACAGCGAAATCAGCAAGTGATAGACAGAGCTAAGCGATCCCACAACCAATGGATCAGATCTAAGCTCTGCAGTCCTGCCACATCCAGTCGTGACTGGTGTTGGACAATTAAACAACTCACTGGAGGAGGAAGCTCCACAAATATTCCCATCCTCAATGATGGAAGAGCCCAGCACATCAGTGCATAAGATAAGGCTGAAGCATTTGCAGCAATCTTCAGCCAGAAATGCCGAGTGGATGATCTATCTCAGCCTCCTCCAGTGGTCCCCAGCATGACAGATATCAGTCTTCAGCTAATTTGATTCACTCCACGTGATATCAAGAAATGGTTGGAGACACTGGATACTGCAAAGACTACGGGCCCTGACAACATTCCAGCAATAGTACTGAAGACTTGTGCTTCGGAACTTGCCACTCCCCTATCCAAGCTGTTCCAGTACAGTTACAACACTGGTATCTACCTGAGAATGTGGAAAATTGCCCAAGTATGAGCTGTACACAAAAAGCAGGACAAATCCAACCCGGCCAATTATTGCCCCATCAGCCAACTCTCGATCATCAATAAAATGATGGAAGGTGTCATCAACAGTGCTATCAAGCAGCACCTGCTCAGCAATAACCTGCTCAGTGATGCCCAGTCTGGGTTCCGCCAGGGCCACTCTGCTCCTGACCTCAATACAGCCTTGGTTCAAACATGAACAAAAGAGCTGAATTCCAGAGGTGAGGTGAGAGTGACACCCCTTGATATCAAGGCTGCATTCGACTGAGTGTGGTATCAAGGAGCCCTACCAAAACTGGAATCAATGGGTATTGGGGGCAAACTCTCCAATGGCTGGAGTCATATCTGACACATAGGAAGATGGTCGTGATTGTTGGAGGTCAATCATCTCAGCTCCAGGGCATCTCTGCAGGAGTTCCTCAGGGTGGTGTCCTAGGCCTACCTATCGTCAGCTGTTTCATCAATGACCTTCCCTCTATCATAAGGTCAGAAGTGGGGGTGTTCATCAATGATCGCACACGTTCAGCACCATTCGTGATTCCTCAGATATTGATGCAGTCCATGTTCAAATGCAACAAGATCAGGACAATATCTAGGCTTGTGCTGACAAGTGGCAAGTGACATTTGCGCACGCAAGTGACATTTGCGCACACAAATGCCAGGGTATGACCATCACCAATAAGAGACAATCTAACCACTGTTCCTTGACATTCAATGGTGTTACCATCACTGAATCCCCCACTATCAACATCCTGGGTGTTATCATTGACCAGAAACTCAACTGGACTCACCGCATTAAAACAGTGGCTACGACAGTAGGCCAGAAGCTCAGAATACTGCGGCGAGTAACTCATCTACTGACTCCCGAAAGCCTGTTCACCATTTACAAGGCACAAGCCAGGAATGTGATGGAATACTCCCCATTTGCCTGGATGAGTTCAGCCCCAAAAACACTCAAGAAGCTTGACACCATCCAGGACAAAGCAGCCCACTTGATTGGCACTACATCCACAAACATCCACTCCCTCCACCACCGACTCTCAGTAGCAGCAGATGTACTATCTACAAGATGCACTGCAGAAATTCACCAAAGATCCTCAGACAGCATCTTCCAAACCCACAACCACTTCCATCTAGAAGGACAAGGGCAGCAGATATATGGGGACACCACCACCTCCAAGTTCCCCTCCAAGTCACTCACCATCCTGACTTGGAAATGTATCTCTGTTCTTTCACTGTCGCTGGGTCAAAATCCTGGAACTCCCTCCCTAATATAATTCTGGGTCAACCTACAAAAGGAGTACTCCAGTGGTTCAAGAAGGCAGCTCTTACCAACTTCTCAAGGGTAGCTAGGGATGGGCAAGAAATGCTGGCCAGCCAGTGACGCCCACATCACACAAAATGAATAGAGAAAAAAAAAATTGCTGCTCGCAATGTGGTCTCCTCTACATTAGGATGACAAAACGCAGACTGGGCAACCTCTTTGCAGAACACCTATGTTCTGTCTGTGAACACGATTCTGAGCTTCCAGTTGCCATGTTTCCAGGCCAACATCTCTATCTTGGGCTTGCTGAAGTGCTCCAGTGAAGCTCAGTGCAGCACCCCACTGCCACAAACCCATCTTCACCATATATACAACCTTTCTCCAGCTGAAATCAGTTCTGAGAAGGCTCATTGGACCTGACATTAACTTTGTTTTCTCCACAGATGCTCCACAGGCGTGTTGAGTTTTTCCAGCAATTTCTGTTTTAGTCACCAATCGACCCACTATTTCTGTTGTCATCTTTTTTGACAGCCTAGAGTGAAGATCAGTGGGTCCCAAGTAGCTGTTAACTACCTGCTTCATTAATTTTACCAATTCTACCTTTTTCACTAATATCAATTTCTTTCAATTCTGCATGCTCTCTGGTTCCTTAGATCTTAATTATTTCAGGAAGACTTTTTGTATCTTCCACCATGAAGACAGTTAGAAAGTATTAATTTAGTTCCTCTGCTATTTCACAACTTCCTCTTGTGCATTCTCCTATCTCTGCCTGAAATGGACTCATATTTGTCTGTGCCACTCTTTCCCTCTTAACATTCCTGGAGAAGCTTTTGTAGTCCACTTTTATATTTCTTGCTATTTTACATATATATCCTATTCTCTCTTTCTTTTCTAATTTCTTAGTCCTCTTTTGCTTAATTTGAATATCATCCAATCCCCTGACTCACATCACTTTATATGCCTCCTCCTTTGATACAATGTAACTTTATCTTCCCTTGTTAACCGTGGCTGTCTTGTTTTTCCATTTCTACTTTAAAGAAATTTATGTGTTTGGAAAGTCAAGCATTAATTCTTCAAACATTAAAACCTAGACAGTTGATAGGTAATGCCTCATGTATTTTTCCAATCCATCACAGTCAACCCCTCTTTGTTTTAATTTAAAAGTTAATATTGGTTAAGTGACCAAGCAGCTTCCTGGTTGTAGTAAATAGCCAACTATTGCTCTGTATGGAAGAAATCTTGCCATCCTTATCCAGTATGGCTTAATCATGATTCTTGTTGCAAGGCAGCAAACTTGACTCAACAGCACATTGAAGTGATCTAAAAAGCCATGTAAAGCATTTCCCTTTAATTCCAACCAATTCTGATGGAGTTCCTGATGCCAAGAGTCGCTTATGACCATATGATGAGAGGCACAGTTGTATAAAGGAGTACGCAAGAAATGCTATGATGTAATCGAAACTCCAGTTTATTGTTTTTTGATACCACTAGGGACAATTTGCTCGGTGTCATATTGCTGAATTAATTTAAGTTTAGACTTAATACAGTCATAATTCTAATAAGAGGGTATTGCCAAGGGGAAAATCTGGAATCTGTTGTCATTATATGGGGAAACAACTCTGAATTTCTCAGAATAAGCAATATATTAAGTGAAAGTGAAGGAAGGACTTGTGGCTCAGTGCATAGTGTGCCTGCTTCTGAGCAGGAAGATGTGGCTTTGAGTTCCACTTTGGACTTGATGGCCATAGAAGATGTGCTTGTATTGTGATCATTCTATCATTCTGTAAATCCTTCCAATGTGCCCATGGCAGGCAATGAGGGTCAGAGTATCTCATCAGCCATTCTTGACATGGAGTGGCACTCCTCTGGTAACAGACTAGTGACAGTCCAGTAAAAGCTATCTTTGGAAATGGACATTTTTGTTTGTCTCATACATGACTAGACATGGGAAATCTTCTAAGTCCAAATAGGTGAAAGAGGAAAGTGATGTTGAATTTCTTCTTGGGACTAAGTCATCCAAACATTTCAATAACCCTCAAAGAATGTTGTGAATATTTCTTTATGTGTAAGGGTGAACAAAGCAGAAGGAATGAACTAAATTTTGCTTCTGTTTACATTTACTTCAGATATAGAGGCCTTAAATCCATGGAAGTCTGGGCAAGATGTGAAGTTATCGCTTGCTCAAGAGTGTGATATTCAGTGGTTACCAGCCGATGGGAAGCCACAGCTTGCTGGAGCATAAATGGGTCCAAGTTCTAACTTTATGACCAATTGCCTAAGGGAAAACATCATTTAAATTTCAAACTGTGCCAATAGGAAATACCTTGTAAAACATACTTACACCATCACCTGAACTTAAATTTGGCCTGAATATTTTGCTTTTAATAATACATGTCATAGATTCCTCTAGCATAATGAATAAAACTTAATGTTGCTACATACCATGTCAGTAAGCCCTAGAGAAGACAATAATGCTGTAGAGTCAAAGTGTACATGACAGAATTCTTTTGGCCATAACTTCTTTCCCTGTGGTGGATGTGAATTGTGACCTTCTGAAGATCTTCCTTGACTATTTCCTGCTGCATGAAAATTAACATTGGTTGGATCTTCACGCAGGAAATCCTTGATATGTTGTATTGTCAGTTCATTTGTAGATTCCCACTGTCCTCTCTGGTGTAGAAGTTCTATGAAAGCCTCAAAACTTTGTTTTTTCTCATATTGTGCATTATTGTAACGCAGTTTCTCAACTGATAAGTCATTAGCTGTTTTATCTGCTATGCTGTCTCTTTTTTTCAGTGATGAGGGCTGAAAATTATCCCCTGCAAAACCATTTCTAACATTGTTGGTGCTCACGGAAATCAGAGGTTCTTCTTCATTTCCTATATCAAAGAGACCAACATCTTCATGTATTATTTCCTCGTCTTGGTTAACATTTTCTACCGCGTCTGATTCCTCATCTTCGTCTTCATCGTCATCCTCATCAGCACGTTCTCGATCTGCTGGCACATCATGGGCTACCAGACGTATAATTAATTCCCTTTTATCATTCACATCTTTCAAAAGTTCTACTTTTGAAATTTCAGGGTTGAACAAATTTGTGAAGGAGTTTCTAGCAAGGACCTGTTATACACAAAATATGCATGAGATTTTAGTATATACAGCAATACTGAAACAGTGCACTAGTTTCTTACATTGTGCACCAAATGAAAGAATACAATTATAGGTTGTTTACATATACAGAAGTCCATTTTGCCTTTTGTAACCATGTTGTCCATGTGTGAGATGAGGAGCTAGTCCCACACACCAGTCCTTTATCTGTACCTCTATAATTTATATCTGAGACAGCAAGAACTGAAGATGCTGGAGTCAGAGTCAATACAGTGTGGAGCTTGAGGAACACAGCAGGTCAGGCAGCATGAGAGGAGTAGGAAAGTCAATGCTTTGGACCCTTCATCATCGTTATGATGGGTCCCAACCTGAAACATCGATTCTCCTGCTCCTCTGATAATTTACGTCTGTTCAGTTAACTATCCAAATCCTTCCTGAAAGTCAGGATTTAGTCTTGATTATATTCTTAGGCAGTGCGTTTCAATTCCTAACTACTCACTGCTTAAGAAAAAGGCTTTACTTATGTTGGTTCTTTCACCATTCATGACCTTACAGTGTGCTCTTGTTCTTGATACTTCTACCAATGGGAATAGTTTACCTCTAATAACCCTGAGTAGAACCTCCTTGATTTTGAACACCCTATCAAAATTCTTCTCAAACTTCTCTCTTTTAAAAGAACACTCCAGCTCTTCCAATCTTTTCATTAAGTGATGTCTTTGGAATTATTCTTTTAGTCTTTTCTGCAGTCCTTCTAAAACCTTCTTATCCTTCCTGAAGTGTGGTGTCTGGAATTGTACTTAATCATTAGCAGCAATTGGAACCAGAGGAGGGCTGATGGGGGTGAGGATGAGGTGGACAAGGCCAGGATTGGGGAATCAGTGACAGTGGTAAGATCTTGGTAGGGCATTGGGTGGAAAGGCGAAGCTACAAAGACCACAGTAAGGGGCCTATCCTCTGCCCACCCACCCCAACAAAGCCCAGTTATCAGCCCAAACAATGAAATCTGCTGGGCTCAAACTTGGCATCAGCCTCTCCCCTACCGTAGGTAAAATCCCAGCAGTGGCTGGACAAGGCGTTTAAAGGCATACGTGCCTCACCACCACCCTGCACCAGGTAAAATTACAGTGGGAAAAGAGTGGTGGTGGAGGCGTACAGGCAGGCAAGCACAAGAAAGAATGTCCATGCTAAGTTTTAAACACTTCCCTGTCTGCTGGGTAAGACATTAAAATCCCAGCCAGCATCTTTATTTATAAAGCCCAGCATCCTGTATGCCCTTTCAGCCATTTTCATACTCCTGCTTGTCACCTTCAATATTTAGTGCATATATTCTCCCAAATTTATTGTTTGTGATTCCACCGCCCCCCCATTAGAACTTCGCCCTTTTATTTCATATTGATTATTATACTTTTGATCAAAACAAAATTATTCACTTGAAACTTTTCTACTTTAAATTTTGACATCAGTGAAAATTTATTGTATTTAAGAAAGGCCACTAATGTAGTAAAATATCTCAAAGCAATTTCATAAGTATTATCAGACAACAATCAGCATTAAATCAAAAAAAATTAGTAAGATTAACTAAAACCTTGACCCAACAAATCGGATTTAATTAGGTTCTTAAAGAATGTGACAGTCATCAGGAAAAAGTATTAAGGAGAGAATTCAAGAGCTCAGTACTTGGACAACTAATCATACCGCTATCAATGATGGTGTATAAGGCTCATTCTTCTATATTCCTACAGGTACAGTCCCAATCTACACAACTGCTCCTCATAAGACAGTTCCTCATACTTAATTCTATGCCTAGTGAACCTTCTCTGGACAGCCTCCAATGTCAGTATATCTTTTTCAAATCTGTGCATAGTATTACAGTTGGGGGTCTGACCAGTGTCTCGTATAGTTTTAGCAAAATCTCCCTGCTTTAACATTCCATTTCCTTTGAAAGAAAGGCCAATATTCCATTTGCATTTTTATGATTCATGGACGACAATCCCAAATCCCTCTGTTCCATAGCTTACTGCAATCTTTCTCCATTTAAATAATATTCATCTCCTCCGTTCTTTCTGCCAAAATGCATAACCTCACATTGCTATACATTTTATTCCATCTACCCAAGCTTTTGCTTACTCTGTTAATTTATCTATATCCCTCTGCATTCTCCTTGTGTCATCCTCACCACATGCCTTCCTGCCTATGTTTGTGTCATCTGCAAACATGGCTATAGTATGTTCACTTTCCCCATCTAAATTATTAATATATAGTAAACGATTGTGGGCCCAGCTCTGAACTCTGTGGCATACCACAAGTGCCACCCTGAAAATGCTCCCTTGATGACAACTTTGCCTTCTATTAGTTTGCTAATCCTGTATCCACGCTAATAAGTATTTCCAAATCATGGGCTCTTATCTTATTAAGTAGCCTCATGTGTGGTATCATGTCAAACCCCTTCTGGAAATCCAAATACTTCACATTTATTGAGACTGATGCTGTTTTTCCTTTATTTTCTTGATTTTGATTTGTGACTGCAAGCTGAAGTTGAGAATCAGACTTTTAAAACAAAAGCGAACAAACAGGATGATGTTTGCATATGTGAACTGGCCTGGAAAAATAATTGCAGCTTTATTATTATTCTATGAACACAGTAGATTTTCCAGCACCAAGACATGTTATATTCAGGGATTGACAGCTGGTTGGACGTTGCATTGGTCAATCAAGGGGAGGCCAACGCTGGCCAGCCAATCATGGAAAATGCTGAAAAATAAAGAGAAGCCAGAGACTGAATTAGATTTGACTGGGCAGTAGGGTGTATGCTTAGAAGCTGCTGGGCTGGAAAGCTGTGTTTGCGTTTCAGTTTCTCTGGTTTTATGTTCAGTTAAAGAATTGTTTAATGATCTAAGAAAAGATTCCCCATTATAAGAAATAAGTGAAAATTCCTCAAAACCTGTTGAACACTGTTGCATTGACCAGTGACTTTGGAATTCAGGCAAGCTACAATCCCATGTAATATAGTGTATTGTTCAACAATTCCATAACAACTTGGTATTCATTGTTGAAATGGTTATCAAACTGGCAAATTACAGCTCTTTTAATTTCTTTTCATTGATCCCTTAACTGTACCTGTCTGTCTATGTATGTGAATGAGTGGAGCCTATGATCAAAGTCGAATGGGTTTAAATCATAGACCTTAATTATATTACCTTGTTGTTTAGTTTTGCTTTCCTGAAGTGACAATATTAACAACATATTGTTAATTTTGTTCATGCTATAAACTTGGTGTCCAAAATCAGTTATTCATAAAGTGTGGTAAGGAACAATTAGACTATTTTGAAGGTTATTGAATACTTTAATTCAGTGTTAACAAGTCTGATTTAGTATCCCTGTGCTTTATCGCATCCGGTGATGCCCCTTTAACTATCCTGCTTGTTACCTCCTCAGAATTCAAGTCAATTTGTCAGATATGAAGACATGCTAACTCTGATTGATCATATGATATATTTTTAAATGCTCTGAAATGACATCCTTTATAATAGTCCAACATTTTCTGAATAACAGACATTAAGCTAACTGGCTAGTTACGTGTTTTTGTTTCTTTCCCTTATTAAATAAAGATGTTACATTGGCAGTTTTTCAGTTCTCCGGGCCTTTTCAAAATGTGGAAGATTATTACCAGTGTATCCACTATTTCTGTAGCTACTTCCTTTAAAATCCTGGGATGCATCTCATCAGGTCCAGGAGACTTATCAGTCTTTAGCCCCATTAGTTTTCCAAGCATTTTTTCTATCGATAGTTATTGCATTCATTTCACTTCACAAATATTTAGCAATATTAGAAAGCTATTAGTGTCTTTATCTTGAAATGCCAAGGCATACAAGGTTATTGGCCAAATGTTGGAAAATGGGATTACAATAGTTAGGTGCTTTGTTTTTGACCAGCATGGATGTGATAGACCGAAGGGCCTTTTCTGTGCTGTAGACCTCTACAACACTGAATGCAAGAGGTCAGAGCTTTTGAATGCTTGTAGGACTACTGGTGGTGACAGATATAGGGATAAGTTATGCCATAAAGGGATCTGAACATGTGAATGAAAGTATTAAATGACTGGAGTCAACAGGGATAAGTAAGCACATAGGTGAGAGGGATTGGTAGACATAGGAAAGTGCATTTTGGTTGAATTCAAGTTTATGGAACACAGAGATGACAGGCAGGTCAGGAAAACATTAATATATTCATGTCTCAAAGGATTCTTTATCATATTCTCTTATCCAAGAAGAATTTAGAGACCTTCGCTAACATTATTACTAAATTACCTATCACATGGAATTGTAAGTGTAATGCAATATATGCTTTTCTTGAAAGATGTTGGGCTGGAAACACAAGGTCTCTGTACTCATGCAGCATTTAGAATCTCCCACTGCCTCTTTGTGACGCGGCTGCTGTTACATTCATTGGAGATTTCCTTATTGGGAGTGCCCCATGTCCCACCTATGGGGAAGTATGTTAAACCATCATTTGTGAGTGATTTGAATGCCAATTGCTCACATTTCTAAGAACCTGTTCTGCTTGTTGTGTTCTTCACACAGATTCATTGTAAGTGTGACTGATGATTCCATGCACCGCAGGGATTGTTGCCACTATCGTTGCAATGCAACAAAAACCCAGAGAAGTGGAGAAGCAATAAACATACCAGCAATCCTAAAGTTAGTAGCAACCTCCAGCGGAAGGCTCCACATGAAGAGATCACAGCTGAATGGGCCCCTCAGAATGTGCAGGGGTACACTAGGGTATTTCATCCTTGATGTCATTGCCAATGGATGAGTGAGTCACTGTGTCAGCACAGACTGAGGATGTCCTGGGCCACTGTTACTGAATGAAGTCAACTGCTGGAATGTGACCTACAGCATGAAGATGTAGGCAGTCAGCCTACCTCAATTGCTGTCAAGGTAATAGCTGAATTAGTTTTTATGCAACTGGGCTGTATCCTTCCAAGAAACATATGGAATCTGTCAATTGCCCACCTACAAATATATCAAGGCTGTTACCAATGTACTTTGTGTCAGAACACACTGCTTCATCTCATTTCCCCAGGAT
Source organism: Rhincodon typus (assembly GCF_021869965.1). Classification (NCBI taxonomy): domain Eukaryota; kingdom Metazoa; phylum Chordata; class Chondrichthyes; order Orectolobiformes; family Rhincodontidae; genus Rhincodon; species Rhincodon typus. The sequence continues at coordinate 44,483,509 of NC_063345.1, forward strand.
AAGGTCAGTGTTGCAGACCAGGAAGTAGGTTTCGGCAACAAAGCTGGCTTCCAGCAGGTGCAGGGTGTGATAGAGTGTACAGATGTCACTTTGAGAAACCTGTTTCAATATGCAGCTGAGTTCATCATTAGAAAAAGGTTCCATTCCATCAATGTGCAAGTGACCTGTGATCTTGAGTACCACTACAAATTTGCAGGTAGACTGGGACCTGCCATGATGTCTATACCCTTGAGAATTCTTATGATCCTGCTGTGTCTGAGAGGCCAGAAACCTTACAAAGCTAGTTACTGGGGGAAAAAGCCTGCCTTTTGCAATCATGGCTGATTACTCTGTTACACAATTCCCTCACTGAGACAGAGCATAGATACAATGCAGTCTTCAACAAGGGCCATGGTAGAGCAGATAATATGCGCGCTGAAGGTGAGGTTCCCTGCTTGCATCAGTTTGGAGAGATCCTTAGAGTACAGTCTGGACAACTGGTGCAGGCAAAGAGGGCTGTGATGGAGGCCGAAAAGCCAGGAGAACAGAAACTGTCTTCAACAGAGGACACTGAGCAGAAGAAACACAACCTTCTGCATGATAGAGCACAGCAGTGTTGGGAGCTACAAGTCAGAAAGTACTTCATTGATGTCCGGCTCCTGTCAGTGGTGATTATTCACTGACTGCAAAATTGTTGGTGTTTCACAGACAAGCAGTCCATTTCTGCTCCAAAAGGTAAATGCAGTTTCTGTTTGTTTTGTTTTCTGTTTAAATTTTGATGTTGGTGACTGTTTTAAAGCATTTGAAGGCTTTGGTGTATATGATGGTCCCACATTGAACGATGATAACATGCTGGATTGCATTGGAAAATAGTGTATGAGTTGGCCCCTTGTTAAGGTCAAGCTGAGTGTGATCTACTTGTCCTATCAGGGACAAAGTCAGGAATTTGCACAAAGCACATGAGGACTTGCCCAGCAGTTAAATCAAGCAATGAGGCATTTAAGAGCTGTGCCATTGTAATCGTAAGTGTATTTATTTTTAAATTCTTCTTTTACAAGTTAACTGGCAGAGCCAAGATTAAGGTATTAGAAGTAGCAATGACTTAGGAGGTTGTAAGACGATGGCTAAACTGCGTGGTTTAGTGCCTAAATGGTGATAGGTGTAGGTATATGCATTTTGTATGTGAATGAAACATCAAATGTGGTACCTACATACCTTGAAAAGCATTTCTTTGTCGTTGTTGTCCCACTATTTTCATGATAAAAAGCAACTCTGGGCTGCTGATGCTTGTCCGGGTGTATGGCTGACAGTCAAAGTGATGACAGTGCCAGGGGATCCTAGGATCTCCCAGCAGTGGTGATTACTCCTGCCAACAGCGAGTGGTAGAATTGGGCCAACAGCAAACAACTGGGGTACCATAGGGACCTTCTACGTAGCTAAAAGAGGTGAGTTTGGAATGATGGCCACGAAAATGTATTGCCTCAGAAAGAAAGCCTTCGTGAAACTTGACAAAAATTACAATTGGCTGAATAAATTGCAAAATTCAACTAATGTCTGAGAGGGGATAAACAGAAGTTGGAGTTCCTGTCTTCAGGTTCTTCTCAGCCACTTAGGAAGAGGTAGTGGAAGTTGTTGCTAAGAAGAGAAAGAGCAATCATTTGTTGGTGGCAAGGCTGGACTAACCATGACAAAGGAAGGACAGACAAGCATCCTGCTGGAGGCATGTGGGTCGCAGCATGGATGTGAACGTTCTTCATGGGATTCTCTTTATTCTCTACTATAGGTTATAACCATCCATGAACCAAACTGCACCACAGCAGCAGTTGAAGACTCCATCTCTAGAGATGAAGAAATCACTCTCTTAGAGGTCACCTGCCTCATTCTGTACCTCCATCAGCACTGTCACACCCAGATGCCCTGTAGAGGGTTCAGCTGTACATTTGGGACGACTGTGTTGAGAACACCACAGACCCATCTCAATTGCAAATGGAGGATCTGTTAGCCATTCCCCTAAATTGGCAGGACTGCTGGGATGAAGGCCCCTGCTGAGCCCTATGATGATGATGGATTTTTGGTTGTGGCCACAGGAAGCCTGCCTGATATATAGCAAAGGCTAAGAGAAAATCTGTTCAATATGTAAGAATTTATTTCTAGTTTTACAAAGCATGGAAGAGTCCATGTGCACCGTGAGTTCTGTCATGCCTTAGGTTTCATCCACAGAGAGGTTGGAAACCTCTAAAGAGGACCAGGGAAAGCATTCAATGCATATGCATCTGGACCTGCATTTCATCACTCCAGCCTGAGTTTCGCTGCAACAGTTGTTTGGCAAGAGGGGTGAAAAGATGCACCTGGATGTGCCTTTAGAAGTCCTTTCTTCTCAGGGAGAAAGAGAGATACCATTGTGCACTCATAACAGGCAAGGCTGAGGGGACATCCCTGCACCAGTCCAATTAATCTCCAATAGGATGGAACTCTCAAAGCCACCTGCCTCCAGAGGAAACCTGCCATGGACATCCAAGGGAATGGAACATGACACTGAGTACAGTCTCCATCTCAACTACTGTTATCAGGGTCGCACTTTGATAAAGTGATAGTAAAAGTGAATTCTAACAAATGTGAACACCAGGACAGAATGGATGATTCATCTCTGACTTTCCTGCTTTATCATTTTTTAAAAAGGGTCAGCGCCTGTCATTGTATCATTGGTGGTCATGGCACAGCCATGTTTAGTCCTAATTTGACTAAAGGAGATATGGACATAGACATTCTTCCTCAATGAAGTCTACCGATTTTCCAGCATTATTATTTTGAATGTTGATATGAATTGTTACTTCTGTAATGAAAATTCTGTTGACCATGGTTTAAAATAGAGGTACAACTATTCCTTCTTCTATGCACTAGAGGATATTGGTCTATTTATTCTCAACAGGTTTCAATAAGACATTAGTAATCATGATCAAAGCACTTTGAACATAGTGCAGGATCAGAAGACAAGCTGTTACATGGATACCCACATACCCGTAAGATATACTTGGTACCAGCAACCACTAGCAAGTGTGTCAAAGCTCCTCTCCACATTCTACTCTATGTGATAGAGGATGCAGGTTAATTGTTAACTTGGCAAGTGACAATAGTCTAAACCCCAGGAGGGTGATAAAGGTCTGCTGATGGTTATGTGGAAGTATTATTGTTGAGGGTATCTTATGTATATCTGTTTGTCCCTGATATTCCTTGCACATCTCTCCACGCCTTGGCATCCCCCAAAGACTCATTTTAATATACGGCCCTCTCCTCATACTCTGACCAAATCTTCATAATATGAGGAGGACTAATTTTCCACATACTCTCCCTTTGCTGCATTGCAGTGCCAAGTTGTGCGGTATGCAGCACACCACTATTTGTGACATCCTCTTAGGTGCGTATTGTCATGCCTGCATGGACTGCAGAAACACACTTTAAGAGGCCCAAAGATGTGCTCAACGATGGCTCTGTCAGACACATGCACTGTAAGAAGTTGATTGTAATGCTCCTCTGCCTTGCTTTGGGGATGCTTCCCTCGTGTCATCAGCCGTATATGCAGGGGATAGACCTTGACCTAATTTATCAGCTGGGGCTTGGTCTTCAGGAAGCTTTGGGAGCTTGTAGAATAATTTGGATGGAGATAAGAAGTACAAAAGAAAGAATGATGTCGCTAGACAGACAGGTTACAGCCCCATGACAGTAGCTATACTTTAGGACAAAGTATAAATTATGAAATAAAAATTGGCCTGTAAGGAAGGTACTAAAGTAGACAGTAAGAGTTTCATCAAACATTTAAAAAGGAAAATAATAACTAGTGAGACTAAGGAATTAATACAGGAAGAAAAAGAAGTGGCTGACTTAGAAAATACTTGTTCAATCTGTCTTCTTAATAGAAGACATAAAAAGCAAAAGTATAAGTCAAAGAAAATCAGTGGGGGCTGGAAGAGAGAGATACATAAAACAATTACAAGCACTACAACAAAAATGTGAAGGAAAAGTAATAGGACTGAAGATCAATAAATCCCTGGGACCCTTAAAGGAAGTGACTGTAGAGATAGCAGATACATTTTTTGAAAAATTAAAGATTCCCTAGATTTAAGAAAGATCCCAAATAATTGGAAACCTGCAAATTTAACACCAGTGTTTAAGAAAGTAAGGGATAGAAAATGAAACCAAAACTTTGTTACATGGTTAACTCTAATACAATATGTTAAAACTCAATAATTGTATAATTCTTAGACTTCCATCACTATACTTTGAAAAGTAATTCATACTGTTTTTACAACCTCTGTATGACAATATGTTTAGTATTTTGTGATATTCTGTGCTAATTTTCTTTAGCTTTGAGTTTATCGGCAACTTTTTCACACCATATCATTTAATTTTTTCCTTAGCGAAAAATAATATACCTTTATAAAAAAATCAAACACCACACAAAGGACAAAGCATCATTTAACAAAGTACTCTAAGAAGAATATTATTGTTAATGAAAAGTAAGTATCTGATTTAGCAGAGAATTGAAACATGAGCCCAAGGCCATCAATCATTAGGCCTTGACTGCACAAGCCTCCCTTTTCTTAAACAAAAGGCTAAAGAACATTTCAAACTGTCCTCTTAGTAAAAAAGTCATGAAGTGACAATAATAAAAATTAATCAAAGGATGGATCCATGAATAATTGACAGCTTAGGGAACCAGTCATGACAGGTGGCATCATTCAATGTCAATGACTATTAAGAGCTCACTGGACATTGATGATGCATCGCTTAAACCAGTTAACAATATGGCCAATCAGAATGTAATGATGTAATTGATCATGTTGTTGGTTGTGGCTTGGAAAGAGTTAATAAGCGCTACTGAGAAAGCAGCAAAAGAAGCAGTAGCACAATGAAAGTGATTTTTTTTCTGATTTGAACTGGATATTCTACAAGTATTGCCTTCCAGCTACACATTTCCTAAGAAAAAGCTTTGGTATTGAGTGAACTGGCTGGATCCTACCCCAATCAATCTCCTTTCATTCCCCACCCATGTCTTCTACCCCAAATCCATTTTGTCCACTTGCCCTTCCTTTGGAAAGGGGATTGGGGAAAAGTCTACTGGCCATCTGGCTGGCTTAGTACTTCAGATGGCACTAACGACTTTGCTTGTCTCAAGAGGAGCCCAGAAAAGACCACAGGAAACTTAATAACCAAATGCAAGTAAATGGAGTGAAGATGTCAAGATCCTGTGCTCAGTTCGGTCAACTATGTAGAGTGCTATTTCATTAGGTCTCTTGGCATGCATAGTAACTGATTTTAGTTTCTGTTTTGCTATGCAAATAAACATTTGAAATCTAAAAAAAACAAGCAGTTGCTTTCAGTGACCAGAGTGTGCATGAAGTTTGAAAGTAAGGACTCTTGAAATGCAGTGCAAGTGTCCCTAAGTTTGAGCCAGGAGATCTATGTTCAAGCTCCACCTGCTCCAGAGGTGCATATTAACATCTCTGAACAAGTTGATTACAGAAGAACTAAAGGTTGAAAGTAAAGTTACCTTGGTGTCTGAGTGGAAACAGGAGAGCCTGGAGGTGTTGGAGAGAGACCAAAGCCTAAGTGTCAACCAACGCCTTAAACTGAACCAGAAAGCAAGATCCATTTTAAACCTGAAAGGTCGCAGGCCCGCTTTAATTGATATTGTTCATAACTTTAAAAAAAATTCCTTTGTTAATGCATCAAACTGTCTCCTGCTGCTTTATTGGTTCAGATCTTAGATGAGCAAATTAATATAGTGATTCAAGTTGTAGCTCTGAAGTCTCACTTAATACATAGAGCCAATAGATCTAGTGTATTTGGTTCTCCAAATGACATTTGATAAGGTGTCCTATAAAGGTTACTGAACAAGATAAGAGCTTGAGGTGTTCAGATAATATTTTAGCATGGATAGAGAATTGGCTAAATAAGAGGAAACAAAAAATTGGGAGAAATGGATTATTTTTAGATTAATGATCTACAACTGGTGGAGTTTTGCATTGATCAGTGCTGAGTCATAACTATTGATTATCTATATTTATGATTTGGAGAAATGGACAGACTATTGCAGTTAACTTCACTGATGATACAAAGCTGGTTAGGAAAACAAATTGCAAGGAAGGTACAAACAGGCTGTAAAAGAACTATAGATATGTTGGGCTGAATTTTCCCACCACTTAACAGTGATCAGTTTGGACATTATGGCAGGATTGGAAAAATGAGGCTGCTGACATTGATGGAATAAAAAAGTCCAATTTTGCACCGAAGGTTTGAATGGCAAGATGAGAATCTCCCTAATGAACTGCAAAAGGCTTATTTCCATGCATTAATGTATGATTATTATCCATTCTTACCTCCACTGTATGCAGTTTGCTATTATTCAATGCAGTGGAGAGAAACTAGAGTGACAATTGCTGACATGAACGTCAGAATGAGTACTTGGAGGCTCTAGTTCACCACTTGCTTCTCTGATTCTCTAACATGATCAGCAATCCCTAACACCTCAGGGCATGCTCCATAGGTAGTGATTGCCTTATCCCCTGTGAGGGTAGTAGAAGCAGGAAACTTCATAATCTTTAAAAGGTATGTGGTTGAGCACTTGAAATATAAAAACATTCAAGACTACAGGCCAACTGCTGGAAAGTGGGATTAATTTAGAGAGGTTAGTGCAGACTCAATAGGTCAAAGGGCCAGTTCTCTGCTGTGTGGCTATATAACTCTATGCGCCTGTGCTGTTTCCAGCTGCTTTGTACACTGGGACAAATGCACATCTCATGGATTGGAACAGGGTACATCTCAGAGTTCGTCGCTTGCTCTTTGCACACTCTGTGCACTCACTCTGTGCCCATCTGGATGTGCACAGAATCCCTGCCTTGCTTTGCCCGGTCTTTTTGTGTATTATCACATCAATCAGAATCAATGTATTTCTGTTTTATTTTGCCTCTTAGTGCAAACACGAAGCAAGGCAGCATGTCATGTTTGCAAGTAATGATCAGTCAAGGGAACAGTAAGATTGACTTATGGCAGTACGCTGCATCAATGTCACACCTGCAGCATGTGCCAGCAGTTTATGTGCCAAACACATGAATGTGCTTCAATCAAACAGCCATATGTGAAGGTTTAAGGGGAGTAGTCCCCAGTAAATTCAGTTACTGAGGGCGACTGTTGACAGTTAGGAAGCACTGGCATCATCCGTTCTCAGTCCAGGGGCTTGAATATAGTCAGTCAGGCACTTGGAATTATCAGGGTCAGGGGTTTCTGTATGAATACAACATAGAGTGTGGGCCATGATCAGTTCTACAAGTCCAGTACAACCACTTGGAAGATTGGTGATAAGTCAGTTGTGTCGGTGCTGCTAAGTCATTTGGGGGTAGGCCATATTTAATGTTGAACAATGACAAGGTGTTACATTACGCCAGGTATTAGGGAATGAGCAGCACTTCCTTAGACAGGCTTCTAAGATGTTAAGGCATCAAGGGTAGGCACTCTGCACACCTTCATTCTTGTAGCTACATTAACTATGCCAGTCAATCAGACGCATGATGATGTAAAGTAGCAACGAAAGGTCACCCATGCCACCCACATGCCCTCAGAACCCTTTCTTTTTTGTTTCTTTCTGTCTGTGTGCACTGTTAAGGACAACTTATAGCTGACTGACCTGATGTATAACTAGACTTTAATTACTGTGCCTGCGGCAGAACACCCAGAAAGTTACAATAATGGCAAGTACTTCTGTTGCTGGTGAGCACAAAAAGAGAGCAAGAGTGGCCCATAATACAGACATGGTACATGTATAATGAGGTGTGCAGCAGAGAATTGCGTGAGCTAACTCACTGGAGTTCAGGGAGGGGTAACTCTCCATGAAACCCTCTGAAAGTGACACTTAGCTGATTTTTGCTAAATCTTAGCCCTTTACGCAAATGGGCAAAAATATGCAGATGGAATGTAATGTCAGAAAATGTGAAGTTGTCCACTTTGCCAGAAAGAGTAAAGAAGCAGAATGTTATTTAAATACAGATAGATTGAGAAGGACCAGGGTGTCCTTGCATTGAACTGAAAAATAAAATAGCCCACTGATACATCAAATAAATGGAAAATTGGTTTTCTTTCCAAGGGAGAATAAAATTAGGGAAGTTTTGCCATAACTGTAATAAAAGCAGCTGAAGGAGATATTGGGCATTGATAGAACTACACCAGGAGTGCAATTTTACTCTTCTTAATGAAGGAAGGATATATTTGCATTGGAAGCAATGAACAGAAGGTTCACTTTGCTCATTCTGGGATCAAGGCATTGTTTAATGGGATAAGACTGACAAAGAATTGCCTCTCTGCACCTCAGATGTGCATTTGACCTTCATGCCTGTGGATCCATGTCCTAGCTACTCAGTTCTGTTTGTTTTTTACACAAGTAAGTCTCTAAGGTTGTCTCATTACTCTGTGATTGTAGAAGGGCAAGGAAGTCACATATATTGCGAGCTTTCACAGTCCAGAATTTGATGACGTCAGAAAGTGTATTAACACCGGAGCAAAACAGGCTGATTGTCAACCTGCAAATCCTTCAAATAAAACTATGGCAGGCAGAACAGTGGAGAAATCCTGGTCACCAAGTCTTGATACAGAATGGCCCAAGCTTACAGTCTCTGGTTTCAGGCTGGTGATCTGTTTCACAAAAAGCAAGCTGTGGAAAACAGATGTAAGAATGTGTTTTGTCTCCCTTAACCACCACTCGGCATGGGAAACCTTCTATGCTTATGACAAGTGAAAAACCACCAACACTTAAAAATGCTTCATTGATAAAGAGGTCAGAATTTGTTGCATCTGACTTGTCTTAAGAGTTACGCCTACAGAACAGAGAAAAAATTTCAGGCAATTCGTTTTTGGCCCTGATCTTCAGTCTGGAGAGGAATTACATTTTTAATGACCTCATCTAGTATCTATACAACTGCAACTGAACTGTCTAAGCTTCAAACTACAAGAGTTACCCAAGCAGGAGAATAATACATTGTCCTTATGAAATAGGCAGGGAAGATTTTTCCTAACCGTACTATATAGGTGAATGGCAGGACACCATGGCATTGAAAAAGAGGCAGAATGGGATTTTCATACCCTAGTTAATAAGACTCACTGGCAATTCATCCAAAAAAAATCAAAATGCAAACACAGCTGCAGATCAAAGAAATATTCAATTGCATCCCTGACTGCCTATATCAGGCTGCCACTGGGAGCCTCAGGGGTTGCTCCAATTTGCCACATCTGCACAGCTGAATAAGAAAGCATTTGTTATTTTGTGGTGAACCTGGTGAAGCATCCAAGCATATCAGTAGAAGGTAAATTTCTCTCAATAATTTCCCACTTTGAGTCTGATTTGTAGCCAGGCATTAGGGAAAGTGTCAAACAAAGGTAAGTCATTTTCACAATGAAAGGAAGAGAAAAAATATCAACAGCTACCACTGTCAGTTTGAGCACAAAGCCCTGGAAGTTATCACCAAGGAATGGTCTGTAGCATGCAGAGGATAAAAATCAGGACAGTTTTGCATCATGATAGAAATTATAGGTCATTTTTGTTTTAGAACGTACCTCTTTTCGTTTTACATCTAATCTCCCATAGTTGTCCAAAGAACCTCTTCTAAAAGACATGCCTTTGTTAAAACTGACATGTACTCCCTTCTCAGATTTTACAAATGATTCTGGATGTGCTATTGATGCCGTACGAAGAGCCTGCAGGTTCTGACCAGTGTGTAACAAGCTCATTTGCTGAAGCATCTCAATTGGCTGGGTTTTAATTGAAATAACAGATAAGTGGTCTGAGATGATCTCTGGATCAACTTTCAATTGCGTTTCTCGTTTATGTGGGACAATCTTCACAGGTACAGCTTCCTTCTCAGGGCCAAAAATTGCACTAATTGTGGTTTCATTGAAAGCATCATGAAGCACATCTTCTGCTTCACTCGACGTTGTGTGTGATGTTTCTTCACTTGAATAGGAGTCAGATTTATGTTGTGTTTTGATGATTGTATGATCTGAGGTTATCTCGCGAATTGGTGGTTTAATTGGAATAATTTTTTCTAATTTACTTTTGCCAGCATCATCATCAACTGGATGTTTATGTATGGGGTTAGTGGCTGACTCAAGGCTGCTTTCTAAAACTTGAATTATATTTGTTACAATTTTTTCTGAAATTAAACTTAATTGAGAGGGGCTTGGTCTATGAGATAACAAGCTGGGGGATTTCTGTAAAAGTGTATCAGCAATTTGTGAACAAATGCTAACCAAATCTTCCTTTGACAATGCTTCACCCAATGAATGAGAACTTTCACTCAAAAGGTCATTTCCACGTGGAGTTGCTGTTTGCTGCCGAATTGGCTTTTCATATTTGAATGTCTTGGAGCTCTGTGGATCCATATGAGGCCTACTTGATAATATATTACTTAGAACTGTTTGAACTAAATTTTCTGCATCGCTACTTATGCTTGAAGACGTCTCCTCTGTTGTTGAAGAAGAAGAAGAAAGCTTCTTATCTGCAAGCTTTTGTGCAATGGTAGAAGTTTTACCAAGACAGCTAATTTTTCCAGAAGCCCGTGATTTTGTTGATTTTTGTTTCTTTAAATTATTTTTGAGTAAAGCAATTTGTTTGTTATCTTTGTCAGATGATTCAGATGATGACGGTATAACCAATGAAGAAGTCGAAGATTCAGAGCAATGTTTTAATTCTTGCATAACATCAGAAACAATTTTTTCTGAAAGCAAATTTAATTGAGAAGAATGTGAACTTTCACTTGCTTTGTCAGATAGTTCAGGAAAGAGGGATTCTATCATTTGTGAAAAAATGGAAACTAGTGCTTCTGTTAACAGCTCCTCAGACAAATCATCAAGAGCAATTGAACTTTCAACAGAATGTAGTTTATCATGTTCATGTGCCTCTGAGGTCAGCTGTTCTTCAGAAGCAATACCAGCCCAAGCATTACATAGAGCCGATTGAACTAGACTTTCTGCTTCACTGCTTCCTGTTGAATAAATATGTTCTTCAGTTGAAGAGACAGAGAGTTTTCTGTCTTCAAAATGTAGTGGACAAGTGCAGGTTCCACCATATGAACTAGTCTTTCTTGAAACTGGTGGTTCAATGGCTGATAGTGTACATACACTCTCTTTGTCAGAAAACAGTATCGGACTGCTTTCTTCATCGGGATACTTGCAGACATCAGACTCTGAAGGCTTGAATGAACAGACACATGGTGCCTCAAAACTGCTTTCAAATCCTTGGTACATAGTTGAAATAATTGTATCTGAGAACTGTGAAGTACATGAACTGCGATCAGATACAATTGGTTTTGGTAAGACTGAATCGGAAACATGTGACAAAGCTTTTTCGCCTTCCATGCACAATACATTATTGAGTCCATCAAGTGACATAAAGTTTTCATCATAAAGTTCTGTATCACAAACTGGTGGCATTGTAGCCCATGATGTAATGGTCTCTTTTCGAGTTAGTGGACACACAGTATCATTGCTATCATCATCGGGAGTTGTGTATTCAATTTCCTTAACCTGGACATCTTTTTCTATGTATTGTGGTCGTGGCTTGTCAAGAAATGAGGCCTGTTTTTTGCATTCCATAATTTTCTGTATTATCTCTTTTGTTACTAGTTCCAGGAAGAAATCTTGCAGTTCTCGCCTTGTCATATCATTTTTAAACTTATTTGCTTCTTTTGTCCCACATAACTGGTCTAATTGACTCAGATATATACTATACTTCACATACTCAGTGATAGACTTCATCACATGGGGTAACAATATGACATTAATATTTTCATCCAACTTATGTCCTGAACAGGTCTTCTCAGCTTCTTGTTTCTGACACTCACAAACTGATTTTCCCCCACAGATCTGTTTTTCACCTGAATCAGTCCGTGAGGGAAAGGAACATGTGTCAAATTCATCAGTCATTCCACAAACAGCTTTTTCAGCTCTTTGATCAAATGGTGATTCTGAACGTTCAGAAACTATAGTATTTGAACACTGATATTTCTTTTTCTCTTCTAAGATGAAACGTACTAAATTACTTTGCATATCTTCATTGACTGAAACAGGTGCTTTAGCAAATGGACATACTCCACCTTCTTCACTCGATTGCTCAGACTTGAGTACTGAATTAATTACATTTTCAATCAACGTTTCAGACATCTTTGTCAACCCAGATATACCTGGCTCATGATAACACACTTCTGATGATTCCTCAGTCATACTATCTGCCATTGATGAAATGCTACTTGAGTATACTTTTTGACAAACTGATTCTTGAGGTATACTGAATGAGATCCTCTTTTTACTTGTCTTTGAGCTACAAGATGAATGTTCACTACAGATTGTTGGAGCAGAAGTATCCTTTGAACTAATATCGATAATGGATATTTCACTGCTTGTTGTTTGTGATTGGCTCAGTTGAATTTCACTTACAAATCCAGGGCAACTAATAAAGTGCTGAATTTGTTCCAGAATAAAGTGGATGAGGTCGACTGAAATTAAGTCCAAATATGATGCAATATCTTCTGTTCCAGAATCAGGGAATTGTATTTGGTGTTCTATAGGCTTTCTGAGAACTACCTGATTTTGCATTAGTGATTTTGCACAAAGAATTTTCTTGACTTGTTTAGTTACATCATTTACGAAGTCAAGTGAAGTAAGAGTACTGGCAAAAGTATTATTGTGACATGTCTTCTTTGGATGTAGTTCACAAGTATCGCTTAAACTTGAATCCTGAACTTCAAATGAATCTTCACAAGCATATTTCCTTTCCACCTCTGCAACAACAACATTAACAAGTTCTTGTGAAACATCGTTCACTTCACATTCAAGTGGTATGAAACTTAATGTGGAATCTATCTGTTTAAGTAAAATATTAACAGTTTTTAAAATAATATCTTGCAAAACACCTGGAGTAATTAAAGCCTCAAGGTGCCTTATATGGGACGAAATTATTTTTCTTTCGCCATCAATAATATTTGTGATTTCTTGGGAAAATTTTTCATCATTTAAAAGCTGCTGTAAGGCAAACTTAATGAGTTCCTCTTTCATACGTCTTGCAGTGTCTGTTGTCTTCGGCTCTTTTAAATCTTTTGCGTCAGAAACTAGCATCTCAGTTTTTGTTTGTAATATTTCATGAAGCCGGTTTGTAACTTGATCCCCAAATGTTTTGAAGTGCTTTTTTCCTTCAGGAGTTGTGCTGGCATTGTTTGCTATTTGGCCTGGTTCAGATTTTAGTTCTTTATGAGATGTTAATGACTTCTTTATTTCATAATAAATAGCATTTAAAAAATCTGGGGAAGTTAAGCCTAACTTACATGACTGAGAAACTGAGCTTGCCATATCACTGAACAATTTTGTAAAGCACTCTGTGAAATCTGATGTAGTTTCTGATGTCTCTGATGATTTAATGGGACACAATTGCTCCTTGTTTATCTCAGGATTTTGTTCAAGTGAATGCAGTGAAAGGTCAATGACTTTTTTGATGTGGTCCATAACAGATTTTGTGGTATCTTCTGAAACAAGGTCAAGGCAAGAATCGCTTAAATTAGTTGAAGAGCTTTCACGATCGATCTTTTTTTGTCCCAAAACCATTTCTGAAATCTCACATTTAAGTTGAGTTGTAAGCAACTTTACAAGCTTTTCATCAAATGCTTCTTGAACATGTTTATCATCTTTTAAGTCAAGTTGCTGCATCGCAGATTTGTCATCATGTGTATCCTTGAGAGGTTTATGAGGTTTACTTTTAACAGCAATTTTCTCTGTTTTATCATCTTTTATTACCTTTATTTCTTTCACCTTTTGGAAAACAGGAAGTCTGTCCCCAGCTTGATTAATGGGAGGTTTTTTTGAAGTACTGGTCTTCTTTTTTGTCGTAGGTTTTTTTGATTTTGGAATCGCTTCTGGTAAGCGTTCTGGTTTGTTTCCTAATTTTTGACTTTCTGATGACAAAGATTTTGTGGGACTAATTGCAATCTTAGTCAAAGATAATTTGCGTGGTTTGGCCAGTTTTTTTATAATAGTTTGTGGCAAAGCAGAGCTGCCTTGAGATTTTGGAAATGCATCATTTGGAATTAATTTGGATTCTTCTAAACGTGTTGGCTTTCCTTTGACAGATACTTCAGTGGTGGGTGTTGGCTTTTCCTTTACTAATGATGAGTCTGCTGTTAATTCAGCCATATTTTCATTTGGCAACTGTACTTTAAGTCCTAAAAGATCGGTGATTGCCTTCATTATTATAGTAAAGAGCCTCTCATAGTCTGAGTTGGACGTTGTTGATCCAATCAACACATTTTCATTTGGTTTGCTTTCACTGGCATCAGTGATTTGAGCTATTCCGACATGTGAATCAGTTGTGATGTGACCTTGAAACAGCAGACACTTATTTAACAGTTTTCTAACTAATTCTTCAGCAATTCTCATTATTAATTCCAAAGATGCTTGAGAAAACATTGGTGTACCTTGGGGCAGAGTGGCTGCAATTTGCTTAGCTGATTTCAAGTCACTGACAATGCCTGAAGCAGATATTAGCCCTGTTTGGGGCCTTTTTGTATCAACCTTCACATGTGATGATGAATTGGAAGCATCCAAAATTATTTTCAAAACTTTGTTAACAATATCATCTGAGACAAGATTGATATCTGGGCTTGATACTATCTTGTTTAATTTTGCTACAGTTGAAGGTGACTTTATCCATATCAACTCGATGTGTAATTTATTTGATGCGATGGCATCTGCTATTGCTTTTGCTGCGTAAAAGGATTTATCTTGGTTTTGAGCAGAGACTTCTGAGGCACCCATTATAGGAGGCAGAATCTTAGATGTCATCAGATCAACTTGGGACAAATTGCCAGACACAGACCCTTTCTTCACAGATGCCATCTTTCCAGGTGAATCAGCACTGCTAAACTGCTTATGGTGGGAACCTTGAATCAAATCATGGTCACCTTTTTCTGTTGAAGGAAAGAGATCAAATGTTTCAACCAATATGCAAACAATGGTACTCGAAATTACATGTAAAAAAATTGTGAATCAAATATTAAAATCAAGCAATTAAGAATATTTTCTAAACAACATTATGATAGAAGCTTCTCATCAAATAATAAAACAAAACACAATCAACCAACTATTTGAAAACAGACTGACCACGGAATGCATCCAACTCAATGCAACTTGTGGGCTTGGGAGTGCTTTGGTCAATTACATCACTCTATGGTAGTGGCAACCTTGGAAATGAGACTTATTCACAGAATGTGGGGTGTCATATTTATTGCCCATTTCCCTTGAGAAGATGGTGGTAAGCTGCCTTCTTGAACTACCTGCAGCATTGGGGTGTAAATATACTCATAATGCTGTAAGGGATTTCCAGAATTTTGACCTCAGAACATCGCAATAAGCAAATAAACTGTTTTGTCCTGGATGTTGTCAAGCCTCTTGAGTATTGTTGAAACTGCACCCACTCTGCCTTGTATATAACGGGCACGCTTAGGGGAGTCAGGACGTGAATTACTCACCTCTGGAGTCCAAGCCTCTGACCTGCTCTTGGAGCTACAGTATTTATTTATGTGGTCTATTTCAGTTTCTACTCAATGATAAACCCCAGGATAGTAGAGTATTCAATGCTGTGAACATCACAAGGAGATAACTAAATTCTCTCTTGTTGGAAATGGTCCTCAACTGAGAGGTTTGTGGTATGAATGTTTCTTGCCACTTCTCACCTCAAGCCCAGAAGTTGTCCTAGCTTTGTTACAATTAGACACTTGCAAAATTCTTCACTTCTTTATGCCAGTCTTCATAGTAGAGGACACTAATAGCACTCCAAACCTACTAAATAATCAAGTGGTTACAGAAGGGAGGAAGGACATTAACACACTAGCTATCACTCGAGAAAAAGTATAAAGGAAACTAATGAGGCTAAAGGCCAATAAGTCTCTGGACCTGATGGGTTGCATCCAGGATTTTAAAGAGAGTAGCAACAGAGATAGTGGATGCATTGGTAGTTATCATCCGAGAATCCTTGGATTATGGTACAGTCCCAGAGAATTGGAAAACTGCCAATGTAACACCTTTATTCAAAAAGGGAGGGAGACAATAAAGGTAATTATAGGCTAGCTAGCTAACATCTGTCACTGGGAAAATGTTACAGTCTGTTATAACATACATAATAGCATAGCACACAGGAATTTGTAAGTTCTCCCCGTGTCTGCGTGGGTTTCCTCCCACAACTCAAAGGGCTGCAGGTTAAGTGGATTGGCCATGCTAAATTATCTTTGGTGTCCAGAGATATGCAGACTAGGTGGATTAGCCATGGGAAATGTGGGGTAATAGGGACAGGGTAGGGGTCTGGGTTTGGGTGGGATGCTCTTCAGAGGGTTGGTGTAGACTTGATGGGCCTTTCTGTCTTTCTGCTTTGTAGTGATTCTATGATTCTGTGAATATATAATATAATCAGTCAATGTCAGAAAAGCCTAATGCAGGGGAAATTGTGCCTGAAAAATGTATTACAGTTCTTTGATGAGGTGACAAGTAGGATAGATAAAGAGGAACCAGTAGATGTAATATATTTAGACTGCCAAAAGTCATGTAACAAGACACTGTACATAAGGTATTAATAAGATTTGAGTATAGTATATTAGCTAGAATATTGGCTAACTAACAAAAGATGGTGTTGGGATAAAAAAAGAGTGCATTCTTAGGATTGGAACCTGCGACTTCTAGAATGCCTCAGTGATCAGTGCTGGAACCACAATTATTTACAACATATATTAATAAAGTGTATGACAGAATGAATGTGCTACTGCCAAGTTTGTGGGTAACAAAAATAATGTGGAATGGCAGGTAGTAAGGATGGAAGGATGACAAGTTGAGTGAGTTGGCAAATGCATGGAAGATGAAGTATATGCGGATAAATGTGATGTTATACACTCTGGTAGCAAAAACAGGAAGGTAGATTATGATCTGAATACTGATAGATTGAGAAAGAGGGAGGTGCAATGAGTCATGCATGTCCTTGTACACCAGTTACTGAATTGGGGTAGGTTAGCCTAGATAGCTTGATGGCTGGTCTGCAAGACAGAGTGATGCCCAAAAGCATGGGTTCAATTCCTGCACTGGCTGAAGTTACCCTGAAGGACTTTCCTTCTCAACCTCTCCCCTTACCTGAGGCACTGAGACCCTCAAGTTAAAGCACCATTAGTTACCTCTCTCCAATGAGATATTGGGACTATAGCAACTTTTACCTTTAGTCACTGAAAGTAAGCATGCAGGTGCAGCCAACAGTGAAGAAGGCAAATGGTATGTTGGCCTTCATAATGAGAGTATTTGAGTACACGAACTAGGATGTCTTGCTGTAATTTTACAGGGCTTTGGTGAGACTACGTCTTAAGTATTATAAGCAGTTTTGATCTAATTATCTGAGGGAGAATACTCTGACTATTGAGAAAACGCCATGAAGGTTTACCAGACTGTTTCCTGGGATGGCATGAAGAAAGACTGGATCAGTTATGATTATATATGCTGGAATTTAGAAGAATGAAGGGGGATCTCAAAATAGCCATGAAATTCTACGAGGACGAGACAGCACAAAAACAGGGAGGATGTTCATGATGACTGGGGAGTCCAGATGCAGGCATCACAGTCAGAGGATAAAGCATTGTTAATTAGGATGGGGAGGAGAAACGTCTTCTCATAGAGAATGGTGAGCCTGTGGAATTCTCTGCCACAGAAAGAGGTTGAGGTCAAAGAATTGGATATTTTTAAGGAGATATACATATATATATTTCCTGGAGCTAAAGGGATCAAAAGGTATGGGGTGAAAACTGGAACAGGGTAGTGAGTTGGAATGATCAGCCATGATAATATTGAATGGCACAGCAGGCTCAAAGGGCCAAAATCAAACTCGGGTCCCATGATTGATGCCCATAATTAGTTTTCTTATTGCTATTAGATTTAAGCCTTTATACATATCAGATTCTAGAGACTATCTGTTGCTAGTAGTTGCCATCAAACTCCTCCAATATGTTCACTTTCAATAGGACACTTACATCACACATGTTCCCTGAGAGAGCCAAAAATACTGAATAACATTCAAGTGCAAGACACTTGGAGGTGGGCTGTGAGGATAGAAGGACATCGGGACATGGCATACTGAAACATATGAATGTTGTTGCGATGTCATGTCATATGGAAATGGAGCCCGGGTCAATAAGATTCCAAAAAGTTATCATCTTCAACCTTCAGTGGCATGGTGACTCAGTGGTTAGCACTGCTGTCTCACAGTGCCAGGGACCCAAGTTCAATTCCAGCCTCAGGTGAACATCTGTGTGAGTTTGCACATTCTCTCAGTGTCGATTTGGGTTTCCTCTGGGTGTTCTGGTTTCTTCGCACAGTCCAAAGATATGCAGGTTAGGCAGATTGGCCACGCTGAATTGCTTATACTGTCCAGGGATGTGTAGGCGACATGGATTAGCCATGGGAAGTGCTAATAGGGATAGGTAGGGGGTTGGGTGTGGGTGGGATGCTCTTTGGAGGGTTGGTGAGGACTCGATGGGCAGCTTCCACACTGTAGGGATTCTATGATTCCCTGTAATATAGTTTTGATCAATAAAACCTGTTAAATGTTCCACCACATGAGTGCAGACCTGATCTTACAACAGGCAGGTCCCACATCTATCTCAGCTGGAACTGCTATTGGTCCCAATCTGATCCACATCAGACTTCCAGTCAAATAAGCTAACCAACACCCCACAAACTCCCAACCAAAGAGCCTGAGTTGCTGAAGCAACATGCACTTTAACATGCATGTTGTAGCCTGGAGGTTTAGGTAATCATGATAGAGGCTCCAATTTCTTTCCACCAGGTGACTGAACAGAAATCACAACCAGTCTCATCACCTGCCATTAAGATATGTTGGAAGGATTTAAATGTTGATCCACAACCTGTTTGGTCAGTTTAAGATCCTACCTTGGCCACCAGATCTTCAAGTGAGACCAGAATCCAAAGCTTCTGGATCAGTAACAGTGACACTACCCATTGTGTCATTAGACCTTCTGTTTATAATTAATTCCTCAGCATTAAGCCCAAATTTACATTGTCCTAAAATACTCAATAACTATAGCAAACAATAGCGAATCAGAAAGTAGCTTATTACAGTACTTATTTAAGCAGTTTAGTCTCTATTATGACTCAAATCTACCCAAGCGTGATGCAATGATAAAACACATAAATAGTTTTTCATACAAAAGGTTAGAATGCAGTTAAATAAAGTGAAAATATAATCGTTAAATTTACACCCTAATCACTTCCAATTAACATTGAATAATTAAATTTTATACATTATCTTCAGCTCAAAGCATTCATAGTTCCAAACTTATTTTTAATATTCAGACAGGTAGGTGTTTCTGCAGCCATAGCAATGACTCCTGGATGGGATATTGCCTCCCTGGTGCCAAGGTCAAGTATGTTACAGAGCGGCCTCAGGACATCTTCTGCAGGGACATGTGATCTGAGACAGGTGATCCATGTTGGTGTTAATGATCTCGGTAGGAAGGGGGTGAGATCTGAAAGCAGATTTTAGGGAGGTAGGAAGAAAGTTAAAAAGCAGGACTTCAAATGCAGTAATGTCAGGAATAGTCCTAGTCCCACATGACAGGAATAGGAGCAACTGAACCCTTGGCTGGAGAACTGGGGTAGGTGGGAGGGCATCAGGGTGGGTTCTGGGGCAGATCGGACCTGTAAAAGATGGACATGTTGCACCTTGGCAATACCAGGACTAACATCCTCAGATGCAAGTATACTGCCACAGAATAGAGAAGGTTTAAACTAGATTAACAGGACAATAGGAATCTGAGAGTGAGCTCAGATTGGAGAGAAGCAAACTAAAAACAGGTAATAGAAAGGCAGTCAGCAAACTTAGAAGACAAAGCAAAGATAAACATCAAATAGGATGAGGATGGAAAATAACATCATAAAGGCAAATTTAAAGGTACTCTAAATGCAGATACATTCATAACAACATTGATTGTTTGAAGGTAGAAATTGGGGTCATTAGTTATGATTTAATTGCCATTATACAAGGTACTGGAGACTGGGAGCTGAATGTCCAAGAATATTTTTCATGTAGGAAGGATAGGCAAAAAGGAAAAGGAGGTGAAGTATCACACGTAATAAGGATTGAGAACAGTACATGACTGCAAGAAAATCTTAGATCGAATGGTTAAGATATAGAAACAGTTTGAGTAGAGCTGAGGAACAGCGACAGAGAGCAAATATTGGTGGAAGTTGTTTATAGGCCAGCAAACAGTAGTTGTATTATAGGGCATGGTTATAAATCAGGAAGTTAGAGATGCATACAACATAGTTAATGCAGTAATAATGGGTGACTTCAATTTACATATAGACTGGATAAACCAAAGAAGCACCAATGCGGTGGAAAATGAAAGCCTGGAAAGTGTATGAGATGTCTTTTGAAGCAGTATATTAAAGATCTAACTAAGGATTAGGCTGTTTAAATGTAGTATAATATAATGGGAAAGGATTAATCAATAACTTTACTTTAAAGGGTCCTTTGGGAACTAATGACTATAATATGATAAAATTCGATATTAAGTTTGAATGTGGGATAGATCATTCTAGAATTAGGATCTTAAATCTGAACTAAGGAAACTGTAGAGGTTTAGGGAGCATGTTCGTTATGGTTGATTGGGAAAATGCCTTAAAGGATTTGACAATAGTTGGGCAATGACTAATATTTAAAGAGGTAACATGTCATCTACCACAAGTATGCACTCCTCTAATCACAAATACCCCATGAGAAATGAATCATGGCTAACAATAGAAGTTAAAGATTGTATAAAATCAAATGAAGTGCTTTATAAGGATGCCAGAACAAAATGGTAAGCTTGAGGATTGAGAGCCATTTAGAATCTAGCAAAGGATGACCAAGAACTGATAAACAAAGGGACAAGAGAATATGAAGGTGAGCTACTAGGAAACATAAAAGTGGAATGTAAAAACTTCTTTAGACACATAAAAATGTAAATTTAGCACATTTAGTGCTTATTATAGATGGAAAACAGGAAAATGGCAGAGGAATTAAATAAATGAGGAATTAAATTCATTGAGGAAGATGCAGAAAATCTCTCAGAAATACTAGGCAGCCAAGAAATTTGTGAAAATGAGGAACTGAAAGAAATTGGTATCAGTAAAGAGGAAACTCTTGAAAAATTAACTGGATTAAAGGTTCCTTGGACCAGATAAGATGCAACCCAGAGTGTTGAAGGGCATTGTTATAGGTATCATGATTGCATTGGTGGTTACAATTCAAATTGTAGAGATTCTGGAAAGGTTCCGACAGACAAAAGAAAAACCCTAACCTAAATGTTTAAGGGATGGAGAGGGAGAGGGAGAATCACAGAACTATTAGTTTAACATCAGTAGTAGGACAAATGTTATAATCTATTCTTATATTTGGTCACTTTGAAAATACTTGTAGAATGGGCAGAGTCAAGATGGATTTGTGAAAGGAAATCATGTTTGAAAACACTGTTGAAAGTTTTGATATGTCACTTGTCGCATTGATAAAGGAAAACCAACGAATATGGTGTAATTGGATCTTCAGTAAGCTTTTGATAAGGTCTCAAACAAGAGGATTGTAAACAAAATTAGCAGAATTGGATAGTCTAAATGAATGACTAAAAACATGTCAGATGTACTTTATATTATTAAGTGTGAAGTTATCCAATATACGACTCATCATATGACTCAGTGAAACTGTACCTGGAATAATATATACAGTTTTGGTGTTCTTATTTAAGGAAGGATATACTTACCATTGAGGGAAATTAACAGAAGTTCACCAAATTAACCCTAAGACTTTCTTACAAGGAGAGATTGAGGAAACCAGGCCTATATTCTCTAGAGTATAGATGAATGAAAGATTATCTTACTAAAACTTAAAAATTCTGACAGGTTGGAAGTAGGTATAATATTTCTTCCGGCTGGTGAATTTAGAATCAGGGGCCATAATCTAAGAATAAAGGGTATCCCATTTAAGACTGAGGTGAGGAGGAATTTCTTCACTCAGAGTTTGGTGAAACTTTAAAATTGTCTACCTTACAGGGTCATGGAAGCTCAACTGTTGACCATGCTCAAGACATGGTGACAGAGAAAGTAACTGTGACTAGAAGGATTCAAGATTAATAAAGAAGAAGTCTCAGATAGATTATTGTTGCTTAAAGTTGACAAAGCATTGAGTCCAGATGAGATGCATCCAAGGATTTTGAAGTAAGTGAGGGTAGAAGTTATGGGTGTGCTGGCCCTTTTAGTCTTCCCTGGACTTGGGGGAGGTGTCAGAAGACTGGACAATTGTAAACAAAATGGTCTTGTTCAAGAAAGGTTGTAAGGATAATCCCAACAGCTAGTTAAAATTTGGCATGGGGACGCAACTAGAAGGAACTATTTAGACAGAATTAGTAGTCACACGGATAAAGATGGGTGATTAGGATGAGTCAGCATTGATTTCTAAAGGGGAAGTTATATTTAATTAACTAGCTGGAGTTTTTCAAAGAGGTAACATAAATGTTTGATGAGGATAACACTATTGATTTTGCACACATGGAATTCCAGAAGTGTTTGATATAATGCCACACACAGGCTTGTGAGGAAAGTTATAGGTCATGGTATAAAAAGGAATAGCAGCAACATGGATACAAAATTGACTGATTGACAGGCAACAGTAAGTAACAGTCAATGGATAGTTTTCAGGCTAGAGGAGGATTGTTGTGAAGTTCCCCAGGGATCAACACTATATTAATGCTATGAATCATAGTGCATAGGGAACAATTTCAAAGGTTGAAGATGACACAAAAATTGGAACAGTTGTAAAGTGTGAGAACAATATGGAACTCGAAAAGGGCATTGACAAGTTGGCGGAGGCGGTGGATAAATGGCAGATGAGCTTCATTGTAGAGAAGTGTGAGGTGATGCAGTTCAGTAGAAAGAACATTGAAAGACAATGTAAAATGCAATTCTAAATAAAGACTGTGCAGGAACAGAAAGACCTGGATGCATACGTGTGTAGATCATTGAAGGTGGAAGAACAGTGGAGAGAGCAATTAATAAAGTATACAGTGTCTTCAGCATTAATAATAGGGGTACAGAGTACAAGAGAAAGGAGGTGATTTTGAAATTGTATGAGACATTTGGTAGACATTAGCTGAAGTATTGAGTACAGCCATGGGCACCACATTATAGAAAAGATGTGATTGCAATGAAGAGAGTGCAGAAGTGATTTACAAGGAATGTTCCTGAAATGAAAAATTTCAGCTATGAAGGTAGGTTGAAGAAACTGGGGCCCGAAGCAAAGAAGGCTGAGAGGAGTTTTGATGGAGGTTTTCAAAATCGTAAGCGAGCTGGATAAAGCAGATAGGGAGAAGTTATTCCTGCTCATGAAGGGAACAAGAACAAGAGGGCATAAATTTAAAAGCATGTACAAAATTAGCAAGGGTGATGTGAGAAGAAAACTTCTAATACAGCGAGTAGTTAGGGTATGAAATGCACTGCCTGGAAATATGATGAAGGCATGTCCAACAGAGGCATTCAAGAGGGCATCAGGTGATTATGTGGATAATCATAGCTTGCAAGGATTAGGGGGAAAAGCAGAAGATTGGCACCGAGTAATTAATGATGGTTGCTTGAAGAGCTGGTGTGGGTATGATGGGCTGAATTGCCTTCTTCTACACCATGACACTCTGAGATTCTGTGCCAGAAATCAATAGATTTCTGGAGACTGGTGGCATCAAGAAACATCACTGTTGCAGGAAAATGACATTGAGGTAGATGATCAGCCATAGTCTATTTGAATGGCCTACTCCTGTTCCTATGTTCTTAACTTATTTTGATTCCTCAAAATCATTTATTTTGCAAAAGGATGCTTACATGTTTGCACCTCCTTTATTTATGAATAATGAGGATATTTATACCCATTTGCTGTTAATAAACTGCTGTTAGTGCTGCTCAACAATCATACAGTTGAGGGCTGTGCTCATTGTGGAATGAGTTATAGCAAGATTCTACTCTTCCAGAAGATAAGCAGCTCCTCGTTTAGAGGCCTATTGAAAAGCCACTTTCAAGAAGTAACAAAACATACTCTGTCATTTCCATGATCAAATGCTTAGCAACCCACACATTCAAACCTAAAACCACGTACTTAGGAATACAGTGTAAAATTGGGAAACCATGTGACAAGGCAAACCTGACAGAGCAGGTCAGTATCAAGTTTGAAAAGAGGGTAGATGAGAATTAAAAACTATAGACTAGATTTGTCAATCTTGAAAGTTAAAAATCTGAGAATCACAGAAGGGAATGTAAATAAGTATCAAAAGATTTTCCACAGTTTCAAAATCCTGGAAAATATTGAATTGAAAGATGTTTCAATGAATCTAGTTTAACATTGTGAATCGGCAGAGAGATAAATATTTAATACAGTGTACTTACATGCTGTGAAAAAGACAGAAAAAACAAACTAGAGTTGAAAAAAATAATAATAATGGTTTTAATAAGCAAGGACAAATGAGAAAGGTTGTAAATGGGATTGGATGCTCGAGGCAAAAGTAGACTAGCTAACAGACAATAATTTATGCAGTCCAGGAGTCCAAAAGCAAAAGGTAGATGAACTTCACCAGATATGGAATAAGTATTTAGTCTTAAACTTGGGTGATACAAAGGTAAGAGGAAGAAAGATAAATAATAATTTTGGACAGGATGAGGTCACTGAAAGTCTTGGAATCAGCTTTAAGAGATGTAAAAATGTGAATTTAGAACAGCAAAGACAATCAGGATAAGTTATCAACAGATAAAGAAAGAATGAAGCGCAGGTAGCCTCTGTACTGGCTAAGTGAGTAGTTCACTAGTTGTAATATCTTATTTATTGTAATTTAACTACTAAAAACAATTAAACATTTTGAATATTTCCTCACTTTAGCTTAATTTTAAAAATTTTATTCAATTGGTATTTTACTTATGTATGAATGTCATTCAAGTACTTCAAATTGTCTTCATGTCCCACGTTTTACGCTTTGAACTTAATTATTGTCTTGACTGGACTAATCAAGATCCTCATTCAAGAATTTAATTAAAAGCCATTTTATTCTACTTTACTTCTTTTGATTTAATCTATGCTGTTGACATGGTTTATGTTATTTTTATAGAACTAAATTATCTTCTATTGAATCCAAATATTTCTTAAGTTTTTTAAATATACATTTGGTGGGGGTGGGGGGCGGGGGGTGGTGGGAAATACCTTTTCCTGAATGCTGTTGACTTCTTGCTTCATGTGCATCCGATAAGCCAAATCTGTCCAAAATGAGGCCCACAATCATTTGACATAGTGCTTTGATAGCTTCTGGACTAAGTTGTAACTGGTATGGGACCTTATCAGCAGCTGATGTTTTTAAAAGTGATTTTATTTCTTTGCCTTTTAGAGATTTTGATTCTTTGTCTGCTCCTGGTTTTGAGTCTTTCTCTGTTGATTTTTTCATGTCCTTCTCTGTTGGTTTCTTCATGTCCTTCTCTGTTTGTTTCTTTGCGTCTTTCTCGGTTTGTTTTTTCATGTCTTTCTCCGCTTGTTCTTTTGCCTCCTTCTCCGCTTGTTCTTTTGCCTTCTTCTCCGCTTGTTCTTTTGCCTCCTTCTCCGCTTGTTCTTTTGCCT
>NC_063345.1:44509247-44509597 GCF_021869965.1 Rhincodon typus
TCTTTTGCCTCCTTCTCCGCTTGTTCTTTTGCCTCCTTCTCCGCTTGTTCTTTTGCCTCCTTTTCCGCTTGTTCTTTTGCCTCCTTCTCCGCTTGTTCTTTTGCCTCCTTTTCCGCTTGTTCTTTTGCCTCCTTCTCCGCTTTTTCTTTTGCCTCCTTCTCCGCTTGCTCTTTTGCCTCCTTCTCCGCTTGCTCTTTTGCCTCCTTCTCCGCTTTTTCTTTTGCCTCCTTCTCCGCTTGTTCTTTTGCCTCCTTCTCCGCTTGTTCTTTTGCCTCCTTCTCCGCTTGTTCTTTTGCCTTCTTCTCCGCTTGTTCTTTTGCCTCCTTCTCCGCTTGTTCTTTTGCCTCCTT
>NC_063345.1:44509607-44512358 GCF_021869965.1 Rhincodon typus
TCCGCTTGTTCTTTTGCCTCCTTCTCCGCTTGTTCTTTTGCCTCCTTCTCCGCTTGCTCTTTTGCCTCCTTCTCCGCTTGTTCTTTTGCCTCCTTCTCCGCTTGTTCTCTTGCCTCCTTCTCCGCTTGTTCTCTTGCCTCCTTTTCCGCTTGTTCTTTTGCCTCCTTCTCCGCTCGTTCTTTTGCCTCCTTTTCCGCTCGTTCTTTTGCCTCCTTTTCCGCTCGTTCTTTTGCCTCCTTCTCTGCTCGTTCTTTTGCCTCCTTCTCTGCTCGTTCTTTTGCCTCCTTTTCCGCTCGTTCTTTTGCCTCCTTCTCTGCTTGTTCTTTTGCCTCCTTCTCTGCTCGTTCTTTTGCCTCCTTTTCCGCTCGTTCTTTTGCCTCCTTCTCTGCTTGTTCTTTTGCATCTTTCTCCGTCTGTTCTTTTGCCTCTTTCTCTGCTCGTTGCTTTGTGTCCTTCTCTGCTTGTTGCTTTGTGTCCTTCTCTGCTTGTTGCTTTGCATCTTTGCCTACATGTTGTTTTGAGTCCTTGCTTGTCTGTACCTTTAATTCTTTGGCTGTTTGTTGCTTTTTGTCTCTGACTTTGTGTTGTTTTGTTTGTAGTTTTTTCTCTCTGCGACGACATTTTCTTGGTATGGTTTGCGTCCCTTTTGGTTTTCTTTCAGGTTGAAGATCAGAAGTGGACGTTTCCTCAGGTTTCTTGAATAACTTCTCTAATAAGGTCCCTTCTGGAATGTCTTTTGGTTTATAGGCAAGTTCCTGCTCATTAAGATCATGTTGGGCAGGTATCTTAGAATCCCTCCTTGGGAACTTTGCACCTTTTTCAGAATCCTCAGATTCGTAATGAGCTTTAGATTTCTGCTGTGCCACATGGCCCGCCTCAGGTTTCTGTCGTCCTGGTGCACCTTTGACAGTTGAGATATCACCATCTTCCATTTGTGGATAAATCACCATTCCAGGAATATTCACAGCTGGGAGTGTTTCACCTTTAGGTGTGGAAACCATCTGTTCACCTGACTTTTTATGAGCTTTAGGTTTTCCTTCTGAGATCTCCTTAGATTTTACTCTCTTCTTCAATTTTAGTTTTGTAAAATCATCAGCTGTTTTCCCACTAAGAGCTTGCAAAATAGCAGACAGTATTTCATCTACTAAAATAGCTTCTTTTAGCAGAGACATACCTGTTCCACATTTAAGTTTTGCAACAGCTTTCTTTTTTATTTCATTATGTATTGCTTTCAATATACTAATCACTATGTCCTTTGCCTGTGCACTAAAATCTATTTCTGGGTTTTCACTTGGTGACTCAGGAGGATCCGTACATATAACTGGCATCATCTTTGCTGATGTGACAGTCTCAATCCTTGTCGAAACATATTTATTCATGCCTTCAATAACATTGAATATTTCTGAATTTTGGAATTCTGAAGTGTCTTCAGATATTTCTGAAGCAGCTCCCAAACAGATTTCATGTGAATAACAACACTCTTGTTCTACGTTAATCAAATGAAGGTCATCACATTTATCATTTTTCGGTTCCATTTCAGATTTATGAACTTGTTCATTTTTGTCTGAAATGTTGTCTTTATTATGTAAACTTGAGATGGCTGGTTTGTAGTTTAAAATAGTTGTAATGACTTCACTTGATATAATACATCGCAGTTTCTGAAGAATATTATTTGTAATATCTGTAGCAAGACAATGGACTTTGCAATTAAAAATCAACTTCCTGGAATTCGCAGATGTTTTTTGAGTACTGTGAAAACCAGTGAGGATATATACGAGTTCTGGGTTATCGGCTGTTAATTTCTCTAGATGTGCCCGTAAAATCTTTTCAGCAGCTGGAAGTATTTGTGATCTGGAAATACCTAGGACATCCTTAGTACTTTCCTGTGTCTTTTCCAAAGGTTTACATAGAAGTTGTGAAAGAAAGTTGAGTGAGGGAAGTAGTTTCATAGGTGCACTTAGTGGATCCTCATTGACTGATGAAATGACATCATTGACTATTTCATCAGCCATGTCACTGGCCTCTGACGGAGAAACTTGATCGTCACTATTCTCATCCAAATTTTGGCTTTCTGTGTCATGTTGTTTCTGTGTGGTGACTTGGCTTTCAGCTAGACCTCGACCTTCAATGGAATCTTGTTCTCTAGCAATATCACCTTGATCTCTGGCAGCATCTGGGCCTTCATCTTGCCCTTTTGTGACATCTTGGCTCTCAGCACTTTCAGCAGCATCTTGGTCTTTTGCAGCATCTGAGCCTTTGGTGGTTTCTTGGCCTTTAGTAGCTTCACCTTCAGTGGCTCCTGTGGTTGTCTCAGAATCTTCGATCTTGACACCATTTTCAGTCTCCGAAAAGTCTTCACACTCTGTGGAGTAGCTTTCACCAGATTCAACACTTTCACCAGATTCACCGCTTTCACCAGGTTCTTGGCCCTCAGTAACATCTTCAACTTCAGTAACCTCTTCGCCATCACCAATGTCTTCACTTTCACTCGCAAGTTGGCTCTCATCAGCATCTTGGCTTTCACCGATGATTTGGCTTTTATCAATGTCTTCACTTTCAGCAACATCTTGACCTTGACCAGTGACTTGGCTGTCAATAATGTCTTTGCTTTCACCAGTGTCTTCACCTTTACCAACATCTTGGCCTTGACCACTATCACCAGTGTCTTTGCTTTCACCAACACCTTGGCCTTGACCAATATCATCAGTGTCTTTGCTTTCACCAGTGTCTCCACTTTCACCAATGACTTGG
>NC_063345.1:44512368-44545794 GCF_021869965.1 Rhincodon typus
GTCTTTGCTTTCATCAGTGTCTTCACTTTCACCAACACCCTGGCCTTTACCAATGATTTGGCTGTCGCCAGTGTCTTGATCTTCACCAATGCCTTGGCTTTCTGTTTCAGCTGCTTCATCAACTAATTCAATTGTATCAGTTTCAATTTCTTTTTCAGAAACTTCAACTGTTTGCCATTTAGTGTCCTCATCACTACTTTCAATCATGTCAGTTTCAGCTCCTTTCTCAGCAAATTCAATTGCGTCAGTCTCTACTTCCTTTTCAGACACTTCAAGTAGTTCAGTTTCAGCTCCCATTTCAGCAAGATCAATTGCGTCAGTTTCAACTTCCTTTTCAGCATATTCAAGGCGTTTGACAGCAATCTGGCTTTCCGTGAGATTTTGGTCATCAGTGAGATCTTGACTTCCAGTGAGGTGTCGGCGGTCACCGGTACGTCGACGGTCAGAAGGCTGTCGACGGTCAGCATGATCTCTGCTTTCAGCATGACCTACTGTCATATCTTCATATTTTTGAATTGCAGGATAGATGGTGCTGGTCAACACTGTCACTACAAATGTTATGATATTCTGAATTAATTTGTTGAGGTCTTCTAGAGTCACCTAAACAAGTGAAGGAAGGTCTTATTAAAAATTAAACAGTATTTTACACTTACTTAGAAATAGAACATGTATGACAAACGATACTTTTTCTTTGTACCAGCTGAAAAAGAGTTACTTAGCTAAATTCTATTTTTAGGTTCTTGACTCATAGTCTAGTAGATTGTAGCACTTCAAGTACAAATTGTCATGAGGTAAGGGTGTCTGCCTTGACCACCTTTCGGTGACTTCCAAACTCCAACAACTTCCCCTATCTCACATGTTCTGGATAAATGATTCCACCTCAAATGCCCTCTAATTTTTCTGCCAATTAGTTAATATTTTTGCTATGTGATTATTGACCTCTCACTTAGAGAAATTGGTCCTTCATACACATTTATTCTAGATCCCCTACAATTGTATGCAAATCAGTTAATTTTCTCTGCAACTTCCTCTGTTCCAAAGAAAAATAATCACAGTTTAGCCATAGGTAATTATGTTTTCACCAACATCTGTGTACATCTCTTCTATATTCTTGCTGTATTAAAATAAATGTTACTTTTATATCTATAAATATATCATAGCCAGTCATTTAGCTTTTCCAGCACAAATAAAACATACCATTAAAATTGTGATCAGGAGTGGGTCATATGATCCCTTGGACCTGCTCCATTATTAAATAAGGTCAAAGTTAATTGTATCCTGCCCTGTCTGTACATCCTTTGATCCCCTTAGTATCAAAAATTCTATCAACCTCAGTCTTTGAACGCAGTCAATGACTAACATTCACACCCTCTGAGACTGAGAACGCCAAAGAATCACAATACCCTTTATGAAGAAATTTATTCTCATTTCAGTCCTACATGGGCACCTGTCATTCAGTGGTAATGATATCTATTTATATTTGTATTCTCAGCCATGATTACAGCCTTTTAGCATCTATTTTGCTAAACAATCAGCAAAATAAAAGAAAAATATTGAAAATTGGCCCAGAGCTAACTCCGGAAGCAGTAACAATGGATAACTGGAGGGAACCAACCTCAAAAGCTACAAGGAAAGTCAACCTCAGTGGGTATTGCGATCAGACGGTGTGTTGACAATTGTTTTGATTGGTCAGTAAACAATTTGGGCTAATAAATATTCATTTTCCAATTCCAAAATGAAACCTGATAGGAAAATCTGATAGGAAACTTGATACGAAACACAGCTTAGGAGCAGTGAGAAAAAGACAACAATGTTCTTCAAAGCTGCAGTCCCATGAACGGAGCATGTGGCTACAGAGAGATACACAGCAAGCCTTTTAAAAGTCAACTATAGATTTAAATAGCTGAAAATTGTGAGTCAGAATTGTATGCTACATTTTGGAAACCTTTATTACAGAGTTTACTACATCAGTCAAATGATATGGTCATAACTAATATGGAAGAACTACTAGTATATTTGAACAATATTTAAATATTAACTTCATTATTACCAACTCAATCATATAAAATTATATAATATCATCATATGCACAATCTACATACCTTAGGTTTTGTACCTTTCAATTTTGGTTTTTCTGTAAGCACTACTGAATGACCTTCAGGGAGTATTGCACATTCACCTACAAAGAAAACAATTCTCAAACATTTAATTGAATTAACATACTTGAAGCAATTTCTTCTATGGCAAATTCTCCAAATAAACCAGAAATGATAATGATTTACCATGAACTTTCCATGGTAAATCCAGCAGGCAATCTACTTTCAAACTGGTTTCTTAAAAATCACAGAATCCTGTGCCTTTGGAAGAACTGAAGGACCTAGAGTAGATACCAAGTATCATATTGTCTGTGCCTTTCCACTGGTAAAATACAGACTGGGACCAGTGCGTAGAATTGGCAATTGATTAATTTTGATCAAGCTTCCCTTTGTTATGGGTAACTGAGAGAGTGAATGTCATGGATTATTCAGGTGTGTCTAAATGTCCTAATTTTCAGGGGTTTCTGCAGGAGCCCCCAAATCACATTATTTTTGTCATTCTTGCATGAGATGTGGGCACCACTGGCTAAGCCAACAATGTCTTCCCATTCACTAAGTCGCTTTTTAATCCACCTCTGTATAATAGGAGAGGTTTGCAACCTCCATGTTTATTTCAAATTAATATTTCTTCCTTCACTAACTCCCCTGGAAGACAAATTGTATCATCAGCAGCATTAGTGACTGACTTGCTCCAGTGTTTCCAAATAGCTTAATTTGAAACATAAAAAAATTTCTCTCCTTTTGAGGTAAAATATTAGAACTTCTAGCATTCTAACTCTCTATTAATATTTGAAGGAGAATTTGCATGACTGTTGTGAGTCATCTTGTCCTTCTTAGTCCATTATAGGAAAAATTGTATTCACTGCAGTAGCATTATGGTTTTAATACCTATTTTCTTTCTCAATGCCCCTTTTCTGAAGATTGTTTAGATATTCTTACTACTGCAATTGGCTTCCCAATTATTTTTCAATAATCACTTTTAGTATGGCCAAACTTATTTCAGTGGAAGCATGTAAGTTTCTCCATATCACTTTTTGATTATACCCATTCTCTTCTATTATGCTGGTGTCCTCCTAGTTATTGTTTAAAACTTGTATCTCTTCCCACCCATAGATTTTCTAATCCTCCAAGTTGTGGATTCTTATATGACCATCTCCCCACCTGTCTGAATGAAGTTTCATAGGCATCTGCCAGAACTGCTGCTTCTCTGATCATTGATTTTGATGCTCATGTAATTAAGTTTTTAGGTATTCAGGAATTTTATTATTGAATTCGTCCATAATGAAAATTTCCCTTAAGATCTCCAAACTTTTCTCTACCTATTGTGATCAAAATTGTTGATCCTACAACTTTTCTGTTTCCCTTACAATTTCTATAAATGTTTGATCAGGTTTCTCTTCTGTAGTCCCAGATTTTAATTGACAAGCTTCA
This sequence comes from Rhincodon typus, assembly GCF_021869965.1. NCBI lineage: Eukaryota > Metazoa > Chordata > Chondrichthyes > Orectolobiformes > Rhincodontidae > Rhincodon > Rhincodon typus. The sequence goes on from NC_063345.1 coordinate 44,515,896, forward strand.
GGGACTAGCTCAAAAGCATTGAGAGATAGTAAGAACTGCCGATGCTGGAGTCTGAAATAAAAAGGTATGGAGCTGGATTAACACAGGCAGCATTAGAGAAGCAGGAAAGCAGACGTTTCGGGTCAGGACCCTTCTTCAGAAAAAAAATCTGAAGAAGGGTCCCGACCCAAAACGTCACCTTTCCTGCTCCTCTGATTCTGCTTGGCCTGCTGTGTTCCTCCAGCTCCACACCTTGTTATCTCAAAAGCATTGAGTTGCCTTTTTAAGAATATCATAATCTGCAGATTGGTCTCTTGAGAAACCTGCATACCTGTCAAAACACTTTGTAACATTAAGGCCCAAGCATCTTTTGGCCGCTTCTTTCATTCAATAACCTTCTCAGGTTAGGTTAAAAATCTTTTAATTCAATAATCAGTAAACTAGGGCACCAAGAGTAGAATTTCAGTTAAATCGCATCCCGCAGTGGAATCAGAATCACTCACTGAACTATTACCTTTTCTTTCCTTCTTCACTCTAAGATTTTCCTTAACCAAACCATGTTGACTAATTTCTTTATTGCTTCAGAGTTCAAACTTTTTAAATTCCATATCCTTTTCCATCAGTCTCTGTTTTTCTTTATCCTCTCATTCCTATCCATTTTTTCTCAACTCAATGTGCCTTTCCAATGCTGTTTCCTTTCCTTTTTGCCACTCAAGATTTTTCCTTTCCCCTTCTCCCACTTTGTCTGCTAACTCCAATCTTTTTACTTCTTTCTCTCTAAGACAATTTGTTTTTTTTTTCATTTATAATTGTAGATTCTGTAATTCCAGCTATTAAATCTCAAGCCAAATATCCATTCTTCTAATTCTAAATATTGTATAATCAGTCTAAGCAATTCTTCCTTATGAGATTCAGTTTTTATTTCTATCTTCAAGTTATCTGCTAAGTCACTTGCTTTAGCTTTAATTAAACTTTCCATATAATCCACCTTTATACCTTCCACTCCCAGAAAACTCTTAGCAACATTCAACATCATTTTTAAGATCTGTGCAATAAACTTTACCACAACATGAATATTTTATGTCCAGTATCTTCTTATACCTATTTCTTTAAAAGAGACATAGCCCCCTTTTAAACTCAATGAACTCGAACTCCAGCAAGACACCCCTTGTTATAATCTCATTTGATGTTACTGATGTTGGACAAGTCAGATCCCAGAATGAAATGTAGTTTGGTAGATCATATTTTATTTGTTCTTAATTTAACACAGCAATCTTTCATTGAAACGTAAGCACACAAAGCTGCAAATTTGGTTTTAACAGTAAAGCAAAAGCTTATTACACAAAAGAAGTAAAATAAAACAAGCCAAACTATCTAAATATATCAGTGTGAAATAACTTCTAAATACACTGCATCTACTCACTAACATCATCACTTGTACCCTTCCCTATCAAATTTGTAGGTCTGACTTACACGTTTCTTCTCGGTTCTTGTCTTCTGAGCCATGAAGCCTTTTCTTTGAATACGCACACAGCTGAGAGCTTAGATTTCCTCAGCTCTGAATGACCAATGCACATTTCAAATCAGATGTTCCTGTTCTGAATGATTCACAAACTACAGTCTTTCACTGAAGTAACATTGGGGTGGCATGGTGCATAGCACTGCTGCCTCACAGCGCCAGGGACCCAGGGTTCTATACAAGCCTTGGGTGACTGTGTGGATTTTGAACATTCTCCTCATGTCTGCATGGATTTCCATTGGGTACTCTGTTTCCTCCCACTGTCGAAAGATGTACAGGTTAGCTGGATTGGCCATATTAAATGCCCCATAGTGTTCAGGAATGTGCTTGCTCGGTGGATTGGCCATGGGAAATGCAGGGATAGGGTGGCTCTGGGTGGGATGCTCTTCAGAGGGTCAGTGCAGACTCAATGGGCTGAATGGTCTCTATCTGGAAAGTTGGGATTTTATTAATGTATTTTCTGAAATGCTCCTTTTTCTAAGATACATTAGACTTGCTTCTGACCCCAGTCACATCTCCTCCAAATGGAATCCACTGAATCCAAAAGCTTTTGAATTAAATTTTAAAAACTTGCTCAATCAAGATCTGCTATGACTAATAGCTTAAATTTCTTTTCTTTCGTCATAAAACTCTACAATATAAATTAATTTCCATTAATACACCAACAGACACATTCTAGTTTAAGGTAATGATTCTAGAAATACTGATCTAATTAATTTTTAACCCCTTCACAAAAATAAATCAATACCAACATGCCACTAATTTGAAATCCAAATAATTGAAATTCAAAAGATTTGAAACCTAAATAAATGATATTTATACATATACATCTTTCATTGCAATGTCATAAACCTGAGGCTGGTAGAAAGGAAATGTTAGGTTTCAGCTGGTCTGCATAAGTCAACATTCTCATTAATCACTCCAAAGAATCAAAAACAGCTAGTGTTTATTACAATATTTTTGTTTTATGTATATGTCACACAAATTAGGAATATGGATTCTGTTTACCTGAAGATCTCTGGTAGATTTATTTACAGATACACTAATATATGGAGTACAGAATAATCTTTAAACACAATCTGTGTCTCAGTGCAGAAAGTCTGTCACCTGTAGTCCTATGATAACATCCACATACTTCCTTAATTCATTTGTTGAGTTCTTAAAAGAACATCACTCCAAAGATGACAATACAGCAACCTTTTTTTCAAAGATAGCTCTTGTATGCTATCTTAAAAAAATAGGTAATAGTAACATTAATTATACAGAGGTAGAATTGTAAAATTTACAAGTACAGAAATCAAAGAGTCTTCACATCATTTTGGTGATTTGACAAGTCTGTGGTGAACTCTTCTGGAATTGTGGATTTTGCCACTGGCTCTTCTTGGTCTACAGACATGTCATCATTGTGTTCATTGTTGTCATGGTGTTCCATCACAGTCATCATCTCGTTGTGTTCTTTAATGTTTGCTCTGTATAATTGGTGTATTTTATGCTTGCCTTAGCTGGCTTCTTTTGCTCTTCTGCATTGTTCTGTTAGGTGACATGACTTTCATCATCCTAGGACCACTGCACATAATTAGAAATGCACAAGTCTGTCATGATCCAAATGACAGATGATGATATTGTGTTCCACATCATCTAGCTCACACTTAAGCTTTCCTTGTAAATGAACACTGCAATTTCTGGGAAGTTTGACTGTACAGCATTATTAAAAATGGCTTTACCTTTGTACTTCCTGTGATGTCAAACCTGTCCAGGTATAACAAATGTAACGTGGACTAATTCAAAACCTGTATTTTTTTAATCTCTTCTACTGCCATTGGAACCTTGGTGAATCTAGAAAAGTGGACATGTGGAAGGCTGACTCAGCCATGATCCTACTGAATGGCGAAACAGGCTTGAGAAGCTGAATAGCCTGTACCTCTTCTTATTTCTTGTAGTCTTATGGTCTTACATTGAGTAACGACAATTTTGAGAACTGGACATGCTGGTAGTCCTGCTGCTGCTAGTTCACTCATGACCACCAGGTAAAATATCTGTGGTTTCCATGCCAAGTTACCATAGCTGTATTGCATTGTTACTGTATCGATGCAAGGGAGTGGCGACTCATTGTATGCAGTTAATTGAGAGTTATTGGTTGTAGTATTGAGTTCAAACAATCCTGTACACGTTCTTCAGCCAGACACAGCAATATGACTAGTGCAGCAAAACTGCCAATCTTGGTTTTGAATGTGTGTTTGCCAGTTTTGAATGTTTTGAATGTGTGGTGCTAATTGTGGCAAAAGGTGTTAGTTAGTTGACTTCATCCATTCATATTTCACCACTGTGGAAAGCCAGTTTGTCTTCTGATTGGAAGTTGTTCCACACTGGGTCTTGACTTGGGCCTGACTCACTATGAACTATGTGTATCAGCTTACATTTATGTAGGTCCATGGCACATTCTTTGCTGCACTAGTCATGTTGCTGTGTCTGTATAGTGTTTTGATGTATTCTTGAAACCTCTCTCTGTATCTTTGGAGCTAGATTCTTGCATGGGCAGACTCAGTAAAAGTTTGCATCAAATACCTTGCACAATTCTTGGAATGCAGGACAGGTTCATGACAGGCCACACTTGCCACACAGCTTGGTGGCTCTTTGTATTCTGGCTACAGTGTCAATTCTGTTTGCTGCATCTAATCCTTGGAGGTGCTGCTGTCCACCAACAATATTTTCATATTTTCTGCCTTCTGCTTGCAATTAATCAATGTTTTTTTTATTTCTAAGAGGTCTTATTTGAATGTTTCGATGAGTGTTAAGGCAAATACCATCGCCATTATCCACTGCATCAGTTCAGCACCTGAAAAGTCAAATTCATTGTCCTTGTAATGGCATCTACTGACAAGTTGATTATTTATTCCTGTGACTTTTGCTTGCAGACATCAATTGTAAGTGATTAATTCTTAAGTTGACACTGACATGCAACTGGTCTTTGATTACTTTCCATCTCTTTGTGGGATTTTTCTTGTCCTCTTCAGATGAGCCTGAAATATTGACATGATGTAATGCTTCATTGTCTGTTATGATTATGTTCGCAGCTTGCCTAACTGTTGCTACAACTGCTTGGTCTATAAAGTACTGGTGTCTTCTTTTTATTAAAAAGATTGAACTCGCTTTGAAAATCCATGGATATCCAGTTCATAATGGGGGATGTGGCATTCCTTTTGGGTTTTCAGCACTCGACATACTGTTCCTTTTCTACTTTTTGGCATGAAACTTGTATCAGGATGTGCCTGACTCACAACAGTCATTCAAGTTTGAAATAGTCATTTATTGGGATAGGTTTGAATCAGCTGGCTGCCTGCATGAACTTGGCCAAGTTGAAGATAAACACTTTGCGAATGCAGCAACATCTAGTCATAAGGCCACCAGAACAGAAAACCAATCTCCAGGTAATAAGACTGCAAGCAACTACCTTCATGACCCGTTGAAAGTTCACCACATGGAGGGAGTGTTGCGACGACTTTCATGCATAACTTTAGAATTCACCTACCTAGACTCTGGAAGAAAAAGGAATGCCTTCTTCACCAGATCTATGCTGAAACAAACTAATCATATGACTTATAAACTGTCCCTTTGTTTATAAGTTGTAAAAAGTACACTATCCTCTTTAATTGTATTTTCCTCAAATATGTGAATGTGTGTGGGCGGAGTGTGAGTGTAGTCTTGTCATGCTCCTCCTGTCCGATGTGGGAATTCAGGGACGCTTCCAATCTCCTGGACTCCTTCATATGCTGGATGTTTGTCCAGATGCAGCTCCTGTCTGACCACACTATGGCTCTGGAACTGCAGCTGCATTCATTTTGGAGCATCCGCGAGGCTGAGGGAATCATAGGTCGCATGTTCAGTAAAGTTGGTCACACCAGAGATAAAAATTACTGAGGAAGATAGGGAATGGGTAACCACCTGACAGAGAAGGAGTTGGAAGGTAGTACAGGGGTACCCCGTGGTCATCTCCCTCCAAAACAGATGTACCATTTTGGATATTGCTGGGGGAGATGGCTCACCCAGGAAAGGCAGCAGCAGCTGGGTTGATTTGATTTGATTTGACTTTTTGTAGTCATGTGTACCTATGCACAATGAAAAGCTTTGTTTTGCAAGCAGTAGAGGCAGGTCATAGCAAACAATGGCATACAGATCACAGGGTGCTTAGAGCAAGGCATGCGGGTTACAACTGCACAGCAGGTGTGCAAAGCAAGGTCAAGGTTATTTGACGTTAGAGAGTCCATTCAGCAGTCTAGCAGCAGCAGGGAAGAAGATGTTCTTGAACCTGTTGGTGCGTGTGTTCAAACTTCTCTATCTTCTGCACGACACCTGGCTCTGCAGCAAAGGAGGGCAGGAAAAAGAGTGGCAGAGCTACAGTAATAGGGGAGTCAATTGTAAGGGGAATAGATAGGCATTTCTGTGGCCGCAAATAAGAGTACAGGATGGTATGTTGCCTCCTTGGTGCAAGGGTCAAGGATGTCTTTGGGTGGCTGCAGGACATTCTGGACAGGGAGGATGAACAGCCAGCTGTCATGATTCATGTAGGCACCAATGATGAAGGTAAAAATGGGATAAGGTCCTACAAACTGAATTTAGGGAGTTAGGAGTTAAACTAAGGAGTAAGATGTCAAAGATAGTAATCTCAGGATTGTTACCAGCGCCACTTGCTAGTCAGTGTAGAAATGGCAATCTAGCTGAGATGAATATGTGGCTTGAAGGATGTTGCAAGAGGGAGGGATTTAAATTCCTGGGACATTGGAACCGTTCTCGGGGAGGTGGGACCAATACAAACCAGACAGTCTGCACCCGAGTAGGACTGGAACCAATGTCCTAGGGGGAGTGTTTGCTCGTGCTCTGGGGGAGGCTTTACACTAACATGGCAGGGGATGGGAACCAATGCAGAAAGTCAGAGGGAAGTAAAGTGGGGACACAAAGAAAAGGCAGTAAGGGGAAAAGTGAAAGTGCAAGGCAGAGAAACCAAAGATAAAAATCAAAAAGGGCCACATTATACCATGATTCTAAAAAGGCAATAAATGTCAAAAAAATGAGCCTGACGGCTCTGTGTCTCAATGCGAAGAGCATTTGTACTGAGGTGGATGAACTAACTGTGCAGACAGTTATGGATTGATATGATGTAATTGAGATCACAGACACCTGGCTCCAGGGTGACCAAGAATATCCAGGGGTATTCAATTTTCAGGAAAGAGAGACAGAAGGAAAAGGGAGGTGGGGTACCGTTGCTAGTTAAGGAGGAGATTAACACTATAATAAGAAAGGGCATTAGCCTGGACAATGTGGAATCTGTATGGGTGGCGCTACGGAACACCAAAGAGAAAAAAATTGTTGGTGGGACTTGTGTGCAGACCAGTAGTTGTGAGATTGAGGATTGCATCAAACAGGAAATTAGAGATGCGTGCAGTAAGGGTGCAGCAGTTCTTATAGGTGACTTCAATCTGCATATTGATTAGACTAAACAAACTGGTAGCAATGCAATGGAGGAGGATTTCCTGGAACGTATGAGGGATAGTTTCCTCAATCAATATATCGAGGAACGAACTAGAGAGCAAGCTATCCTAGGTCCGGTATCATGTAATGAGAGAGGATTGTTTGGAATCTGTAGTGCGAGATCCTTTGGGGAAGAGTGACTATAACATGATGGAATTCTTCACTAACATGGAGAGTGACACAATTCAATTTGACGTTAGGGTCCTGAACTTATAGAAAGCTAACTTTGAAGGTATGAGATATGCATTAGTTAAGATATGCTGGCCAAGGATACTGAAGGGGTTGACGGTGGACAGGCAATGGCAGACATTGAAAGAACATATGGATGAACTTCAACAATTGCACATTCCTGTCTGGCGTAAGAGTAAAACAGGGAAGGTGGCTCAACCATGGCTAACAAGGGAAATCAGGAATAGTGTTAAAGTCAAAGAGGAGGCAAATAAATTGGCCAAAAAAAAACCCAACAAACCTGAGGACTGGAAGAAATTTAAAATTCAGCAGAGCAGAACAAAGGGTTTAATTCAGAAGGAGAAAACAGAATATGAGAGTAAGCTTGTGGAAAACATAAAAACTGACTGCAAAAGTTTCTACAGATATATAAAGAGAAAAAGACTGATGAAGACAAATGTAGGTCCCTTACAGTTAGAATCAGGTGAATTCATGATGGACAATAAAGAGATGGCAAGACAACTGAACAAATACTTTGAATCTGTCTTCACCAAGGAGACACAAATAACCTTCTGGAAATGCTAGGGTAAGATGGTCAAGCATGAAGGAAGAAATGAAGGAAATCCTTATTTAGTCATGAAATGGTATTGGGGAAATTGATGGGATTAAAACCTGATAAATCCCCAGGGCCTGATGCTCTGAATCCCAGAGTACTTAAGGAAGTGGCCCTAGAAATAGTGGACATATTGGTGATAATGTTCCAGCATCTATAGACTCTGGAAGAGTTCCAATTGACTGGAGGGTAGCTAATGTAATCCCAGATTTTGAAAAACGAGAAAGAGACAACATAGGGAATTATAGGCTGGTTAGCCTGATATCAGCGGTGGGGAAAATGCTGGAGTCAATTATTCAGGATGTAATAACTAAACATTTGGAAAGCAGTGACAGAATCAGTCCAAGTTACCATGGATTCACTACAGGAAAATCGTGCTTGACAAATCTGGAATTTTTTGAGGATGTGACCAGTAGAGTGGACAAGGGTGAATCAGTGAATGTTCAAAAGGCTTTTAAAAACATCCCACACAAGAGATTGGTAAGGCAAATTAAAGCTCATGGTATCGGAGGTAATTTATTGATGTGGATAGAGAACTAGTTGGCAGACGAAAAGCAGAGATTTGGGATAAATGTGTCCTTTTCAGAGCAGCAGGCAGCGACAAGAGGGGTACTATAGGGTTCAGTGCTGGGACCCCAGCTGTTCACAATATACATTAACGATTTGGATGAAGGAATTGAATGCAATATCTCTAAATTTGCAGATAATACTAAGCAGGATGTGCTGTGAGGAAAATGCTAAGAGGTTGCAGGGTGACTTGGACAGGCTGGCTAAGTGGGCAAATACTGGGCAAATGCCATACAATGTGGATAAATGTGAGATTATCCACTTTGGCAAAAACAGGAAGGCAGGTTATTATCTGAATGGTGGCAGTTTAGGAGAAGGTGAGGTGCGATGAGACTTGGGTGTCATGGTGGAACAGTCACTGAAGGTTGGCATGCAGGTGCAGTAGGTGGTGAGGAAAGTTAATGGGCATGCTGGCCTTCATAGCAAGATGATATGCATATCGGAGTAGGGATGTCTTGCTGCAGTTATATAGGGTGTTGATGAGGCTACATCTTGAGTATTGTGTGCAGTTTGGTCTCTTAGTTTGACGAAGGATGTACTTGCTATTGAGGGAGTTCAGCGAAAGTTCACCAGACTGATTCCCAGGATGGCAGGACTGACATCCTTTTCCTTGTTCTCTGTATCTTTCATCATGCAGAGAGCTCTGGCCTTTGTTCACCTTCCTTCTTGCACTATGGAAATTCCCTGACTGCTTGAATCAATACAACTGTCTTCCTTTATTTGTTTCCCTTCCTTCCCTGACTACCTTGTATTCATAAGTATTCAGTATTCATTCCTGCACTTTTTAAATCAAGGGCTCCATTATAACCACCATATTACGTCAGGTAAAACATGAGCAAAGGAGACTCCCATGATTATTATCAATTACTCTCTCTCAGCAGATGAATCAGTAGTTATCCATGTTGAACATCATTTGAAAAAAGAATTGAAGATAGTAAGGCTGTTGGTGCACAATTAAGGATATCATCAGTATAAAGACAGAACTTTGTTTAAAGTTTTTGAGAAGATTTGTAGCTTGAGTTGTGGATGAGGTTGTGGACTTGCATGCCGAACTGGTGTGTTCGATCGCAGACGTTTCGTCACTTTGCCAGGTAACATCGTCAGTGCACCTCCAGTGAAGCATTGGTGTTCTGTCCCACTTGTTATTTATATGCCTCGGTTTGCTGGGGTGGTTGGCATCACTTCTGGTTCTGTTTTTCAGTGGTTTGTATATTGGGTCCAGTTCAATGTGTTTGTTGATGGAGTTCCAGTTGGAATGCCAGGCCTCCAGGAATTCCCTCGCATGTCTCTGTTTGGCTCGTGCTATTATGGATGTGCTGTCCCAGTCAAATTTGTGTCCTTCTTTGTCTGTGTATATTGAGACCAGTGAGAATTGGTCATGTCTCTTGATGGCTAGTTGGTGTTCATGTATCCTTATTGTCAGTTTTCTTCCAGCTTGGCCTATGTAATGTTTCTCACAGTCCTTGCATGATATTTTGTATATTACGTTAGTTTTATTGGTTGTGGGTATGGGATCCTTTATGTTCATCAGTAGCTGTCGCAGGGTGGTAGTTGGTATGTGGGCTACTCTGATACCAGTCTTGTGGTCATCTCTGATATGTCTCTGATATCTGAATAACTATTGGTGGGGACTTCAAAATTCATTGCCAGGAGTGGTTAAGTAGCATCATTATTATTTGAACAGTTCAGTCAGTAAATGATAGAATGGACAAGCTGGGTTTATTTCCACTGGAGTTTATAAGAGTGAGGGGCGATTGATTTGAGGTGTATTACAACATCAATAGTCTTGTCAAATTGGAAATGGAAAGATGTTTCCTTTCGTGTGTTAGTCCAAAACTCGGGGAAAAATGAGAGGTAATCTGCTGAAATAAAGCAAGTTCTGAGGAGGCTAGACATGGTAGGTGCTGAGAGGATATATCCTATAATGGCGAAATCTAGAACTAGGGGACAGAGTTTAAAAATAAAGGGTCTGTCATTTAAGATGAAGAAATTTATTCTGTCAAAGGATTGTTACATCTTGGAACTCTTTTTCACAGAGACTAGAGGAGGCTGGGTGACTGAATATAGTCAAGATTGAGTTGGATTCATTTTTATTTGACAAGGGAGTCAAGAGTTATGGCAGACAGGCAAATGTTTTTAAGGCCACAATACTCATACTTTTTATGATCATATGGAAAAGAGAAATTAAAAAGCGATATTCATTGAGGTATTCATAATCATGAGAGCTCTGGACAGAGTGGATAGGGAGAAACTATTCATATTAATAGAAGGGTCAAGAACCAGAAAGCACAGATTTAAGGTAATTGGCAAAAAAAAATGCAACGGTGATCATGAGCAACAACCTTTTCATCCACTGAATCATTAACATTTGGAATGCACTTCCTGAAAGTGTGTTGGAGGAAGATTCGATTGAAGGATTCAAGTGGGAATTGGATTATTATCAGAAAAGGAAGAATATGCAGGACTACCGGCAGATGGTGAGAGAGTAACAATATGTGAATTGTTTCTTTAGAGAGTCAGCATACTTACAACATGCCAAATGGTCTCCTTATGTGTTGTAACCATTCTATAGTTACATCAGATTTGTCAGCAAGTCAACTTGTGACGTAATTTTCAACAAAGAATAGTTATTCAACAAGTTTTTAGTGAGCAGTCCATTCATTAATATTCTGCATCAAAGTGAGCAATTGTCTGAGAAAGAAAGCTTGTTTCTTTCCCCCTTCTAGTAAAAAAAATGAAGGCAATCAAATCAAGTAAACAAGGCCACAGCTTGATACAGACAGTATTCCAGCAGGGATTTAGAAATGTAATAGTACAGAGTTCGTTTATAAAAGCACAGTTGTCTTCAAGATTATCCTGCATTAGGAAAACATTTCACATGACCTCAAGAATGTCAACATGGTCAGCATCAGAAAGTGGAATGGATCCAAAACTTATATGACAACTACTGATGAACAAGTTGTCTCTCCATTGCAGGAAGAGTTTTTAGAAGGGCGCCATTAAATCATTTTACAGCCTCAAACAAAATTCCATCATGTCAGCCAATGGATTTAAATTAAATTAATAAGAAAAATTAATTAATCAAAAAAAGCTACTTTCAGCACTAGGAACCATCACTGGTCTTCCTAAAAACCCAACTGGTTTACTGATATGATCAAAAACCTGGTGACTTTATTTTGTGTCAGAATGCTTCCTGTTTAATGCCCATACTAGATAATAGGTACGCTGGCAAGGAAAGAGAAGGGAAAAAGATAGTCGGTGGGGGATCGATTTGTCACTGTCTCAGCACAGAACTACAAAGGATTTGGGAATGATTGAGAGCATGTGGGGTTTAAAGTGCAATGGAAAAGAGTAGATATGCATCACAGGTATGAGAGGCCATGGGGGTTGGATACAGGGGCATAAACTGACAGGAGACACAGGGAGACATGAGGGGAGGTGTATAGGGGAGGTGTGAATAGAGCATGGAAAGTGAATGAGAGAGAGCAGGAAGGATATTTCCTGTTTTAAGCTTTATTTTAAATCTGCAGTACCTAGTCAGGCTTCTGCCCAGCCCACGATGGTTTAACTAGGCAATCTCTTACACTCTTCCCGGGTCGCCTGTCCTGATTCCTAATCCAGCCCATCTCCTTGGACTGAAAGTCTTAAATGTGACTCATTCTATAGGTTGGATTTGTAGAGCCTGGATTGCTCCCAATTGTGTGGCCCCAACTTGGGAATGAAAATTGGAGTCAAAATATTCAGTAAGAACTAAAGCTACACCTGCCTCTATACATAGAATACATTTTTGGTCTTGTATCAGCCCTACACTTTCCTTAGATTATCATCTTAATGTATTGATAAAATATCATTGGGTTTACTCTGATTTTGCTTGTCAATATTTTTTCATATCAGCCGTGATATGGTACTTGAGATACGGGTCATGTAGTACTGACGAATTCAACAAAATTTTATTATAGCTCATGGTATTTACATATGTACATTAACAATCCTGTGTGACAGGGCTCAAGCTAAGCAATTCAGATGTACGGTAGCTCGCTTCCCTCAGCATGTCATGCTGTAAGAGAACAAAGCTCAGTAAAATGGAGAATGCGAGCTTTGTACCATCAGGTTCCATGCTATGATTTGATAATATCATGAGCATATTGCTTAAATGTATACTGGAAGACATGAGACAGTATACTTCTTTCTCAAAAGAAATCTGAAATAGATATACATCATTGAACATTGGCACTTGTTGTCAATTCAACAATTACACAGACATGTAAAAATTTAGTTGACAATTCAAATCACAATATGATGTTTTACAGGATATACATTTGGGTACTATTGTCTAGAAGTACACACTTCATTTCTCATACTTTTGTGGTTTTTGAATGAATTCAATTCAGGAATTGAGATGTGCTTAAACTTGTTAAAGTTCAAATGAGCATCTAAATTACTGTAAATTGTCACAGGTTTTGAAGGCTGAAATAGTATACAGTTTAGGATCCATAGTAGAATAAATGCAGGAATATGCTTTTATTTTATGTCCTATACATTTTAGGAATACCATTTATGACAGAGTAATAAATTGCTGATACTTTTCCAATAAGATATGTTTGTTGTTTTGTAGTGCAACTATTTATATCAGTAACCTTGCACTTATAATAATGATTTTACATAACCTTTATATGCTGAATTCTCTACATGAGAATGATAATGTTTTGAAGATAGCAAAACTACTTTTTAGCCAGTATTAAAGGTGCCTTTCAATAATACTATATAGTGTACTGACTAAATTGGTAACTACAAGTAGTTAGTTTTAACGATCAAAGAAGTTAAATAGGCTTCATAATTTAATCAAATCTTGAACACTTTCAGGCATATGTTTTCCAAATACACACTGGTCACAATCTGGGAGAAATTGTTCATTGCAAATGGCACACACTCTGATCATATTTGTGTAGAAATACTACATCAGATCATGAACACTTCCTGTGAAGATCAAGGCTTCAATTAAAACAGAATGATCACCTCATTCTTGTAGCCAAATCCTGGAGGATCAGAAATTCTTGTTCATTTTTATCAATAATAAGCTCATTGAGGTCAAGTTCAGCTGACTAACTGAGGTTGTAAAATGGTTGGCTAAGACCACAGTATGGTCCAAAACCCACAGGAGACGCTTCCAGGCACTGTATGGATTTCATCAGGGTAATGTGCTCCATCTGCCCATCTCTCCTGGGCTCTGCACAACAGTTTCCAAAACTTCTGGACTGGTATCCAAACCCTGGACAAGTATCAGAGGTTGCCTTTGACTTAGTGTGCCAGGACCCCCGAGCAAAGACTATCCCCTTGACTGAGGCAATCTGCTAACTATGACAAGTTTCCTTTCTTTGTGACATGTTAAACAGCAAGACAAGGCAGAAGTAGTTTTAGCCTGGTATGTCTGGCTGAGGGGGTTGAAGCACAAACAGGCAAGGCAAGGCACTACAAGAGTGTGAGATACCAGGTAGGCTCTGAGTGACTGCACAATTTGACAGCAAGTGAAGAGCCTGGAGATTCAACTTGGTCCAGTCCAGGGTATGGGTCTCTGAGCACGCAGTTTCCTTGCTGCAGCATGACAAATGATAGTCGTTGTTGCACCGAGGTGCAGAATTGAAGTGCAGAAGTGTCCTGTAAATGGGTTGGAGATATGCCATGAGGGTTCTTAACGTCTGTTACGTGTTGGATGTTGATGTCTGTGGATGAAGGGTCCATGTGGCTGGTGCCCATACAGCATGCCCTAAGATGTTGGTGCCTGGTCACCAACACAAAGGTCCTCCAGAGCAAGCAGTGAGCTGAATTCACCAGGTACCCACTCAAGTTTCTGGCTTGTTTGGTAAGTTTAGTAAGATAGAAAGTTGAATATTAATGAGGCAAGCTGGGCTGTCAACAAGGTGTTTAACAAGCTTTAATCACCATCATTGGCAACTCATTGCTTCTTAGCAAGAATCTCACCACTCCAATTGTGAAAAGCTTAAAAATGTGGTGTGAGATACTCCCAACATTGAGATCAACTTCTCATCTGATTCTACCACAAGGTTTGCCATAACCCATGTTGCTCAGAGCCCCTAAAAGACTCTGCCCATAGTAGCAGCTAATTAAAAAGCATTGTAAAGGAAACTGAATTAGATACCACACTGAGTACAGTGAGCTTGAGACTGTGAGCTTTATGCCATTAGGTCACATTGCCATAACATGGTGGTGACATCAGGGGTGTACTCCTTAAGGGAATATTACAAACCTACTTGCTTTTCTAATTTCTTTATTGATTTCCCCTCTCCACTTGTCTATACTCCTTGGGGCTTTCTGTAGCAATGAAATAACACCTCAGCTTAGTATAATTGGCCTTGCCACAGTTTAGAACTCTCACTCTTGTTCTAACCTTGTCCTTTTCCATAATTACATTAAAACCACACCTTGCCACTCCTTCCATCTGCCCGGTTTCATGTTCTGAAACTAACTCTAGATTTGCTTATCTTTTGAGAGATTTGCAACATATTGGCCAAAAGTGTTCTAATATGCTCCAGGAGTTCTGCTCTCAATTCCTTTCACACACAAACTACCCCAATTAACATTGGGTTAGTTAAAATTCCTACGACTGCCTGATTGATTTCACACTTCTCAGGAATTTGTCTATAGATCTGCTTGTTTTTGTCCCTCTGACTGTTTGGAGGTCTATAGTATTCTCCCTTCTTTGTTTCTGGCTCAATGCATATGGCTTCTTCTACATCGATCCTTCTAACATACCTTTCCCTCCTCACTACTCTAATCATTTCCTTTAACAAACCCATTCTTCCTTTTTATCATCTCTCTACATCTTCAAACTCTGTACCAGAAACGTTGAGATGCCAATCTTATCCCTTAAGCCATATTTCTGTATAGACATGATGTCACGCTGCAACAATTCTATACGTGTCCTAAAGCTCATCTGCTATTTTTCTGCTATTCTCCTCACAATGAGGTAGATACCCTTGAGTACTGCCAAACTATTTTATATTTTCAAACTTTTGTTTCCTCTGCCTTCCTGACTCATACACTAATCTTCTGCCCTCTATTTTCATTTCTGATTTTGTCCCAACTGAATCAACCCTCAGGTCCTCATTCCTTGTCAAACTAATTTAAATCCACCCTAAGAGCACTACCAAAATGCAAGGAACTCAGTCCAAGTTCCGTTCAGGTGCAACGTGTCTGGCCTGTATAGAGTCTATTTCCCCCAGAGCTAATCCTAATGTTCCAAGAAGTCCTCCCTCCTGCACCAATCTTCTAGCCATGCATTCATCTGACTTATCCTCCAATTCCTGTACCAGCCTTGTTCCCTAAATTCTGACTGCAGGGCTACATCCCTCTTACAGCTTATGCTGTAGCTCCCCTCTCAGGAAGCTCTGAAACTGCTCAGAGACATCGTTGACCCTAGAATGAGGAAAGCAACATAACACCGTAGATCATATTTGCAGATACAGCAACACTTTTCTGCTCCCCCAGCTACTGAATCAACTATCTCTACAAATCTTTCAATTTTTCTTTTATTCTGTCATATAGATGAACCACCCATGGTGTTGTGCTCTTTGCTCTGGCTGCACTCACGAGATGAACCATTATTCCTGTCAGTATTCAGAACCGAATACTGGATGGAGTATGGGATGTGCTTGAGGGAAGCCCTGTACTACCTACCTGTTCCTCCTTGTATCCTGGTCACATCATAACAATGAAAGTAAACCTAATCATTACTAAACAATGAAAGTAATTATAATCCTCTTACCTAGATATGTTACCTAATATAATATAATTAAAGAAAAGTTCCCAAGTTTCTTTGCAATGGCAAACAATAACATGGGTCCACATTTTGTCAACACAGGAGAGATCCCACAACCAGGATAAAATACTAACACCTTGCTGGATCTTGGAGCAGCAGTTTGCTGTTGTTGCAATTGACTGACTACCGTGAAGGCTACTGTCCAAAAGAGAATACCACCTTTCAGAGGTTCTCATCTCTAGAATGGCATGGAAGCATGGAAGTCAGACTCCCATCTGAGCATTTTTCACAGCTCATCACTACCAGGAAAATTCAAACCGTACCTTTTAATCTATTGTAACATCCTACCTCTGTGTAGCCGGGCCCACTTCTCATCTAGACATCTTGGATCAGGTTTGCCTGGTTTTTTAGAAACCCCTGTTTAAATAAAAGACATGGTCATACAATGGAAGACTTGAAACACGACAGAACATCAGCAAAATTAATCCCATATTAAGTGAAATAGCACATCACTTGTCTTAATGCTATGTCATAAGTTAACATCATTGTCCAGCAACTCATCCACTGAATTCATGCAATGATCATTCTTTTTTCTGTATCTTGTGAGATTTCTTCAGCTACCATTACTGCATAGCTCTAAAGTCCAGTTCTGGAAAATCACCTTGATTGCATTGACTTCAAACTTGCTCAACATTTTCAGAGATTGTTGGCACTGGAATAGAATATGTACTCACGGAAATTAGGGCACATTCCATTTCCACCAGGATTCCATTTATAACAGCTGTATTCCATCTCCAGTCAGATCTTTGGTTCCTGCAGCTTGTCTCTCAATGAATAGTAGCGAATAGTTTTTTTTTACACTGGAGGGAGATGTAGAATGGGGTTTCCCAGTAGTCAGTGTTACGAGCATTTCTTTTTTAGACCTACATGAATGACATGTGTGTGCAGGGCACAATTTCTACATATGTAGATGACACAAAACTTGAAATTTGAGGAAAATATGGCTTCAAGAGGCCAATAACAGAGTGGTGGAACAGGTGGACATACCAAAGATGTGCAGGTTAGGTGGATTGGCCTTGCTAAATTGACCATAGTGTCCAGGGATGTGCAGGCTGGATGGGTTAGGCATAGTAAATGCAGGGTTACAGGGATAAGATAGGGAGGTGGGTCTGGGAGCTATGCTCTTCAGAGGGTCGGTGTAAACTCAATGGGCCGAATGGCCTGCTTTCACACAATAGGGATTCCGTGATTCTATATGGCAGATGAAATATAATAGAGAAGTGGAAAGTGAAACAATTTGGTAAGAAGAATGAGGAAAAGCAAAATAAAATAAATGATAGAATTCTAAAAGATGCTAGAGAAAAGACCAGTGGGTATATGTGAACAAATCTTTGAAGATGTCAAGGCACATTGAGAAAGTGGTTAACAGGGTATACGTGGAGTTTATTAATGTAGACATATAGTAAAAGTTACAGGGAATTTTAACAAAACACTGATTTGGCCCCAATTATGTTTGAATTCATCCATGGGATGCTGACATCACTAGCTAGGCCAGCATTTATTGTCCCTCTCCGACTGTCATAATTCAGGCCTAATAGTGTCAAACCACATCGCTGTAGCTTTGGAGTGTAGATCAAACTGGCAGAACGGCAGATTCACTTCCATGAAAGAGATTAATGAACCAGAGACTGGAGCCTCTACCATCATGATCCACAGTTCCAGGCTATAATATGTAGGTAAAAATAAATGTTGCCGCAGCAACTAGAACTCCGTGGCTGGTTGGCGAGCTGGTTAAATGCTTGTCTGAATCAGAGTAGTGCCAACATTATGGGGTTTCATCCATTCTGGCTGATGCATACTTTGGACCTGTCTCATTGCCTGACCCAGGATGGAGGTTATGGTATTCTGGGTTTGAGCAGCCTTCTGGCAGAGAAGTTTACAAGAAAAACATCCATCCCTTGTCCTTCCTTCTTCTATCTAAATCTGTGACTTTTCTGATGCCTTAAGTCACTTCCAATGTTACCTTTGTCATGGCCCTAACAGTTTCCTCTTTAACATGGACCTCAATTCTTTGACACCTCTTTCACCCAGCAGGATGGCTCGATTGCTGTTTTGCTCTTGAACAGAGCCCAACCAGTCTCTATTCATCATCACCCTTCGCAACTTCACTGAACATGTTCCCATTTTGAACAACTGGTCAGTCGACTCCACACTTCCTCTAAATAAAATTTATTGCCATGACTGCCTGCTTGGGTTCAAGCTGTGTCTGCCTTTTTATGTGATATGAACACATTTGTCATTTTAATCTTGAACAGAAAATATTCTCAAATGATGTGAAAGTGCAAAATGCTAGAAACATTCATCAGTAAGTGGCAAACTAGCTAAAAACAAATTCAATAGCTCATTCCAATGTTACCCAGCAACACTCCTTCTCCCTAAATGCCCTCTCTTTTTTTCTGACAAAATGATGAAAGTTTTGGTGCTTCATGCTCTGGCCAAAAACTGGAAAGTTTCAATGACATTTTTTTCCAGTTTCTGTCCACTCACCTTCACCTAGTTCACTTCTGACTCTTCACTTTCCTATGCTTGGCCTATCACCAGAAATGGAGTCAGTTATCATATACTATTAACTACAAACTTACAGACTCCCACAGGTACTTTAACTTCCCTACTCTTCCTCACACCCTCTCCTAAGATGGATTCATTTCCACTCTGCCAGATTTTCCTTCTCTTTCGCATCTGTCCAGATTTTGCAACTTCAATACCAGTGCTTCTGATAAGTCTTCCTTTATCCTCATCCAAGGATTCCCTTCCCTATCCCCCAGCATGGTTGACAGGATTCCCCACCATGTCCATTCTATTTTATGTATTCTGCACTCAGCTTTTTCTGTCTCTCACAAAATCATGACAGATTCTCTTGCCCCAACCTTCTATCACACCCAGCCTCTATGTTCAATTAATGATCCACTGTCATTCTGGCCACCTCCAGCTTAAGATCAACATCAAAAAAATCTTCCCCTGCCCTACTCTTCCAGCATTCTGAAAAGGCCATTCCCTCCATGATGCCAGGGTCCATTCTTTAGTTACCCCACTACCATGTCCCTTTCTTGCAGTAGCTTTCCATGCAACCACAGCTGATGTAACACCACATCTTTTAGACCTTCTCTTCTCAAAATTCAAAGATTCAAACAGTACTTCCAAGTGAAACAATTTACTCATATGTATTTTTTTAACTCTTTGATGGAATTATGGTGTTGTTACCAAAACCAGCATTTTTGCCCAACCCGAACTGCCCCGAAGAAGGTGGTGATAAGTCACCTCCATTTTTTTGCTGCGGTCCATCTGATGTAAGAACACCCACGGTGGTGTTGGGAAATGAGTTCCACAATTTTGATCCAGGCGACATTGGAGGAATCGCAATATACTTCCCAGTCAGGATGGTGCGTAGTTTGGAGGGGAACTTGCAGGTGCTGCTGTTCCCATGTATCTGCTGCCCTTTTCCTTCTAGGTGGTAGAGGTTATAAGTTTGGAATGTGCTATCGTAGGAAGTTGGCAAGTTGCTGCCATGTATCTTGTATTTGGTACACACAGTTGCCATTGTGTGTCGGTGGTAGAGGGACTGAATGTTTAAGGAGATGGTGGATGGGGTGCCGATCAAGCCGGCTGCTTTGTCCTGGATGGTGTCGAGCTTCTTCAGTTTTGTTGGAGCCGCACTCATCCAGGCTCATTTACGCTTGCTAGAAGCGCTATTCACTTGTAAGTAGGGACCATGTTCTCTGCAAGTAAAAGCAATAGGTTTAAGTATTGTACATTTTTGAATTATCAGCAAGCTTGGGGAGTCTATAGCTTCCCATTGCTTTCTCCATAGCAGTGTCTTGGGCCAATCAATCAACTTGTCAATGAATTGGCACTGTTTTCTGCTTGTTGTGATCATTTGAAAAAAGCTCCGGCAACAAATCTCACTTGTCATTTTAATTTTAAACAGAAAATATTCTCAAATCAATATAAAGGCGCTAAATATTATTTGCATTGCAACTATGAAAATTCATCAGTAAATCATATTAGCTAAATACAAATCAAGGGGAATTTTTTAAATACAGAGACATAGTTAACTGAAAGTAGTTCAAACAAATCATCATGCACTTTATTCTTGTTGATGGGGACTGAGCACTAAGTTAGGGAGTTGGAACCAGAACTGTCACCTCTTCTAGCACGGGGATGACCAACTCTCTCTCTGCGTTCAGCGCCTTCCCCTCTGCATCGATCGTACTCTTCTTGTCGTTCAATAAACTCATGCAGTTTTTGAATTTGGTGGTCCATTTTTCTTTCAAATGATTCTTGTCTCTAGCAAAATAAGACATATTAAGATACAATATGGTTTTATTGTATTTAGAATCATGATATTTTATTTACTGAAGTAAACATAATACTCTATGAATTAGCTGATTATTCAGAAGCACCATCATTTTTCTCCATTTCCTCCCTCTCCACAGTTGTCCAGCCATTGGACATGGATAATGAGTTAATGAGCTAGATAACTGTGATATTTGGTTGTTTCAGGAATCAACGCTGAGTGATTTGATAAAAATAGTTTCTATTTTTTATTCCTCTGCTCCAGTTATCCTTGCCAAATCTAATAAACTGAATTTCAAATTAATCTGAAGTGTAAATGTCAAACAAGACAGCCATTTGGACTTGGATTCTTTATCCATGTGATCAAAATTCTGTTACAACCATGAGCTAATTTTTTCAAGGCTTGTATTCTATCCCCACTTTATCTAAAAGCTCGGGGATGGGGGCAGTCCACCAAGGGGAAAATTGGCTGCCCAACAGGTTGGAATTTTTGAGGTGGGATTTTGTCCCTACTAAATCACAGGGCCTTGCTTTAGACAGCTGCCAGCTAATCAGAGCCAGTAACTCCACAGCAATTCAACACAGGTGTGTGCGTTTTGATCTGGATTTGTGTACATGGGTATTTTGCCAGGAAAGAAGTTGGCAATTCTGCCAAGAGGGTGAGAGGGTTGGGGAGCTAGGGATGCAGAGGCCATGGAGGGAGGACAACCTGCAAGGGTAGAGAACAGTAAAGCCTTGAGAACAAGCACTCAGCTGGGCCCAGAGCACTGTGGGAAACCTGTTAGGATGGCTGCTTGTTCTGAACTTCTCCTTCTCCTGGGTAAGTGTCTGTAGCAACAGAACAAGGCCCTTAAGTGAGCATTAATTGATCCAGTGGAGGCAGAGGCAACAGGTAGGTGATGGACAAACTATTCATTGGAATTGACAGGGCACCTCAAAGGCATTACCTCTACTTCCCCAGACTGAACTCCATTCACTATTACTCTGCTAACTTGACCAAACTATTGACAATTGCTGTAATCTACAGCTTTCTTCTTCAATTTCCCAGAAAACTTTCATATTACTTCCAAACTTCTCACTTATGCCAGCTAACTCTGCATCATCAACATACACCGTGAAAATCATTGAACCATGTAAAGACTTTCGGAGAGTGCAGGGTCTGACCATTATCCTTTGCTTTCTACTACAGATAGACAATGGCCCAGTGGTATTATTGCTGTACTGGGGGTTCTACTATAATGTAATAGATGCATTCCTGTGAAACAACGCGTTACAGAAAATTGTGCTAGAGAAATAACGGGGCCTATGGGAAAAGGGAGGGTTAGGGGCACACCAACAAAAAAAATCACTTGAAATGACTCAAAAATCACTCAAAAACATACAAAGGATAGCACAGTTTGAACAAATGTTTAATTGACATGTAATAATTAAATAACGGTAAATTTATCACCTTATCTTGAAAAAATCTCAAGATGACTTGATGGGGAGGAGGTTCTCAGGTAGCTCTGTTGGTAATGCAGAGCTGAGGGTTGTCATCATCATTATCATCATCACCTTCAAGTGCAGTTATGCTTGCAGCGTTAGGGCGAAAAATAGCTAATCCAGAAGTGGATGGCTGTGGTTCATCGTCTTCTGACAGTTTCTTGGGGGTTGGCTTAAAAAAGGCATCCAGTTTTTGCTGCTTTACCCTTTCTTTTGTTCATGAAGAAGTTGTTCATAGATCTTGTCTGGCACCCTTACTTCACAAGCTGCTACCCTGCTTCATTCTGCATTGTAATTGTTGTCCTCTAAGAGCTGCATCTGCTTCTCAATTTCCCTCCGGATAGAAGAAGTGGAAAGCTCTTGTGGTGTGGCATCCTGGACTTCATCTTCTTCATCTCCAGCTTCCACTAACACCTCGGTGACAAGTTGTTGTAGATCAATTGTAGAGTGAGACTCAAGCAGCTCTTTAACATTCTCACTCTCCACTTCTTCAAATCCAGCTTGCTTTGCAAGATCAACACAATGCTTTTTGATCCTTGGGAGCTCCTCTGACAGATCAAAGCATAGAAAGCACGAGGATCCTTGATGACAGCGCGGGGACTCTTTCAGCATATGCTCAGGACAAAGCCCGTGAACCGATCATGTGAAGTCAATGTTGGAATCGTGTTACAGCCAACACAAAGTTTGTGTTTTACAAATACCGTTCCCCTATTCATCGGTCACATTATAGCCAATTCGTGTTGCCGGAAGATACATCACAGGAGAACCCCTGTACTGTTAATCCAAAGACCCAGGTAAAGTTGTGGGGGCCCAGGTTCAAATCCCACCATGGCAGATGGTAGCATTTGAACTGAATTATAAAAAGTCTGGAATTTAAGAGTCTAACACTGACCGTGAATCCATTACCAATTGTTGGAAAAAGCCCATCTGGCTCACAAAGTCTTTCAGGGAAGGAAACATAGAAACATAGAAGATAGGAGCAGGAGGAGGCCATTCAGCCCTTCCAGCCTGCTCCACCATTCTTCATGATCACAGCTGATTGTCCAACTCAATAGCCTAATCCTGCTTTCTTCACATAACCTTTGATCCCATTCACCCCAAGTGCATGAATAGTCTAGTCTCCTCATGAATACATTCAATGTTTTGGCATCAACTACTTCCTATGGTAATGAATTCCACAGGCTCACCACTCTTTGGATAAAGAAATGTCTCTTCATCTCCGTCCTAAATTGTCTACCCCAAATCCTCAGACTGTGACCCCTGGTTCTGGACATACCCAACATCGGGAACATCATCCATGCATCTACCCTGTCCAGTCCTGTTAGAATTTTATAAGTCTCTATGGATCCCCCTCATTCATCTGAACTCGAGCAAAAACAATCCCAACTTAGTCAATCTCTCCTCATACATCAGATCTGCCATCCCCAGAAACAGCCTGGTAAATCTTCGCTGCACTCCCTTGAGAGCAAGAGCATCCTTCCTCAGAAAAGGAGACCAAAGCTGCACACAATATTCTAGGTGTGATCTCACCAAGGCCCTGTATAACTGTAACAACACAGCCCTGCTCCTGTACTCAAAACCTCTTGCAATGAAGACCAGCACGCCATTTGCCTTCTTTACCGCCTACCTACCTTCAGCGACTGGTGCATAAGGACACCCAGGTCCCGCTGCACACTCCCCTCTCCCAATTTACAGCCATTCAGGTAGTAATCTGCCTTCTTGTTTTTGCTTCCGAAGTGAATAACCTCACATTTATCCAAATTTTACTGCATCTACCATTGATTTGCCCACTCACCCAACCTGTCGAAATCATGCTGAAGGATCTCTGTATCCTCGTCACAGTTCACCCTCCCACCCAACTTGGTATCATCTGCAAACTTGGAGATGTTACATTTTGTTCCCTTATCCAAATGTTTAATATATATTGTGAATAGCTGGGCTGCCAGCACTGACCCCTGTGGCACCCCACTAGTTACTGCCTGCCAATTTGATAAGGACCCATTCATTCCTACTCTTTGCTTCCTTTCTGCCAACCAGTTTCCTATCCATCTCAATACACATCCCCCAATCCCATGCACTTTACTCTTGCACATTAATCTCTTATGTAGGACATTATCAAATGTTTTCTCAAAGTTCAAATGAACTACATCAACTGGTTCACCCTTGTCAACTCTACTAGTTACATCTTCAAACTGCCTACCTTACCTGGTTTGGCCTACATGTGACTCCAGATTGCAGCAATGTGATTGATTCTTAACTGTCCTCTGGATAATTACAGATGGGCAATAAATGCTGGCTTAGCCAGCGATGCCTTTATCCCATGAATAAATGCTTAAAAAAAACATTTGAATGCCACTTGTCCCTGATCCCAAGGCTTCTTAATTTTCTAACCAGTCAGCTATGTGGAACAATGACAATGGCTTTACTGAAATGCATTTCACAGAATTATAGAAAGGTTACAACACAGAAGGTGGTTTTCTGGGGTTTTATGCCTATATTGGCATTCTAAGGGCAACTCAGTTATTCCAGCTCCCCACTCTTTTCTTATAGCTCAGCATTTTTTTTCACCTTCAACTAATGATCCAATTCCTTTAAAAAATTAAACCTGCCTCCATTACACTCTCAGGCAGAACATTCCAGACCCTAACTATTTAGTGTATAAAAGTTTTTCCTCAAGTCACCATTGATTCTTTTGCTATACCTTATATTGAGGTCCTGGTTCTCACCCTTCCACCAATGGGAATCAGTATTCTCCCTATCGACTATGTCTGAACACCGCGTGAAATCTCCTGTCAACCTTCCCTTCCACAAGGAGAACAACCTGAATTTCTCCAATTTATCCACATAACTAAAGTCTCTCACGCCTTGAATAATCCTCTGATTTACTTTCTGCACCCTTTTGAATGGCTTTGCATCCTTCCGAAAGTTTAGCTGTAAGTGTTAGACACTGTACTTCATATGCGGCCACACCAGTGTTTTATAAAGATTCATTACAATTTACTTCATTTTGTACTCTAAGCCTCAAATCATAAAGACTTGGATCCTAGTTGTTGTCAGCCTTACATCTTGTGAGATGCAGTTTGGTGGTCACCATTCTTTTTAACATTGCCTGATGAGGTTCACAAGCCCTACCCTGGCATGGCGGTCTCTGCCATTTCTTTTGCAGCTGAAGACAGTGGGCTGAAAGATGCACAATTCATTGGCCTCTGTTTTTTCTGGATTGTCTCACCAAGGTTACGCAAATCACAAAATCACCAAGAAATAGCCACACTTCAAAGCAGAAAAGAACCAGAACAGTTTCAAAAATTTGAGTATTTAGGAAACATAATGTCTGCATCTGGAAAATACAACAACTAAATAAAAGTAAGAATAACAATGGGAAAGGCCATATTTAGTGAAAAGACATGGTTGCTAACTGGAAAACAAAACAAACTCAAAAAGGGTTTGATTTGGAGTATTTTATTGTGGCTGTGAGATGTGAATCTTACTGAGGGAGAAAACCAACTTGCTGGACAAAACATAAAAACAGATGATGAGGTGCTGTCAAATGTGAATGAACAAAGAAATTTGTTAAACAGATAGCCTTTGTTGGATACAGTTCAAGGGAAAACAGATTTGTACAAAACGTTATGGAAGGAAGAGATCAAGGAAAAATAGGAAGAACGAGGAAGAGATATCAATATTGAAAGGGTTGAAAATTTAAGGAAGTTTAGCAAATAAAAAGAATGACACAGGATAGGGAGAGATTGAAAGGCTACATTGAGCCAAAGACCTGCCTTCAGACAGGGTGCTCATGACAACGATTTAATCTCAGTCACCTGAGCTTTTCTATTCCGGTCTTTTTGTTTGCTATATATGCTATCATATCTATATAAATAAGAAAACTCAAAACAAATAAATTATGTTTTAAAAGCCCTCAAAATGAAAAGAAGGAAGCTTCCAAAAATCAAAAAGTAGCCCTCGAGTAAATTAAGGTAAGCAATTTATTTCTCTCAAAAACTGCACTTAAAAAAAAAGTCAACCCTGACTGGCAGTTTCTAATTCATATGGTCTCTTCACTGATCTTTTTTTAAACATATTTCCAAGCTTTCTATATTCAGTCTGATCTGTTATATTATCAATATGAAATTTACCATTGCAACGTTTTTCTACATTATATTTATCATAATCTGTCTCTTCATCAACGGAAATCCAGCTTTTGTTGCCCTGGTTTTTCCTTTCAACAAAATCTATTACAATTGTTTCTCAGCTATCTTCTCTTTAAAGGCATTCATCCATCACAACTCGCCTGCTAATCTTTGGTTTCAATTTACCTGAGCCAGATCTCTATTCACTGTACTAAAATTGACTCTCATCCAAGTAAATATTTTTACTCTAGATTGCTTGTTGTCCGTTTGTATGGCTAACATGACTTATGATACTACGATCATTAGTCACTAAATGTTTCTTCACTGACACTTGATCCAATTTGAATTGGAATTATATTGTTTTTTGTTCAGTATCACAGGATCAAAATCCTGAAACTTCCTTCCTGTGGGAGTACGTACCAAAAATGGACTATGGGCAATAAATACTGTCCCAGCCAGCAATGCCCTTATCCTATGAACAAATTACTAAGAAAATGTGGTTCCAATCAACACTCAAATCTTTCTTTCTTCATTTTATTTTAATTTTTATTTTACTTGATTTGACATTAATTCACCCACTCTAATTCACTATCCTTCTCTGTTATTTCTCTGTTTCTTTCTCATCATTGTTGTCCCTGATAGTCATAGAAGTCCCAAATGCCCTATTGCCTTTTGAGCCAAAGGATGCAAAAAAGTTTCATTGACAGAATACAACACGAAACGCCAGACTCCAGCCCAATTTTGGCTTCATTTCTCACTGGTGATCCTGGGACACTTTTTCAGCACTGTAAAGTGCTTCTAAGGTTAGCTAAGGCTGAGGCTTTCAACCTGGGGTTTGCTAGGGTCTATACCCATAAGCATCTGTGACACATCGTCAACAGGCCTGCTAATCTAGCATCTTTCTGGAATAAGAACTTTTAAAAATTGAATTAAGTGATTTTTAAAAAAGTCCAAAGTGCTATTCCTGGCATATACTGGTAGCATATTTAATGAAATTGTACACCCCTGGCATAGGGAGCAGCATAAGATGACAGAAAGGAGTAAAAATAATAAGAAATAAGATGTTGATGCTACCAATACTGTGGATGCAGAATAGGAAACCCTGCCCTCTTCTTATCAACTGGATACATTAGCGATTATTGGCAACAGGTTATTTACATACAGCTCTGAAAACTGGAAAGGGCGGTGGTTCCTTTGGAATTTACAGCCAAAGCCAAGTCTATGGTCAGTAAATTAATTCCTGAATTGGAAAACAGAAGAAACAAAGCCAAGAAAGTGGACAGTAATGGAGTTTGACAGGGCTTAGTGCAAGTACTCAAGGGAAGGATTATAATTCATAAAGCAGATGAGCTAAAATGCACAGAAAGACACTTGGAAGTATGATCTCATAGCTATTATTAAAACATTGCTAAAAGAGGACAGGAACAACAACCCATCATTCTCTTTACGGAAGGGAGTATATGCAGACGTTTAGCTAAGGAGAAGTATGAAGTTTTGGATGGGATAAACAGACCAAGGGAAAAAATAATACTTTTGAAAGTGGATAAATTGTCTGACATAGATGAAACATCTTCCAAGCTGTTCAGAAAATTGAGGGTTGAAATATCCTTTCTGTCTACAGATTTGATCCAAATAATTATATGGAGAATTGTTAATATTGTATTCTTGTTTTAAAAGGATAACAGGATAGGTGGAGTAATTACAGGTTAATCAGCCTGATCTTGGTGGTAGGAGATTTACTGAAAAAGAACTTTCATTTGGATAGACACAAATTAGTGAAGGACAGTCAGCATGGATTTGTTAAGGGAATGTTGTACCTGTTGGTACAAGTTGGTCGAATTTCTTGAGGAGGTAACAATTAGGGCTAATGACACTAACACATTTGATGTAGTCCATGTAGATTTTAGCAAGGATTTTTACAATTTCCAATATACTGAAGACTGGTTAGAAAAGTTAAACCTCAAGGATACCAAGCAGAATTGACAAGTTTGATCCAAAATTGACACATAGGCGTAAACAAGGGTAATTGTTGACAGAGATAGTAGGAACTGCAGATGCTGGAGAATCTGAGATAACAAGGTGTAGAGCTGGATGAACACAGCAGGCCAAGCAGCATCAGAGGAGCAGGAAGGCTGATGTTTTGGGTCTAGACCCTTCTTCACGTTCCTGCTCCTCTGATGCTGCTTGGCCTGCTGTGTTCATCCAACTCTACACCTTGTTATCTCGGTAATTGTTGACAGTCGCTTTAGTGCCTGGAAGACTATTTCCAGTAGGGTTACACAGGGTTCAATGTAAAAGTCAATTGTTTGTCACAGTCAGTATACAAATGATTTCAACGATGTATAAGACATGGTTAAGAAATTTCCACAAGATTAAGAAAAAAGCTGTGTGGTTGATTGTAAGTACGAAAGCTATAGACTGCAGGAAAACATAAATGGGCTGATCAGAAAGGCAGAAAAGTGTCAAATGAAATTCAATATGGAGAAGTGTGTGGTTATCAGTAGGAAGTGCAAACACGGCAAGGGAATGCACAATAAATGGTAGAATGTGAGAAGTGTAGAGGGAAAGCAAATATTGGAGAGCATAAACACAGGTTCCAGAAGGCAACAGGATAGGCAGAGAGGCCCATCAACAAGCCATGTGGGATTTCTTTCTCCATTAGCCAAGGCATAGTTCACAACAGCAGTGGATTATTCTAAAACAATATACTATAGTAGTTAGGCCGGAGCTAAAGTACTATGAACAGTTCCAGTCTCTCTGTTACACTGAGGATGTGATTGTAAAGGACAGTTTTTGTACATCTTCTTGATATCCTATGCCAAGACTGGAAAGTCATAGCTCTGAGTAAAGATTGGATAAGATGGGGTTTTTTTTTTAGAACAGAGGAAGCTGGGAGAGATTTGATTGAGCTGTATAAAGTTATGAGGGATCTAGGTAGAATTGGTAGGAAGGACCTATTTTTCTTAGCTGTGAGGTCAGTGACCTAGACGTACAGCTTTAAAGTAATTGCTACAGGATTAGAGGGGAATTATGGCAAATTCTTTTCACCCAGAGAATGAGAATATCGATTCACTGCCTGAAAGGGTTTTTTAAATTATAGAAATAGTTTGTATTGATGTTGATTCAGAACATCTTTATGTCCTTCAACTCACATTGCTACCTTTTAGAATCTCTAAAGAAACAAACTCATGCATTGGAACACACCTTTCTGGCTCTCTCTTCCTTTGCTTTCCTTCTTCTTTTTTCCAGATTAAATTCACTCTTCACATCTTCTTCAAGTCGCATTAAAACGGATCTGTCCTTCATGTTCAATTCCTGATTAATACAATAATTTGGAAAATCAATGCTATTTAATGAGCATTTGTGCCTGTTCACCTGTATAACTACATTAAAAATGAACAATGTGGCAAACAAACAAATGTGGAAGGTTTCAGTTTGAAAAAGAGTGAATATATTGAAACAAAGATATAATATTGCTTAAGTTTGATGTGTCATATATGAATTTAGTTCTGCCATTGACACCTACATATCTAACAATCTGCTTGCCTACTTTTAATCCACCAAATCTGCCCATCCCTGAACATTATGGGCAATTTAGCATGGCCAATCCACCTAGCCTGCACATCTTTGGATTGTGGGAGGAAACCGGAGTACCCGGCGGAAACCCACACAGACACAGGGAGAACATTCAAACTCTATACAGTCAACCAAGGCTGGAATCTAACCCAGGAACAATAACAAAAGGTGCTGGAAAAGCTCAGCAGGTCTGGCAGCACCTGTGAAGAAAA
>NC_063345.1:44545894-44578347 GCF_021869965.1 Rhincodon typus
GAAAGGTCACCGGACCCGAAACATTAACTCTGATTTTTTTCTTCACAGATGCTGCCAGACCGGCTGAGCCTTTCCAGCAACTTCTGCTTTTGTTCCTGATTTACAGCATCCACAGTTCTTTCAGTTTTTATTTGGAATCAAACCCAGGTCCCTGGATATGTGAGGCAGCAGTGCTATCCACTGCACCACCCTTTCTTTTTAATAGAATCTCTGCAGTGCAGGTAGAGGCCATTCGGCCCATTGAGTCTGCAACGACCCTTTGAAGAGCATTCCACACAGACCCACCACATCCCCATAATCCCACATTTACCATGGCTAAATAACCTAGCCTGCACACTACAGGGCAATCTACCTAACAATTTGTTAACTGTTTTAACCCATGGTAGACTAAAAGATATAGGAAAATGATGAAATTCACTTGATAAAATCAGTACAATGCTGTTCACATGCTGTCCTACAATATTTCCACTATTATCATGATTTCTAGTGTGCATTGATTATTGCAAGTCTCTCTTCAATGACTAGCAGAGGTCAAACAGATTTGTCAACACAAACTTGCTTTTTAGGCAACTCCTGAATTAGCAGATATTGCTACTGAATGACATCCTGTTTAGAAACTCTTTAAAACAATGACACAGCCTGCACTTAAATTCCTCAGGGACATTGGATGAACAAGTTACCATGGCGCTGCTAGAAAATATTAACCATTTTTGGCAAGCTTGCACTCAAAATACATTTTAAGGCAATTCATATATAAGAAAATGAACCAGGCATGTCCATACGCAGCAACTCCTGGGCAACATCCAGGCTTGGGATCATGAGTGGCAAGTAACATTTGCGCCACATATGTGCCAGGCAATAGCCATGTCCAACAAGAGAGAATCTAACCAGCATCGCTCAACCTTCAAATAGCATTTGAATTGCTGCATACTCCTCTATCAACATCCTGGCAGCTGCTATTGACCAGAAACTGAACTGAACTCACCATATACATATTTCAGTGACAAGAATAGGTCATAAATTAGGAACTCGGTGGTGGGTAACTCACCTTCTGATTCCACAAATCCTGTTCAAGAAGCTTTACACCATGCAAGACAATGCAGGTCACTTCACTGGAACACCATCCACCACCTTGAACTAACACATTGTGGTGTCAGTATGTACCATCTACGAGATACATTGCAGCAAATCACCAAGGTTCCTTCAACAGTATTTTCCAAATCTGTAACTTCTACAACCTAGAAGGGCAAGGACAGCAGATGCAGGGGAACACCACCACCTACAAGTCACTCATACACCATCCTGGATTGGATCTACATTGCCGTTCCTTTTCTATCTAAAGTGTCAAAATTCTGGAGCTCCTTGAGAAACAGTAGTCAAAGGACTGAAGCAATTCAAGACAGCACACCACACCATACCACATCTTGTACAGGACAATTAGGAATTGGTAATAAATGTTGGTCTAGTCAGTCACACCCACATACCCTTGAATTAATTAATATAAGTCCTACCCTATTCATGGAAAATTATCATAGATTCCAGAGTGATAAAAACATCAAAAATTATTAACTTTTTCTAACATCATACAAGGCACAGAATGTCATTCCATTATTTTGTAAAATGAACCAAAACAGAGAAATGCAAAAATCGATATAGAACCGCTGAAATGATCCCTGACTAATTGTGCACCACTTTTCATGCTATTGATGTGAAAATATATGTATAATTTCTAACCAGACTTCATTATTCTCTTCGTAACTTTTTATAATAGGATTACAAACATGCAATCTTTGTATGCACACCTCTTGCTGAATTTGGTGTACCAATTCTTTAGCCTTTTGACTATCTTTGCTTGAGTCTGCCAGAACAGCACAGCATTTCTGTTCTTTTATCAAGTTTTTGATCTTTTCTTCTGTTTGAATCATGTTGAAATACCTTTTGGGAAAAGATAGATTTGTTTAGATAGCTAACTGTACCAATTCCAAAATATTTTACAAATAGTAAATTCCTTTCTTAAGTATAGTTAATGTTACAATTGACAACAAACATGATCACCAATGTTTACATAGCAAAGTTATCTAAACAGTAATAAATGGCCAGGTAATTTGTTTTGATTGTGATATTATGTTAACTAAGAGATTTATTTTGTGAAACATGAGGAGAACTTTCCTGCATGTCTTCAGAGTATCATGGATCAATGAAGGTTTCAGAAGACAGGAACAAAATACTCCAGAAACTGAAAATGCACAGTACATCACGCAGATCTACATTTAGAGAAACAACTCATTTTCCAAAGAGTTCTGGTACAAGATCATCCATCTGAGACACCATCTGCAAACGCTGCCAAACCTACTGAGAATTTGACAGTTTTGAGAGAGTTGGTTGAAATGCCAGACATGGCATTTGTGCTTTTTGAAAAGTAAAAGTGAAGTCAGAACAACTCCATCACTAAGTGACAGGAGATACACTTGAACCTATGAATGGTGGAATATAGAGCATAGGTTGGGATTAAGACCAGATGAAATCTACAAGGTTGTGCAAAGAAGGCTATGAATTGATTTGCAAACAAAGACACGTATTCAATTTAACGGACTGAAGATCAGATGCCCAGCAAAAGCAGGAAAAGGATACTGAGTTGGATGATCAGGCAGAATCATATTAAATGCTGAGCACATTCAAAGGGCTAACTCCTGTTCCCATCTTTCTTTGCTCTATCTTTTAATGTTTCCCTCAGCAAGCAGACATGGTATTAAGATCATCCACAAGGCAGCACCTCTGACAATGCAGCATTCCCTTTGGTTTTCAGTCTGCTAAAATATCAGACTCAATGCTGGAGTAAGACATGAATTCATGAATTTTTTTGTGCAATTAGAGAGAGGGCTTCTTTACGGAACCATAACAAATTTCTCTAATCTTTTTCAAAGATATTCCATCGGTTCTATTTTGGTTTACTACAGGGCACTCGCTCAGAAAGGTGTTCGCATGGAGTCTGCTAAAGTAATTAGGATAGGGCTACCATCTAGGTAAATAGGAGGGAAATAAGATTGGAGTGGAAATATCAGATGGTAGTGCAGATATTTTGGTCACAACAAATTTTACTTTGAGGAAGAAGCACACCTTGAAAAAGGAGATGCTATTTATCCTTAACATAGCTTTTAAATAATGACACCAATTGACCCCTAGTTTTTCTTATTAGTTAATAGATCCCCGTGGAAGTGCTTTATAAAACCACCTTTTCTGTTCTGCAGCCACAAGATACAGTTGTTTCGGGAAAAAATGGAGAGTTAAGAGGAAGTACATGCTCCATGGGCCAGATTTTGACTCCAATATGAGGACAAGAATGGGATCAGAATGGCAGATAATTTTGAGTCAGCTGTTGGCAGTTTACAAAAGCCATTCCATTTCCAAGCCTTTTAGTCTAAGTCAGTTCAGATGTGGAATGGATACCAACCTGCAAGCAGCAGGTAGTTTGTTTGGATAATTTAAAGGCCAATTGGACTGGAAAACACTGTGACTTCAAGGCACCAAAAAAAAATTGGCAGTAACTTAAGAGGCAGACTCCAAGAGATCAACTCCAAGAGGATCAGAGCTCCAGGATTCCTTTGATAACTTCCTTTCTACCTGTCCAAAGCTAAAACTGCAAAATACACTTTGGAAATTATTCCTCTATTCCCCTGAATAATGGTGACCCAACAGTTGTGATTATGTATTATCATCAACATTTTCAAAGTCACTGAGAGGGCAACTCAAGATGACAACACCCTCTCTCAGCATCCTTACCTTCAAGATCAGGTTGCAGTTCCTTCCATGATGGAAGGCCTCCAACTGCCTCTCCAGTTTTAAGAGTTCTCCATTATCCTTAACTGGGAGCATACCCCTGGCCATTATATGGCTAATTCAGGGAAAACCACTATTAGGTGCCTAAACCTGGTGTGGGGTCAGGGCCCTCACTTGAACCCAACGCTATATTCCTGACCCAAAATGCAACATGCTGTCACCTTGTAAGTCACCATGCCAATTAATTTAATGATTTTGCAATTTACTGAAAGAGTGTAGAACTGAAAACAGAGATGCTTTAGTTACTGCTGTATTTGTTCTAAGTAGGTTACTACCATAAAATAGCTATTCAGTTTGTGCAAACAAGCACTTTCAGACACTTTAAACCTCTTCCAGTCTGTTTCACTAGCTCTCCAACTGGTAGGTGAGAACCTGTCACCTGTGTCAAATCCCACCTTAAGAGTTTCGTGATGACAAGTTTCCAGCGTGGAATCTTGGTCACCGCTAGTACTGGGAGAATTGGAGACATGATTCAGCTGCAGCCCTCCTTACAAGTGTAGTCTGTGTAGTACGCAGATTCACACAGCAACTTCAGTAAACAGAGCTTAACAACTTGACCAGGAAGGAGTTGAAGTCTGGATAATTAAGGATGATTTAGGATTAACTATACCTAAGCATGGAGGTGATGGCCTAGTGGTAATATCGCTGGACTGTTAATCCAGAGACCCAGATAATGTTCTGTGGACCCAGGTTTGAATCCCTCATTATTGAATTTGAGTTCAACAAAACAAATCTAGAATAAAGAATCTAATGATGACCATGAATACATTGGCGATTGCTGGAAAAAACCCAATCTTTAGGGAAGGAAACTGCCATCCTTCTCTATCTGGCCTACATGTGACTCCAGGCCTACATGTGATTGACTCTTAACTGCCCTCTGGGCCATTAGGAATGGGGAATAAATGCTGCCTAGCCAGCGTTGCCCTTGTTATATGAATCAACAAAATAAAAGGGCTACAACGATTAAATTAGGGGGACCAAATGTAGATGTTAGGCTATTATTCCCTGAGTATAAAAGATGAAAGAGTGATATGATCGAGGGTGTTTAATGTGCCTAAAGAATTTGACAGGTGAAACCTGTTTCTTTTGGTTGGAGAAGGACGTAGGGGAGGGTGCATAATCTGAAAAATAAAGTTAGACAATTCAGGTATAATTTCAGGAAGCATGTCTTCGCACAAGATATCTATACTTTGTGTGTTATTATTCTGGTGAATCTGTGCTGCACTTATCCATTATCAACTTCATTGTGTGGTGCCCAAAGCTAAATATCACACACTGAATGGGGTAAAACCAGAGCCTCCTATAACAGGAGTGAAACTATTAAGCAAATATTTAGAAAATACTTAATGGGATCTGTCTAACATTCCTAACATCTGTCACCGACAGGCATGACAATGGAACACTTGCTGAGTTCTGTTTTTGTCAAATCTCTGTATGAGTTTACAACTTCATAACTGTGGACAAACTAACAGTTCATATCTTGAATATGTAGTTCTTGCTCCTCCTATCTAATTTTTGCTCGTGGGGATTTAAATATAAAGTAATACAGCAGTGCCTCAAATGAGCACTCGGTGGAGAGAATATCTGTGCAGCACAGTTTTGGCTCAGCTCTGTTCATCCATTGAATTTTGTCCCTTGGGCAGGTCACAACTCAATCGTCAGTCATGAAATTCTTGAGCCAGTAACTAGGGGAAAGGAACTGAAGTGATTTGCTGTTGCCTTCCTCACAGACTGCATCTTAACCTAGATAGGCTTTAATAACCCTCATCTCCTTTCGCCATGTAAGGAGAATGACCTTTATCCATTGGGAGCAGTTGTCCTTTGATGGAGTTATCTGGACATATTTGAATCTCTCACCTTCTGACTTGGATGTGGGAATGCTACCACTAAACCAAAGGCTCATACTGCCAGTTTGGTCTGTTATGTGCTACTTTGCTATTTCCCATTATCTTTTTTATGACTATCCTCCAGTAAGGGTGATTTAGTTCCCAATTACAGTTTGAGCAGTAGCTGTATTCTGCTACACCATCATCTTTGCTGGTAAACCATTATTGTTAACTTCTGTCTGTAAATTTAGTACATGTGGAAGTCTTTAAAATGATACTTCAACCTTCCGTAGCAGCATCATATTTAACTCTTTCTCCTGCCTGAAGAAGGAACAAACTTTTATTACCAGTGCATGGGAAAATTCTGCACATAAGCCACATTAGGTGGAGTAAATTTTTTTGTCTTATGGCAACACTTTGCATCTGGCAGTTCTATAAAAGAAAACCTCAGGGAAGTAACAGCTTAAAGAAGTAAAGAGAAGGGCATTTGTTCAAAGGATGGGGTTGTGCAGTTCTTTGCAAGTGTTCCAGCTAATGTGATTTTTAAAATTTATTTTGGGATAGAGTACTTTCCAAGCCAAGATTTCCTTAAGTCAGAGATGTGGGCCTTTGTTTTTGACCTATTACAATCTGTGCAGTTAGGGTTCTCACACAGTGCTGTTAGATAGAAAGGGAATCTAGGATTTTGACATAGTGAAGATGAAGGAATGTTAATACATTCCAATTCAGGATAGTTGTATGATTCTGAGGGAACTTGCAAACGTTGGCGTTCCCTGATACCTGCAGCCTTTGCTCTTCTGGGTGACCGAGGTTGCAAGTTTGAAAAATGCTGATCAAAAGCTACCTGAGTCTGCCCCACAAATTGATTCAATCTTGCTTCATACTGGGGTGGGGGGGAAAGTTGTGTTTGATCATTTTTGGTTGTGGGAGTTATCAATGGAAAAGTAGGTAGCGAAATGTGACCTGTAATAAGGGAATGAAGAGATGACATGGAAATTGGAAACAAACTGAGGGTGAAAAATAACCAGGGAAAAGAAATCAGTACCAAGGTGGCTGGTGTTTGTGTTCATTATCTGAATGAAGAATTTCTTTGAGCAACAATGTCAAAGGACTTTTTTTAAATCAGAGTGTCCAGGGTATTTGTTCAATGAGCGGAGGAAGAGAGACAGAAGTGCAGGTCAAGTGTGTGCATACTGTTCTCACTCCATAATATAAACTTAAACAGTGCAAATAAGTGCAACCCTTTGGTCAACCAAGAATCAGATGGCTCTATTTTAGACTATACATAGATTATACTTAACGAGCTTACTATTTTGACCATTAGCCGAAGATGCCAGTCCATGTAGCTGCTACATTTCTGTGTCACCACATTCCCTTTCTTATCTGAGTAATTGAATTGGACGTTACTTCTTAATATGTTAGCGGATTCTAATGTCCAAAGTTGTATTTGAAAAGTGTCCATGTGTTCAGCATTACTAAGGCAGCAGTTTTGACTTAAGCTGCCTGTTAGCTAAATAACATGACTGGCTGCAACACTGGTATTTAAGTGACATGTAATGTTCAATCTGGATCTCCATTCAAGTGTTACTGGCAGTTTGTAGAACTAGTGTTCACCAACCACCCCTCCCATCCCACCAAATCCATCAGTTTCCCACCTAATAGGTTCTGTTCAATTCCTTGTTTGAATGTGTAGCTCTGTCTCTTCCTAACCAAAATGTGCCATTGTTTAAGTTGTGTGGTGAGTACTTCCAGAGGGCAAATGTGCCATGTGGATAATCAAAATGGCATGACAGGCAGGGAAGATTTATCTTGGTCGTGAAGTTCACATCAGGTTACTGTAGATATTTAGCTTGTTAAAACCATGACAGAATTTGAGATACACATTAACCTGAATTCATCTGAATATTGGAATCATTAGGGAGGTGTGGATTGGTGGTGATGCAATGAATGGGATCCCAGGAAGTACAAATCATTTAAATTATTTTGTTCAGCACCTTGCATTAACATAGTAAAACACCCCTAAGCATTTTACAGGTGTGTGACCATACAGAGCTTGACACTAGGTCTCACACAGGTATTGTCAGTACTCACCATCAGTATTCATTACAAACTGACAGCAACTTTTGGAGTGCACAATGCAATCAAACACAGTCAAGCAGAAGTTAGTTGCCGGTTTAATTTTTCTGCATGGTGCAAGCTTTTGGAAATTCTCAGGTCTGCTAGAAGCAACCAGAAATCACTGAACTGATGAGAACTTTCCCTTTGACTCCATTAGACTTGCTGTAAATACCCTTGAAAAAGTTGCCCCATGTTAAATGATGTGCAACTGTGATTTTAACTATGTCCAAAGTCCATAGTTACCATTGAAGAGCCTCAATGGCCCAAAAAAAGGTTTGTTTGTGCGGAATGACAATTTTCTTCATTAGAATGAATCACATTCCTCTTTTTAAATAAGTTTGGTATCTCAGCTCCTTTCTGAATTCCATGAGAATGTCCCAAACTTTATTTTTGTCTGTAGAATGATATTGAAATCTGTAGAGGACAATCACTGTTTCTGACTTCATGGGTTGCTATCAGTGAGAATACTTCAAGGTGATTGGCTGCTTACCACATCTGATGATGTCATTGTTATACAAGGCCTGGAGATTCCCTCGATTCAGAACCAGATCAAAATGCCCTTAGCAGAGGGGAAATCCACACCACAGAAGTTGCTGGATCTTTATGGACAGCTTTCTTTGCCATCAGTTTTGAGATACCTTACAATGTATATGATTTTATGGTAAGATTTTGGGCTTCAAACTGGGTTCCTGATTTCACATTAAATGGAGATTGAGAATTGGCCAGTCTAAGTCAGAACATATGCTCGCAATCTATTTACGGATGATGGGAAAGCTGTCTAAGCTGGAAGGCAAAGCTGTTCCAATACAGCTACAACAGTGACATCTACCCGACAATTTGAAAACTGCCCAGGTATGTCCAGTCCATAAAAAGCAGAACAAATTAAACCTGGCCAATTATCATTCTGTTGGCCTTTTCTCAATTATCAGAAAAGTGATGAAAGGAGTCCATAGAAAGATTTAAAAAAGACATAGGAGCAATTTTGTTTTTTTCACACAGAGGGTGGTTTGTGTGTGGAATGAACTACCTGAGGAAGTGGTGGATATGGGCACAGTTACAACATTTGAAAGACACTTAGCTAAGTACATGAGTAGGAAAGGTTTGGAGGGACTTGGGCCAGGAGCAGGCAAATAGGACGAGTTTAGTTTGGGATTATGTTCGGCATAGACTAGTTGGACCGAAGGGTCCATTTCCATATTGTCAAAAGGGCCATCAAGGGGCACATATTCATCAATTTGAATTGATTCCTGTCTTCAGTTTTACAGGATGGCATATTATCTTACTGCTACATATTATAGGATGGGATCTACCTATTTTAATAATGTCTGTCCATGACAAATATTATTAAGATCCCTGGTGATAGAAATACTGAGAAAATCATATTCCACAATGAGACCTGGCTTGTTAGGTCATAAGATTATTTTAGCAGCTGGTGACCATGATTGTTAGTCACTGTACAACAGAACAACATTTTGGGGGCTTTGATATGAAAATGTACTGATAAAGACTGATAGGGAGTGACAAAGTCATAAAAAAGATGATACTCTGGAGGACTGTGAGCCAATATAGGTCAGTGAGGATGAGGGTGAGAGGGATTTGTTGCTGGAAAAGACATGGATGAGAGAACCTTCAATACGGTTACATAAGTTTACAGAGGGTTGAGCCTAGAAAGCATTGAAATTCTAAGGTCTGGTGGTTAAAGATATGCACGAAGGTTTCAGCAGCAGATGAGTTGAGATGGAAGCAGAGACAAACAATTGGTCAATATCAAGGCACAAAGTGAATCCATGTTCCAGCATTCCATGTGAATGCATGTTCCAGCAGCAATTCAGTCATTTCCTTGGAGACAGCCTCCTAATTTGCTCACTTATGGGCTCATTATTCAATTAATAATGGGGGATGGGCTCCCAGTGTTGCAGACCAAACAGAAGGCAACCAGCTCTGAAGTCTGAGGAATGCCAATAGCATAGGTGGGAGCTACTTAGGCAGCCAGAAGACAGCAAACCACGGACTGGTGTTCAATAACAAAATAGTGTACCAATCAGTTGGGGCCTTTCCCGGTAGATCAGCAGAAAAGCCCCTTGGTCGAATCATTAGGGCTGCAGGGTTGCAGCATCCCTACCTAAGGGACTTCTGTGTGTCATAGAGCCACAGGCTTCAGTGGGTAATTGTCCCACTGTCAGGACAATGTGGAGTCCAAATTAATGGCAGCTATCTCTCTGACATCCTTCAAACTGTGAGAGACAGTGTGCATACAGCCTCAATACCTTGGTAAGGTTTGCTGAAGAAGCCAATTCTGGAAGGGCAGTGCCTGCCTCAAGTGACACACATATAGTTGTTTCTTACGGTATTGTGTAATGATCTCTGCTGTGCCTAGTTTTGCAGTGCTGGCATCTGCCTCGGAGCTTTGGGCAATAGATCATTGTGGGGACAGACTTCCTCCAACAGCTGGTGTTGCCATTTGCATTGATCATTAGCTAGAGTTTTCCTATTTATGTTGATTGATGTTGACAGCTTTCATGTGCAGGGAACAATAGTAATTGGGAAAGACAGGAAATTGACATTATGGCTAAAATAAGATCAGATATTACCATGTTGAGCAGCCTAAAAGAGTCAAATAACTTACTCCGCTCCTAATTTATTTTTTGCTTTGACAGCATTAGAGCTTTGGTAGCCCCTAGTCTCATTGTATAGGATCCCCATATTGTGCATTTTTGGGATGTGGTAATTTTCCAATCTGTCCCATGTCCAGCTAGTGAATCCTTTTTTTTTTTGCTTCATTATGCATGATATGCTGCCATTGAACACACTGCTTCATTGTGACTTTTTCATTTTTAGGTGATGCTAAGGATGTCTTTTGGACACTGGAGATGGGCTAGGGTTAGGCTTGAGCTTCTCTTTTCCTCTCTGTGGAGTTTCTTTTCTTGATAGAATTACCTTATCCAGAGTGCACTGCCATACAACAATGCTGAGGATACAGATCATTTACATAAGTATCTTGGTCCTGCATGAAGAGGGTACTCAATTTCAGAAATCAGCTTTCCACCTCGAGGAAGCAAGCAATTATCCACATCCAAAGTGCTTCCTGCTTCCACTCGAAATTCTCTCGTGGTGGGCAGGACAACATCAGCAACTTGTTTGATCATGGTTACTGAACAAGCGACTAGTTAACAACAGCTATTTTACAAGCCCTTGCCCCATTCCCACCACCAGTGGTTGGTAAAATTCAGTTTATTGTCACAGAGGTGAAACTATGCTGCCTTTATGATGGAGAGCATATGGAGTTGGAATTCCATTGAGGATCAAACTCACACCTCTGCCATCCCACTTCCACCGCCACATTGAATTTTGGGCATGCACTTTTCTTAAAGAAGGCAAGTTTACTGAATCTTAGCCATACAAGGCCAGCATTTTTCAGATGGCAGAGTTTTCTGACCAGCCTGCCACAAAATAATTGTTGGAGAGCAGATCCCTGCTGAATCTTGCTGCCCAGTGTTAATTGGCTGGAGATGGGACTTCTGCCCATCACTCAGAAAGAAGTGCAGTTTTCAGAGTTACTGTTGAATGTTTGATTGGCAAATCTCTAGCCCCAGCAGCACCAAAAGGTGCAATGGACAGGACTGGGACTCTAACTAGTCCTCACAGTCTAAGTTCTGAAGTCCACAACTAGGTAAGTGTGGACGTCTCAGAGTGGTTAGGGGAGGCGAAATTTAGATGTGGAGGGGAAAGGGGACTGAAACTGCTGGCAGAAAGGAAGGATCATCTGGAGGTTCCTCACTTTCTGGGCTTCCCCGTCCTTCTGCTGAACACCTCCCACCAGTCTGAAAGTTGAGGCCAATAAATTGAAGAAGATGGAGATCTTTAATTGGTCAGTTCAGGGCCTCAACTGAGGTAAAACTTCAGGTAAAACAAAGGCTACTTTGTCTAACCCTTTCCAGTCTCAGCATAAAGCTGCAGACAATAGTGGAAAGGCTACACTGGGAATCTTACAGCACCATTCTCACTCTTGCAAACCTGTCAGAGGTGGAATGTCAAATTCTGCCAAAAGATGGTATTCAGAAACCGTTTCCACTTGGTGTTTTCTGGCCGCCATCAATTTACCATCATCTTCTCCAGAACAATCACAGGTGAGCAATAAATGGTGGCTTAGCCAGCAACACCTAGATCCCATAAATGAATTTGAATAAAATATTCCATGCCTTTGCTCCCTGATCTCAATTCCTATCTGCAGCTCTTTCTGTTGTGTGCTTCTAAGCCTTCCATTAGCCCAGATCCTCCTTCCACAGTCTTTTGCAATTCTAGTTCCCTTCATTGCTCCTCATCTTCTCTGATCTTGATATGAATCAGTAATTTAAAAATTGTTAAACATCAGGACCTCAGGAAATAATTGATGATTTTTGCCTACTCGAGCACCAGATTAGCTTCAACCCCATCAGACAATCATCAACAGTTCTGCACGTAAAAGAATGGTACATTAAGGTAATTGGAGTCTCTTCAACCAGAAACAATATGTAGCAGAAAGTAAGCTTATTTGGAATGCTTGAAGAGATTCTCTGCAGTCAAAGAAGAAAATATGTCAATTATTTACCTGTCCCTCAGAGTCTTTTTACTTATATTTTTCTTGGATTCATTTGTGAGCCATTCCTGCAGATCGGAAAGGTTTATCCCCTGAGCAAAACCTTGATCTTGAAGATTCAATAATTGCTTTGCAAGTAGCCGCTGGGGAACCAAAATAGCTAGTTATTTTCCATTTTCCAACATGCTCCCAATGTGAATTTGGTTCAAAAACATTTGATTATTCACCTGTTCTTGTGCATACTTCCTTTCAAAGTCTAATTTGATACTGGTTAAATACTGTCTATACTGATTAAATTCCTTCAGGGTGCAAATAATCTGAAAAAGAAGAGAAATAACTTACTAATTAATAGATCCAATGAAAAATCATTGAACTTGAAACATTAACTTTTTATTACTAATTACAGCTGTATTTTCCAACCATAATGGAATGTAGTTTATCATTGGTGAGGGAATTGCAAATATTTGCTGCCAATGCTATTATTTCTACACAATGTTTATGAGGAATAGAATTGAGATTCAAAGAAAAAAGTATTATTGTTAGGAGATGGTGGCATACCAATAATGACACTGGACTAATAATCTAGAGGCCCAGCCTCTGTGCGCAGATCTCTGGACCCTGCAGTGTTCTTACTGACATATGGGAGTTTGTGGCAAAATTGGGAGAATTGTTCCACAGCCAGTCAAGCAACAGCCTTATGTAGTCATTCTCCCAGAATCATACCTTAAAGACTATGCCCCAGACACCACAATATCACTATCGCTTGGTATATCTTGTCCCACTGACAGGACAAACACATCAGGTATACTGGGACAGTCGTGTACAGTCGGGAGGGAGTTGCCTTACGAGTCAACATTGACTGTACCCCATGAAATCAGGTCAAACATGGGCAAACACCTGCTGATTACCACCTACTTGATGAAATAATAGTCCTATCCAGGCTAAATACAAACTGAATGGCACACTTAGTATGACAAGGGCATCGAATGTACTCTAGGGGCATTTTCATGTCCATCACCAAGACTCAGTACCAATTAGTCACTGCTGACTAATACATTCCTAAAGTGCTAAAGGGCATGCCTACTAGACTGGAGCCGCAGTAGGTGGTTAAAGAACCAACAAGAGTGAAACATATACTTGACCTCATTCTCACCAATCTACCTGTAATCATATGTACCTGTCCATGACAGTATTGGTAGAAATGACCACTGCACAGTTCTTCTAGAGATGAAGACCTACCTTCACATTGAAAAATCCCTCCATCATATTGTACAGCACTATCACTATCACTGTGCTGAATGGGAGAGATTTCAAACAGATCTGCAATACAAGACTGGGCATCCATGAGGTTTTGTAGGCCATCAGCAAAATTGTATTCCACTGCAATCTGAATCTTATGGCCCTGCCTATCCCCCACTGTACCATTACCATCAAGGTAATCAATACTGATACAAAGAAGATTGCAGGACAGCAAGCTAGAAACAGCACAAGGTATAACTTAAAATGAAGTGTCAATCTGGTGAATCTATGAGACAGAACTACTTGCATGCCAAATACTGTAAGCAGCATGCGATAGATGGAACCAAGTGATTTCACAATCAATGTTTCAATCCTAAGATTTGCTGTCCTACCACAACCAGTCATGAATGGTTGTGGACCATTAAGTAACTCACTAGAAATGGAGGATCCACAAGTATCTCCGTTCTGACTATTAGGGGTCCAATATCAGTGCAAAAGACATGTCTGAAGCATTTGCAATCATTTTCAGTCAAATGTACCAAAGAGATAACCCATCTCAGTCTCCTTTTGTGGTCCACAGATACCAGTCTTCAGCTAATCGAATTCACTACACTTCAGACATGGGTCTAGGCAGTGGATACTGCAAAGTTATAGAGCCTAACAATATTCTGATGACTTGTGCTCCAGAATTAGCCGCACCTATAGTGAAACTGCTCCAATACAGCTACAACACTGGCATCCACCTGGCAATGAGGAAAATTACCCAAGTATGTTCTGTACTCAAAAGCAGAACAAATCTAACTCAACTAATTACTGTCCATCAGTCTACTCTCAGTCATCGGGGAAATGATAGAAGGCATCATCAACAGGGCTACCAAGTGGCATTTGCTCAACAATAGGTTGCTCACTAACATTTAATTTGTGTTCCTCCAAGCCCTCTCAGCTCCTGGACTTATTTCAGCCTTAATCCAAATCTAAACAAAAGAGCTGTACTTAAGTAGGCATAACTGCCCATGGCATAAAGGACGCTTTTGACCAAATGAGATGACAAGGAAAAAAAAAAACAAGCAAAATTGGAGTCAATGGGAATTAGTGGGAAACTCTCTATTAGTTGTTTCCATACACAAAGTATGTGTTTGTTACAGGTCAAATATCTCAGCCACAGGACATCTGGGGAGGTGATGACCTAGTGGTATTATCACTGGACTGTTAATCCAGAGACTTAGATAATGTTCTGGGGACCTGGGTTTGAATCCCACCATAGAGATGGTGGAATTTGAATTCAATAAATATCTGGAACTAAGAGTCTAATGATGACCATGAATTGATTGTTGGGGAAAAACCCATCTGGTTCACTAATGCCCTTTAGGGAAGGAAACTGCCATCTTTACCTGATCTGCCTACATGTGA
The DNA here is from genome assembly GCF_021869965.1 of Rhincodon typus. NCBI lineage: Eukaryota > Metazoa > Chordata > Chondrichthyes > Orectolobiformes > Rhincodontidae > Rhincodon > Rhincodon typus. Next base: position 44,560,901 of record NC_063345.1, read on the forward strand.
CTCCAGTCCCACAGCAATGTGGTTGACTCTTAACTGCCCTCTGGGCAATTAGGGATGGACAATAAATGCTGGCCTAGCCAGCAATGCCCTCATCCTATGAATGAATAAAGGAAAAAAAAAACTCTCCCTGCAGGAGATTGTTGGTTTTGGTTTTCTAATCAACCTATTCAGAAATGTTACAATATGTCTCTAGAGCAGAGATAGGTCACTACCACAGCATCACAAGGGTCCCTGAGATTGTTAGTTTAGTGCCCTAGGCTTAATCATCTTCAGCTGCTTCAAGAATGACCTTCTCTCCACCATTAGGTCACAAGTGTGAATGCTGATTAATGACTGCACAACATTTAAGGGAGGCAATGGCCTTGTAGTATTATCCCTAGACTATTAATCCAGAGACCCAAAATGTTCTGGGTACCTGGGTTCGAATACTGCAATGGCAGATGTTGGAATCTGAATTAAATAAAAATCTGGAATTAAGGATCTGCCAATGACCATGAATCCATTTTGATTGCTGAGGGGAAAAAAAACCATCTGGTTCACTAATGTTCTTTAGGGAAGAAGACTGCCATCCTTACCTGCCCTGACCTACATGTGACTCCAGACCCACAGCAATGTGGTTAACTCTTAACTGCCCTCTGGGCAATCAATGCTAGTTGAGCCCTCATCCTATGAATGAATGAAAAAAAATCAGCACCATTTGTGAATCCTCAGATGCTGAAGCAGCCTATGTCCAAATGCAACAGGATTGAGCTAATAAGTCGCAATTGACCGTGCCACATAAAGTACCCAGTAGTGACCATCTACAACAAGACAGAATCATCGGTCTTTGACAGTCAATGATATTACTGTCACTGAAACACTCACTACCAATACATGAGCATTAATTTTGACTAGAAACTGAACTGTGGCTACAAGACTAGATGAGATTCTAGTAATTCTGGGTGAGTGACTCAGCCCATAACTTTTCAAATCCTATCTGTCTTCTACAAGGCTCCACTTGCCATAATGAGCTCAGCTCCAACAACATTCAGGAATCTTGATACCATCCAGAACAAAGCAGCCCATTGGATAGTTACCCAAACGAACACCATTAACATTTTCTCCCTTCTCCATTGATTCACAGTGATAGCAGGGGTACCATCTACAAATGTCCTGCAGTAATTCACCAAGGCTCTTTTGACAGCACGTTCCAAATTCATGACTTCTACTAGTTAGAAAAACAAGGTTAGTAGATGGGAACACCATTGGCTCCATCCTGACTTAGAACAAAATCACTTTCTTTGGATGAAAAAACCTGGAACCTGGAACCCAACAGCACTGACAGGATAACTACACCACATGGACAGCGGCAATTCAAGAAGGCTACATCCAGTACCTTCAAGGGTAAATACAGATGGGGCATTAAATGCTGACCTAATCTGTGAAATCCACATTTCATTAATGCGGTTTTTAAAACTACGCTGGGCACATTTAAATTCAATTAGAAAATCTAAATTGAAAGCATCTAGTGCCTTTTAGGGAAGGAAATCTGCTGTTATCTTCTGGACTGGCTACATCGCATCCTCTAATAAGTGTAACACATATCTGAAAGGGTTGACTAAAAAATATCTACGACCAACAAAAGCTACTTGGCACTACATTTTTGTGGACTCACGCAGAGTGACATTGGTGACACTTACTGACATTCAGGCACTTCAAAGAAAGTCTCTGGGTTGCCTGTATGTTTTCTAATGTGCCTACCTTTTGTATGACAGGATAAAACCTCACATAAACAAAAGGGAGCTTAAGAGGAAGAAGCTGTCAGAACTTTAATCAATTTAAAGATAATTTCATCTAAATCATGAGATTGGAGGCCTCACATGCAATAGTGCAGCAAAATTTGAGGTCTAATAGGTTCAGGGTCTTTATTCTACTTACTGTGTCTTAATCCTCATCAAAACTTTGCACAAAAGGAGCATGGCATGTTTTTTTTTAATTTATTCATGGGATGTGGGTGTCTCTGGCTAGGCCAGCATTTATTGCCCATCCCTAATTGCCCTGGAGAGGGTGGTGGTCATCTGCCTTCTTGAAACACTGCAGTCCTTGGGGTGTGGGGACACAGAGTGCTGTTAGGAAGGGAGTTCCTGGATTTTGACTCTGCAGCAGTGACTGGACAGCGATATTGTCCTAAGTCAAGATGGTGTATGGCTTGGGGGGATCTTACAGGCAGTGGTATCTCTAAGCATTTGTTTTCCTTCTCCTTCATTTGAACTTTGTTAACAGAAATTCCTCATTGTGGCAATTTAGACACATGTTCATACATCACCTCCAGATTTAACCCATTTAAAGCTTTAGTTGTTGGTCCACGATCAACCATTCTCCACAAACTCCAACTCATGCAAAACTCTTCTGATCATACCCAATTCCAAGAAAAAACTAGTTCATTTATCACGTCTTTCTTCTGATCAGCAGTTTCTTGGATTCCTCGTAGCCATTTCTTCTTTCTAAATTGAGGTTTTTAAGCTATAAGCTGAATGCCACCATCGACTAATGTACACCACCTGCTCTTTTTTTACTCTTGCTGATGACTTTGGTTTTGGCTTCTCGCCTTTATTCTCATTTTTTTAAAGAAGTGAGGCAACAGAAATAAAAGAACGGTGGAATCTTAAAGGCACCTGAATGACATGAGCTATGGTGAGATTTGTGGCAAAATCGAAAGAAAAGTCTGACGAGGCCTACCTCAACGTCAGGAAGAACTTGTTGCATCTTTTATGATTCTGCAGACTAGATGTGGGAAGGTTCTCTGTAGGCAGTAGAGAATTGCCAACTTAGGCAGATTATAGCTTGTTAACTGCCATGTAAATGCACAACTCCCCTTATTAATATTCAGCTTCAAATGCACCACTTACTCGAAAGGACCTCCGTGTCTCAGGGCACACTCCATGGTCACTGGCCAGTGCAACTCACAGCCATAGTCAATGGCATTCGACATGTGCCAACCTCTAAGAACTCACATGGTGTATCTGTGATTAATTTTTACAATGCCTCTGTACTTCAGTACTACACCTTGGGCTGCACTGTTGTAATGCTCAGAGATAGTAAGAATTGCTGATGCTGGAGTCAGAGATAACACAGTGTGGAGCTGGAGGAGCAGAGCAGGCCATGCAGCGTCAGAGGAGCAGGAAAGTTGATGTTTCGAGTCGGGAACCAAGGGTCCCGACCCGAAACATCAACCTTCCTGCTCCTCTGATGCTGCCTGGCCTGCTCTGCTCCTCCAGCTCCACACTGTGTTATTACCGTTGTAATGCTGCTGCAAGGACTGCCCTCGAAGAGCTCAGAGATGCAGTCTAGCTCAGCCCAAGAGCTCCCCACTTCCTATCTTAGCACTCAGTCTCTCTGACTCACCCTGGATGATTACAACATTTTTGGTCTTGAAATTGGGTCTGATCAGCAGAGGTTTGCATGAGTTGGAGTTTGTGGAGGATGGTTAATATTGGACTAGCAACTAAAGTTTTAACCAGCCTAACATTGTCTGGTGCCATCATCTCTTCTGCTGGTCCTGGGGGGAGAGGCGTTTGCCTGTGTACCACCTGTCCGGTAGGAACTACAGGTCCCTGCCCAAAAATGAGGTACCAAATCTCCCGTGATTGCCATGTCCAGGTCAAATGTCAGGAACTGTCTGGGGTGGCTCCAGGCTGGCAGTGCTTGTCCAGGTGTGCAACGTCCTTTTAAAGACAATTCCAGAGATGCTGGAAAATTCAGGGACATACCAGCAGTGGTGAATTGTTCCAGGAATGGCACATGATAAGATGGGCTAAAATCAGATGAGAGGAAACCTATACAGTGGCATAGGTATTTAATCAGGCATTTTGGTAACATACAGTGAGAAAGCCTCACTAGGCCTCACAGCAAAAAACTCCTCAAAAACTTGACAAAACTGGCACTTAGTCAAAAAAATGTAGGATTTTGTCCAAATGATGATATTGGTACAACAGTCAAAAGTTAACCTAAATCTTTATTCAAGTCATCAGAGTCTTTATTGCTCTGACCTATATTTATCCCATGACCAATAAAGTGAAAAACAAATATTCTGTTCATTACCACATTGCTGTTTGTGGGACTTGGCAGTGCAATTCTCCATTAGTACAAAAATAATTGGCTGGACTGCACTTTTGGGAATTGTTAGGTGGTAAAATGCATTGCGTGAATGAAAATTATTTGTTTCTTTCTAATGACATTCATATTCGATTATTATCATTCCTCATCTCTTCAGGAAGGAACCAGACATGAAAGCAACCCAAAGAATAATTGATAGAAACAGTACGTATAGAAAAACACTTATGAGTTTTACAAAATGAAGTCAGAACTCTTCAATTCAATTAATGATTTATGTATTATTGTTACCATTACCTCATCTCCACATACAAAATCAAATATAAAAGTAAACAAAATGATGCCCTGCACTGAGGATGTTACATAGTTAAAATCTGCAAAGCTGTCACTTTTCTATAAGATACATTTGAAAAAAAAACTATAATTCAAAATTAGGACAATTTTACCAACAGTCAGTTACCTTATTGTTTTCTGTGATAAGCCCCTGATTTTTTAACTTTTTCAGTATGTCTTTACGCCTGTAGTAACCACTTAAATAAGGATCATGAAGGCTTTGATAGTTGAGTTTTAACAGGTGCAAGTTGGGGTCTGTGAGGTTGAACTCGCAAGATGGTTGATGAAGCTGTAATTAAGACATTGAGCAGTTATGCATTGTCATGAATACAAAACTTTACAAGTTAGTCACATTTTTAAATATCCACTTTAACAGGAGTAAAAAAAAATCTGCAGAGGGGCGGTGAACATTTCTAAACACCTCACTTCAAGGCAACATGATCAGTTGCCATGCAGTAAGAAAATCAAACAAATACGTGGTTGCTCAGTCATGGATATAGCTGCCAAAAGGCACTTGTGCCCCAAAATGAGTGCCCAATGACCATCACACATCTACCGCCTGTGTGCACATTCTTGCCTGGAGGCCATGAGGTACCACAGCCCTGTCCCTGTCATCAGTCCTTCACCATGACAGAGTTTTGCCTAATGGAAGCCTGCACCCAAAATTGTTTAGGATGCAGGAGATAGAAAGGACAGCATCATCTTGGAGGTTGGAAGCTGAACTCAGTGGCATGGCAAATCAAAATAATTAGGGTCACTTCCTTATTGCAACCTCTTTTCCATCTTTATAGCCTTAGGACTACAATGCTGCCTACTTTGTGGTTAAGAACTTCTGGAACCTTCCCCTCAATCTTACCATTATGGGAGGCCCTTGGGCAGAGTGTTTGTTCTGAATGACATCACTCTCAGGGTCAGTGTAACAATACTTTAATACAGATGTTAAGCATTTCAAGCTGTAGATAGAAAGTCAATAGTATTAAGCAGAAACTCAGCTAATACCTTCTTGGGCCTTTAACCAAAACAATCTCAGATCTCTGAACAAGAAAAAACCAACAGGAGAGCATATCGACTAATTGAGGAGGAGTAAATTGGCTCTCCTTTTTTCAGTATCCTCAGTTGGCCACAATATAATTTTTTGTCCTTTTATCATGCAGCCATACCTCACTCCAATTAAAATGTTGTTAATTCATTCACTTGAAACAATAAATGCTTGTTACAAGGTTTTCTTGAGTGAAAGGAAGATCCATTTTATTACTTATTAACACTGAGTAAAAATAATAACGACACAACATCAACACACACACACACACACAGGCAGGTATAAAGTTAAAAAGGGAAGAGTGTCTAGTACCAAAAAGAAAGATAAAATATGAAACTTTAAAGTCTTTAGAATGTAAGTATGCGCAACTTGCTTTCTGCCTTCTCCTCACAACAACTTAGATATTTTTCCTTTCAGATACTCAAGGAGGACAACCTGGCCTTACAGTGATGGAAGGCAGTGATTAGAAAGAAACACCGTCAGTCGGTGAGATTTTGATTTGTCTGCTCGAGGTTGGATTTGCCAATGTTAACTTTCACGATTGTCAATCCAATTATGAAGCAAGTAAGCTGCAACTGCTGCATTAAATTAACAAACCAGTTGTTATAAAGAGGCAGAATGGTAGTCAAGCCCAGGATTTTAATCATAACAAGCTCTGAATAAAGGAATTAGAGTTTTACTTCTGTGACTTACCTTTTCACCCAGGGTTGTTGTGTACAGCAAAACGCCACTACCTGGAAGCAAGGGAAGCTTGGCCCCAAGCGGCAAATTCAGAAGTTGTTTTGATCCTGCCCCCATGATTGCTTTACTGCTCATACACTGCAAATCAAAAAAAAAATTGGTTGATTTATTAATGGATGAGGTGAATTTGTAGTCTGAAATTTTGTACATGGAATTTGGTTTCACAATTTGTATAAAGCCAGGAGGGGTAATTTAAGGTAACTTCTATAAGCTTTACTACAGTTGATAAATAACATAATCATGAGTTTATCAGATGATAATTCTAAAGATATACTAATATTATAGTGTTGCCTTGTTTTTTTTTAAGTGATAGATACACCCACATAACATGAGATATTTGAAAGTGCTTCACATAAGTCAACTAGTGTTTTGATTGAGGCAAAAGTGTTAGGACACTTTTTGTTCTTCAAAGGTAAATTGGGATCTAAATTGCACATCTGATCCGTTGGAATTCACAGATGCACCCTGAACTTAACACTGTATCCAATGGATGACATTTTCAGAAATTCAGCACTTCTTTATCACTGAATTTATGGAATAGGTATGATAATGGAAACAAAAGCCTGGAGAGAATACATTGTTAAAAAATATTTATTCGATGCAAGAAAGGAAGTCATGGTACCCATCCATCACTATCAACTTAGTAACTTTTATTTTTTCTCCATTGATACAAATATTATATTTGTAAGATTGTTACTTTTTGGAACTGCCTCTTCAACTTAGGGTAAAACAAGAATGAAGGGGGTCCTGAGACCTGTTCTCAATTCTATCTGATAATAAGGTTGTATGTCTTGGGTTTTGAAGGTTCAAGAAGGTTGTTTTACTGGGACGAGATGCAAGATGTTCACAACTTTAAACAATAGCAAAGAATTGCTGTTGGTTCTGGATAGATTGTTAGTCCTCAAGTCTTACAGGGTGGAACAGGAATGTCATGGTTTATAATGGATTACACTTTAAACTCTCTATTTAATTTCAATATTGAATGGAGTTGTGGTCTAGGGGATAACATTCCTACTGGGATATGAGGCCTGTATTCTTCATTTTGCCATGGAGATGAGAGAAGAATTCATAGTACACCACTGTAGTGTTGGTTTGCAAGAATCTGAGAAAGAGAGAAAGAGAAAGAACAGAAAGATAGAGGTAACAAGGTGTAGAGCTGGATGAACACAGCAGGCCAGGCGCATCAGAGGAGCAGGAAAGCTGACGTTTCGGGTCTAGACCCTTCTTTTTTTTCTTTCTGAAGAAAGGTCCAGACCCGAAACGTCAGCTTTCCTGCTCCTCTGATGCTGCCTGGCCTGCTGTGTTCATCCAGCTCTACACCTTGTTATCTCAGACTGCAGCATTGGCAGTTCCTACTATCTCAGAAAGATAGAGGTAGCTAGTTCTGTTCCTGAAGCGAAGGAAAAGCTGTCTTTCTTATTCATCACATAGAACGTAGTTGGGGGTTTACATTTGGATTGAAGGGATTTTGGTTAGCTTTGGCTAGAGGGAGAAATCTCCAGGGTAACTCTCACAATAGAAGTCAGTTTGGGGATTAGAAGCTAACCAACCAGGCTTGGAGAAAAGGAAACTGGCCAGTGGAAGCAGATAAAAATTTTAGACTGTCTCCAGGAGGAGAAAGTATCTACTTAAGAGACAGAGTGAAAAAGTAGAAACTTGGAGTAAGGTTGGTGGCGGGGGTGGGGGGCTGGGTGGGAAGGTGTGCATGGAATATTTGGTTGTCTTAAAAGTTAAAAGAAGGAAACTTTACTGTAGTGTAAAGAATGTTTCCTACTGAATAGTATTTAGACAATGTTGTTTTTGGTTTATTTATTTGTTATGTAAAAGTCTTAAAACTAAAAATCTTGTGTGATCCTGCCTGTCAGAAAGTTAAATATGGTGTTTAAAATGGTTAGTTTCTATGAGGGCAAGATCATTCTCTCTTCAAACAGGCTACAGCCAATCCCGAATTAAAGCAAAATATTGCAGGTACTGGAAGTCTGAAATAAAAACAGCAAGTGCTGGAGAACTCAACAGATTTGGCAACATCTATGGAGATAGAAACACAATGTTCTGAATAGTCATACTGGAATTAAAATGTTAATTTTGTTTTTCTGCTTCCACAGATGCTACAAGACCTACTGAGTTTCTCCAGCATTCTCTGCTTTTGAACTAATCCTAAATCTGGATTAACCTTCTATAGCTGACCAATATAAGATGCATGAGAACATCATAATGGATCTTCAGTAATCTTTTTCAATCAATTGCTAACAAGTTAGTGATGTTTTTAAACAGTATAAGACATGTATTTACAGCACTCCATCCATGTGGTAAGATTTTTGTGCAATGGACCACAGAATACACTAAAGGCAATAGTTTCAGTTTTGTAAGTCACTGCTAACCGGAAAGAGAGGGCGTTTCTGCTATGGCTGCAGGCAGCAAAGGCAAGCAATTCACTGCCACATAGTTACCACACTCATAGGAGTAAAGCAAAGACAAGCAACAAAATGGCCTGTCAGGGTAGAGAAAGGTAAAAGGGAACATGATGAAGGCTCTGGGGTTAACCTGGTGACCAGTCAGAGGCGAATGCTGACAGTATCAATCACATGCTGAGTTCCCTGCCATCACCTGCCATTCCCTAAATGTGAGGTGTAACTGGGAATAGCTGGAATAATGTCCAAGATGGGCATAGTCAGTATCAGGTTGATGGTTAAATGCATTGTTCCAGGTCTACTGGATGTTATGACATTGGAGGGACAAATACATGAAAGCATCTGTTTTCGAACTTCAGCTACATTTCATTTGCAAGTATTTATTTGCACATACAAAATGCATGCAGAGTGAACATGCCAATCCATCAAATGCTGGTCAAAGACAAATTGCACTGTGCTATTGGTGCTAGTTAAACAAACATTGTGATCTCAGTGATGCAATAGTTATCAACAATACCTTAAAAAGGAAGTGAAAACTGGCAAAAGTGCCCATCACTTGCAGAACTTCCAAAGGAATCAAAGCATGAGGGGAACATCACTCTGTCTCGTAAGTGTGATGATGGACTCTAATGAACTCAATGGTAGGTCTTATGATTGATGTCAGTCTGGGATGGGAAGGGTGTCTCAGCACTTCTTGATGTGTTAGTCACTCAGCTGGCACTGCACATTCACCACTTTTGGTATGCATTCCATGACCCAGGCTGTTGTGGGGCAGACAATAGGTTCCACAGCTTGGACTGATCTGGGGTGTGTTCTCCAATATAGTCCAGACAGAGAATTCCACAGACTCCTGGTTTATTGTGCTCTGCACAATTTGAGCAGGCAAGAAAGTGGTGTGATAAATTCTGAGGAGCTGGGGGAATGGGAGCATGCATCTGAAGAAAGTATGAGGACATTGAGCTGGAGCTCCCTTTGTGGATGACAGTGCTTAGCTGCATTGGACCGTATAAGGCAGACAGGACTCGATTGATACCTAGTTCCAGTAGATGCTAACTGGGTGCAGAAGACCATCATGGACTGTCAGGGTCATGATTCCAGCAATTGGTCTGCATTATGGAGGTGAACTGCAGCATCTATTCTTTTCCTTTCTGAACCCTTTTGCTGGCTGTCAATAAAAGTTCATGTTTGGAATTTTCCTATTGCTTGCCTGTATGTGATGGTTCCCAATTGGACAATTACAAGATGCAGGTATCCAATGGGCATTGAGGAAGGAATAACAGTGACATTAAGAAAGCATTTTGAAGGCCAGGTAAACTGTGGTGTCTGGCAGTTAAAGTGAGAAAATAGGATTCTATATGCAAAGGAGTATCAGCCACGAGCTGTCAGCAGTTTGGCTTTTTGATTGCTGTGTTATTATGCTGCCAGTCAGGGGCAAAACTGGATTTCAAACAATTATCTGGGTGTATAGTGGCCTTTCATAGATGACACAAGTGCCAAGGATGCCAGTCTTTTGACTGATGTTGTTCGTGAATGGCATGTGGTAAGATGGAATAGAGTCAGACATGTGGAATTTCATAAGCAGGGTAGGTAGTTAATGAGGAATGTTTGGTAGGATGCAGTGAAATCTGGGCATTGTGGAGGGAATCCCTCCAAAAAACTTGTCCCAATTCTCACTCAGCCAAAATTGGAAAATTAAGCCTGTTGTTGCAAAGAATGATGAAGACACAGACAGTAGCACTTACTCGTCACAGACTACTTTTGTCACACAGGTACTTTACAGCATTAACCCTTTCAGACCCTTCCACCCTTATATAACATGGGTTTCCATTATAAATGTGAAGTTATGAACATGTCATGGAAAACACTGACTCAGATGTGTGACAAAATCTTAACATTAGAAGGTATCATTTTTGGATACAGGAATTATGTCTAAATCTGCATATATTAAATTTTACAACATCCTTACAACACCAGCTAACATGATTTTCTGTACGTCATAAAACACCATACTAATTGTCATGGAAAATAAGAAAAAATACACCAAAGCAAAGAATTACAAACATAGAGGTGAGAGATGAAAGACCTGGTCAGGATATTTGACAGCTATGAAGGGACATTACAGCTATAGACTGTGAGAGATTTGGCAGCAAAGTAAAGCATACACAGAAATCATATTGCATTGTAAATGGTTGATTCAATGTGCCTTACACAGTCACAGGTGAATGCCATTATAATTATGCAACTTTGCTTATTCTTGTAAGAGACGGTAGCATTTGATAACTTAGATGGAGTGTGCACAGTTGGTAATATCCCCTCAAACCAAAGCCTTTGTCTTTTCTACATTAAGTCAATTAGATTAGTATCTAAAATAATTAGATATAATCGGCAAGGAGTAGTGGGAGATAAAGATTATATAAACATGGAGGTCAAGGCATAGGTGTTGGCTTATAATATTATTTCACCATTATGTCTATATGTCACTGAACAACACAATGATTTAGCTGCCTCATAGAAATGCAGCTGGTTTTGGCAGAAGTATCATAAGCAAATAAATTACTATCCTATTTCCTCTTTCCAAGAAAAAGGAGTATTTTACAAGTAAATAATTTAGATAATCAGAACAGGATGCTACATATTTAGATAAGTTTCTAACATCAAAGCACCGGTTGTCTCACAGCTAGGAGAGCCATCAGAGTAGTTATGATCAAGAACCAAGCCAAAGTGAAAAAAAACACGTTGGTAGTTTGGGAAATGTGAAATTTGGATCAAGGTACAGTGCTGATGTTCAGAAATCGATGTTTATTTTATACTTGTCCACATGGACCTCAAATTTCAAATTTTCAAGGTGGTGAGATTAGGGTCATCTACCACCACTTTCGCCCCAAGTAAGAGTTACAGAATATGAATTAAGGCATATAGGACAAGGGACCATGATCTTTGAACATCATATTGATGGTTCCATCAAGTTTCCTTGTAAAATAATGCAACTCTTCTCCAACTTAGTATATTAACTGTAGGTTAATATTTAAGTAGTGGGAGTTCAATTCTGCCTACTAAAACCTAGAATCAAACTTAATGAAGTAACCTATTTATTCTGTCAGTTTTGGGAAGGCTAATTTTGTTGATTTTCATAATGATTTTAAATAATTTTGTTTGAATATATCTTTCATACCTTTAACCATGTCAGAGGAACAGGAGGAATAGCAAAGCAGGCTATCTTTAAAGATAAAGTTTTGATTTGCTGGGAAAATGGCTACTTTCTAGCAAGTTACATGTTTTATAATTGTAATTTGGGTAATCAAATGAAATTTTAGATGCAATTTATTTGTTATCAATCCATATTTGGATGAGTCTCTTATATATTTCGAAGAATTATATAACGTAACATAAATTATGACACAGAACAAATTCAGCCAAAACCAGTCTATGCTGCTACATACATAAACAATAATCTTAATTTCACGAGCGCAGTGGTCTTGATTTAATGTATCTGCCCTCATTTCCTTATCTGTATATTAAAGCTTTACTTCAACCACTGATCTAGCTGACTGCTGCTTCATTTACTAATTGTAAAATTACTCTCCAAAACCCCATAACCCTCTGTGTGGCAAAATAAAAACTTTCCCTCCATCTGACTTAAATGTCTTGCATTTCTTTAAAGATTTTTGACCCCACATCTCCTGAAAACAATCTGTTTCTCATCTGCTCCAACCCATCTCTTCAGAATGTTGAACAAATTTGTCATGTCACCACAAAAACCCACCTTGAGTTTTATTAACCAGACACCTTATTCTGTAAATATAGGTAAAGCTTTATTTTATAAACCAGGCCTTAATGGGACCCTTTCCCTCACGGACCTCTTATATTCTTGCATCTCTGACAGGGATGAAGGAAATGGCCCAATTGTGCTGATCAAAAGGCCAATTAATTAACATATTGTTAGTTAGATTTATCTAAAATGTGGAGACTAAAATTATAAGTTCCTCCTTAAGCAATTTCACTGTCTACTCACTTTATGGATTCAACATTCTTCTTCTTCGAGTTCTCTATCTAAATATAGATCCAAAGAGCAGTGCCACAGTTGGTAGGGCAAGTAAGGTGCCAACTCCAGCTGGTACAGGGATCAAACCCTGTGCTATTCACACTGATCTGATCACACCCACCATCCTACCAGCTGAGCCAACCATCCAAGGCATCCCAGCTGATACGTCAACATAATACTTCTACATGCATGTTGTTGCCTGGGGCTTTAGATAGTGATAGTAAGAGCTCCAATTTCTTTCCACGGGACGCATCTCACATGGCTGCCAGGAATCTATCATGCTTTTATTGCTTCCCATTGCCATTGGAAAGATTTGTAAGGATTAATTTAAATTTGCCTGGCCACTTTATGAACACATCTTTAGCCATCAAGTCCAAGAGTGGGACTTGAATCCAGAGCTTCTAGTTCAGAGACAGGAATGCTCCCATTAAACCATTAGACCTCCTTGGCCAACATTACATTTTTATATGGAGATAGCAAGATCTGCAGTTGCTGGAGTCAGAGACAACACAGTGTGGAGATGGAGGAACACAGCAGGTCAGGCAGCATCAGAGGAGCAGGAAAGTTGACGTTTCAGGTTGGGACCCTTCTTCAGAAATGGGGAGGGGGAAGGGAGTGAGAAATAAATAGAGAGAGGAGGGGTGGGGCTGGGGAAGATAGGTGGGATGGTGATAGATGACTGCAGGTAGGGAGTGGTGGGGATTGGTCAGTGGGATGGGTGGGGCGGATAGGTGGGAGAGAAGATGTACAGGTTATGTCAGGTCAAGGAGGTGGGGATGAGAGGGAAGGTTGGAAATGGGATGAGGCTGGGGCTGGGGAGATTTTAAAACTGGTGAATTGCATGTTTAGGCCATCAGGCTGTGGGCTCCTGAGGCGGAATATGAGGTGCTGCTCCTCTAGTTTGTGGGTGGTGTCATTTTGGCACTGAAGGAGGCCCAGGATGGATATGTCACCCAGGGAGTGGGAGGTGGAGTTAAAATGGTTGGCAGCCGGAAGGTGTTGACATTTTTCGTGTACACAGCGTAGACGCTCTACAAAATGGTCTCCGATTCTACGCTTGGTCCCACAGATGTAGAGGAGGACACATTGGGAACAGCAGATACAGTAGACCAAGTTGATGGATGTACAGCTGAACATGTGTCTGATATGAAAGGTTTGTTTTGGGCCTTGAATGGAGGTGAAGGGGGAGGTATAGGGGCAGGTATAGCACTTCTTGCTGTTGCAGGGAAAGGGGCTGGGTGTGGTGGGGTTATATACTGTGTCCCTGCTGTAAAGTCCACTGTTCCATTTCTTTTTATGACCTCATCCATTTGAGGTATTACATCAATGTCTCATAGATCTGAATCCCTAACCACTCTACCACTTTTGTCCCAATTATTACTTTTTGACAAAAATGCACCGTTGCATTGAATTTCACTTGACATTTAAATATCCTGTCTTAGTTACCTCTTGTAAAATCCTTCATTCCTCAGAATTATTAACTAAGCCTGATTTGTAATGTCATTGCTTGACCCCAAAGGAGCATATCCTGGCCTGGCCTGGATGCTACCACAAGAACTGGCACGCAGGGCGGTGGTAGACTTCCGGCTCGTGGACACTGCCATCCAACATCTTAAAACAGCGGAGCTCGGACCCGACATTGTGTACCAGTTGGAGGATGCTCAGGTGTGTGGTGGAATCCCGGCTGCACATACCCCTGCTCAGACAGAATTTCACATTGGCCCCAGGATCCCGTACCTCCCCGGCAGACTGTGCCCCATAGCCCGAGCCACCTTCACTACGTAGATGGAATGGATTTTAAGAGGGGTGAAAAGGCAGGTCCTGTACAGACTGCTGCTTCACACCATCCACATCTTCTCCTTCATCTACCGACCAGACACACTTTGGCGTGCCCATTTACTACCAGGCAGTGGGGATCTCCAGTGGAGGGCTCTGTATGTGGGAGTCCTTCCCCTTTCCCTTGGGTATCTGGGGTGAAGGGATTTGCACGCTGCAGTCCTCTGCAACCTTAGATAGCAGTGGTTCATGGATTCCTGTTTGTTTTGCAGCTGCTGTGGCGTCCCGTGGACCATATGTATGTTGGGTGTGGGCGTTTGCACTCCCTTTGAGGTTATCTCAAAAACCTTCCCTGCTTTTGGCTGCATTTCAGCCCCACCCTCCTGATCTTTGGGCACCTGGTGAGGAGGGAAGAGGGTGCGTGGGTGGGAGGGAGGATCTCCTCGTGTGTCTGCTCCTGGGCCTGGCCAAGCTGGCCATTAACAGGTCCAGGCAGCGGGCCTTGGAGGGCTCCGTTTTGCTGACTATGCTATGTCCGCAGCTATGTCTGAGCCCGCGAGTCCCTGGAAAAGTCCACCACCACTCTCGATGCTTTTAGGGAGAGGTGGTGTCGCGGGGGATGGAGTGCTTCGTTACCCCTTCCAATTCTATTTCGTTTTGATCGCCACCCTCCCCTTCACTTTTGTTTCACCAAACACGGGGTTGCTTCCTGATGCTTGTCGAGAATCAGAACCATTCCATCTGCTGCGGCCTCACGGTGGGGAGGATCTGCTTTCCATGAAGAGGATTACCTGGTGCAGTTAAATTTAGTCCCAATCTCCCAGCGTGTGACAGAAATCACAACCCACACTGGTGCTGTTTAACTCCCCTCCCGGAGCTGGGTAATTAATTTGTCTGGTCATTGATGAACGCCCGCTTTCAGCCTTCCCTCGGCAAAGCGACAACTTAACTTTCAATGAAAGGCTGTCTATGTTACTCACATCTCTTTCCTCGGCCGTGCGAAGGGCCGCGTTCCTGGAATAGGAGGAGAGGTAGGCTTTCATCTTGGCGGTGTGAGTACGCTACACTGAGAGTTTGAACGGAAGGTTGAGGCGAGGCACTCGCTACTTTCTACTTCTAACTCCGAAAGTCTTTTTTTTTGGGAGGAATTTATCTCCACGTGCATTGGTTGCTAAGACGCTGTGTTAACTGGGGAGGAGTCAGACCTGCTCACCAGCCCCGGCCATATCCAATAATTAATAATTAACAAACAGCACCTTGACAAGGCAAATGTTTACACCGTCACCATAGAAACTGCAGCAAAACCAACAGCAGAAACATCGCGAGGTCTTGGCACTCGAGGTAAACACACTCCATAGCAACGATGACTAAAAAAAGAGACTTTAAATTCAGAGATAACAAGGTGTAGAGCTGGATGAACTACACCTTGTTATCTCAGATTCTCCAGCATCTTGCAGTTCCTACTATCTCTGAAACGACTTTAAATTCATGTCGTTTGACCCCCCCCCCAGGTGTCAAGCACTTCACAGCTAATTTTCTGAAGAAGGGTCCAGGCCCGAAATGTCGGCTTTCCTGCTCCTCTGATGCTGCCTGACCTGCTGTGTTCATCCAGCTCTACACCTTGTTATCTCTTACAGCTAATTTTGATGTGTTATCACTGCTAACCATTATAAGAAACGTGGTAGCCAATTTGTACACAGCAAACTCCTACAAACAGCAATGTGATGACCAGATAATTTGCTCTTTAATGTTAACTAAGGAACAAATATTGGCCAGGCCAGCAACAGACAGCTCCCCAACTCTCCCTCGAAATAGTACCACGACATCGTTCCCAGCAGATGGATTAAATATTCCAACCACAGAGCAGCACCTCCAGATCACAGCTGGGCAAGATTCACCCATCATTACCAACACAACTGGGTGTCTCCCGTTAATAATGTAAAGTCCTTTTTAATATTGCCCCCAGTTAAAATAAGAAGAGTGGAAATAACAAAGCAGAAACTACTGGACATATTGAAAAGTCAAATCAGACTCTGAAAGAAATCAACAATTGTATATCACCCTTTACAAGAACACTGATAGAATCATAGAATCCCTACAGTGTGGAAGCAGGCCATTTGGCCCTCTGAAGAGCATCCCACCCAGATCCACTCCCTATCCTATCCCTGTAATCCTGCATTTTCCATGGCTAATGCACCTAGCCTGCACATCCCTGCCACCTAATCTGCACATCTTTGGAAGGAAACTGGAGCACCTGGAGGAAGCCCATGCAGACACAGGGAAAATGTGCAAACTTCATGCAGACGCTCACCTGAGGGTGGAATCAAATCCAGGTCCCTGGCACTGTGAGGTAGCAGTGCTAGCCATTGAATACTGAACAATCTCTTCATTTTCAGAACTTTTTTTTGTGATTATTTGTTGTCACTGACAAGAAAAATACAGTTTAAAATATATAAACTATCCAGTAAATAGTAAGTGCAAAATATAAATTAGATTGAAGCCAAATATACATTTCAACATACAGTAAGCATAGTGACATACATTAAGACAAAACAGCAGTAACAGTGCGCTCTGGTGTTCATTTTGCATTAGGAGGGACAAGTAGACCAGAAAGTAGAACATTCTTATTAATTTGGATCAAGCATGGTTCATAAGGGTAAAGTCACCGTAGTCCTACTGGGCCATAGGACTGCTGTCTCACTAGAGAGAGAAATGATTGGTGGTGATGTAACCTGAGGGTCACCATGTTTCAGGTGAGAGAAAAGGTTCAGCAGGAGAGTCCTTCATGGTAGTCTCAGCCAGTGCGGAACTGAACTCACGACATTGCCATCATTCTGCATCACAATCCATCTGTCCATTCAGCCAACTCATCATTATCAAAATTGAATGCATTAGCCAGTTGGACTTTGGGAAATTACATTTTCCTCCCTCGCTCTCTTAGGCAGAACCCCAGAACTGAGGATAACCTGCTTTCACTCCAGTTAAATGAGTTCTGAAATAGCTGATAAGTCTG
>NC_063345.1:44578847-44585166 GCF_021869965.1 Rhincodon typus
TCATTTGCAGTTGGGCTTTCTGATATGGAATTTTCCCAGCCCTGACCAATGGCCAGTAATTTGTGAAAATACAGTGAGAATTTAAAAAAAAAATCTGTTGCTCAATGTTGAGGAAAATAGTCTGATTTACCTTTAAGGGATAAATGAGATTCTGACTAGTAAATGATGGCCACCCTATTTCCATGTATTAACATTTTATTGTTAGCTAATTTCACCTCAGTTACACGCAATGTGCAATTCTTCCATACAGTGGTGAAAAACTAGATGGTGCCAATTCCTGACTTGAAAATCAGAAGATACCTGGCAGATGCAGCTCGCCAGTCCATTCTCTGAGCCTGCATGTTCACCATCATCTCAGGCTGCTCCATGGGCAGCAGCTGTGACTATCCTTTATCCCCAGAAAGCAGCACTGCCAAAACACCAGCCTCATCACATTATCATGGCCAATTGCAGACTAACTCAGAAAACACTCTAGCATTCTGGAGTTCGCTGACACCTGATATTATAATGCCTTTGCTAGGTCATTCTGCACAAGAGGACACGCAACTATCTCGTACTCAGGTTTTGCTTACTTGGACATTCACAGTCTCTATCTTGATTTACTTGTAAGTTCATTGCTGCTTTATTATGAATTTAAAGCCTCACAGCTCCTCTGGCTTGACTGCTTCATAACATAGACAGAAAGGCAAGCAGTTTGTCATGGGTGCCAGCACTGAATAGACAAGGGCGTAGACAGCACAGTGCCACATCAATTCAGCATGAGTCAGCAACTTAAGTGGGAAATACACTGTATATGCTTCAGACAAGAGGCCATGACTGAAAATTTAAGGGGAGGTCCTTAGTTGAGTGAAAGGGAGACTATGGTCAGGCGGTGCAGACATACTCTCAAATATATCATTTGATCTCAGTCCGGGGCTTGGCTGTGTTCGTCAGGAGGCACTTGGTGTGAGTGGAGTTCGGGAATGTATCCTTCCAGTCCATGGATTTGGCCATTGTCAGTTCTGTAAGTGAAGCCCAACCACTCTAGGCTTATAGGTAAGTCGGTTGAAGAGCTCAAGAGACCAGTTGGGGCTAACATTAAGTAAATCCAGGAGGTGGGCCACAGTCAGCGCTGGGGGTTGACAGTAAATATCAACAGTGGGTTATCAATGGGGCAGTCCATGCTATGATAGGAAAAGTAAAAAACTCTACTCTGAGGATTGGAACTATTATGACGGAACATGGAGGGATTATGTCTGTGAATTGGGCACCTAATATCTTTCAAGGAAGGACACTTGCTGTTGTTACCTGGTCTGGCCTACTTGTGACTCTAGACCCATAGACTCTTAACTGCTTTCTGACACGGTCTAGCAAGTCACTCAATTGTATCAAAACCACTAAAAATTGTCAAAAGAATGAAAATGGATGGATCACTATGCATTGACCCCAGACCTAGAAACTACAACACCAAACTAAAGGCCAAAGATGCTTGACTGGCACAGACTTAATGGACCAAAGGGCCTTTTTATCTGTGCTGTACACCTCTTTGACTCTATGACTGGTTCTGCTACAGAGAGGGAAAAAACATACATGACATCATCTTCACCAATCTGCCCACCAGATGATTCTATCCATGAGACCATTGATAGAAAGCTCTTTAGAGATCAAGTCCCATCAGTGTGTTAAATGGTATAGATTTTGAATAGATCCAGCAACTCCAGACTGGGTATTAATGAGGTGTTGTGGACCATTAGCAACATTGTACTCAAAACACAGGATGCAATCTCATAGTCTGGTATATCCCTACTCTACTAATACCATCAAGCCAGGGGATCAATCCTGGTACAATGAACTGTGTAGAAAGGCATGTCAAGAATGAGGTGTCAACATGCTGAATTGCAACCAAGGACTACTTGCATGCCAAGCAGCATAAGCAGCATGTGATGGACAGACTGAGTGATTTCAAAACCAACAGATCAGATCTAAGTTCTGCAGACCTCCCACATTTGATTGTGAATGATGGTGGACAATTAAGCAACTCCCTGGGATAGGAGGGTCCACAAGTGTCCCCATCCTCAATATCGTAGAATCCAGCATATCAGTGCAACAGATAAGCTCAAAACATTTGTAACAATTTTCAACCAGACTTCTGAGAGGATGATTATCTCTGGAGGTCCTCAGCATCACAATTTGGTCTCTGTGTTATTAAGAAACTGCTGAAGGCACATCACACTGCAAAGGCTATGGGACCTGACAATATTCCAGCAAATGTACTGAAGACTTGATCTCTTGCCGTGCCTCTAGCCAAACCGTTCCAACACAGCAACAATGCTGGCATCTACTTGAAAATAGGGAAAATTGCTGAGATGTGTCCTGTACACAAAAAGCAGGACAAATTCAATCTGAATAATTATTGCCCCATAGGTGTACTTTCGATTATCAGTAAAATCGCAGAAGGGATAATCAACAGTGCTATCAAGCAGTACTTGCTTAGCAGTTACTTGCTCACTGCCAAGATCATTCAGCTTCTGACCTCATAACATCCTTAGTTCAAACATGGATTAAATAACTGAACTCCTGAAGTGAGGTAAGACAGACTGCCCTTGACATAAATGCCACATTTCACTAAGTATAAAATGGGACTTCATGGGAATTGCGGGCAGAGTGGGGTTTGGAGTACTCTCTGCTGATTGCAGTCATACCTATCACAAAGGAAGATGATTGTGCTTGTTAGAGGTCAGCCATCTCAACTCCAGGACATCACTGGAGGTGTTCTTGAAGACAGCGTCTGAGACCCAATATTTTCATCTACTTCATCAATGACCATTAAAAAGTCAGAGGGGGATATTTGTTGGTGGCTGCACATTGTTCAGCACTACTCACAACGACTCAGGAACAGAAATATTCTAAATGCAGCAAGGCCTGGAAAATATCTAGCCTTGAGTTGAAAGGGCCAAGTAACTTGCACACCACATAAGTGCAGGCAATGACCAACTCCAATAAAAAAAATCTAACCATTGCACCTTGACATTCAATGGCATTACCTCCATTGAATCCATCACTATTGACATCCAAGGGTTACCACTGAGCAGAAACTGAATGTGACTAGCCATATAAATATTGTGGCTACAACAGCAAGTCAGAGGCTAGGAATCCTGCAGCGAGCAATTCACCTCCTGATTCCCCAAAGCCTGTCCACGAGTTACAAAGCACAAATCAGAGTGTGATGGCATACTCTTCATTTGCTCGGATGAGTGCAGCTCCAAAAATGTCAAAAAGCTTGACATCATCCAGGACAAAGCAGCTCACTTAATTGGCACTAAATCCATAAACATTATCTCCCTCCATCACCAAAAGTGTCTACCATCTGTTGGATGAACTGCAGAAATTCACCAAGGCTCCTTAGACAGCATCTTCCAAAACAACAACCACCACCAGAAGGTCAAAGACAGCCAAATACATGGGAGTGTGCATGTTACTCTCCAAGGCATACTGTCTTGGAAATATATTGCCTTTTTCTCACTGTTACTGGGTCAAAATCGTGGAACTCTCCCCATGAGCATTGTTGGCATATATACATTAAATGGACTTACATCAGTTCAAGAAGGCAGCTGGCCACCACCTTTTACAAGGCAATTAACAATGGCCTTATCAGCAACACCCACATCCTATGAATGAATAAAAGAAACTTCCAAATATAAGGATGGGATCTGATAAACATGGGAGGAGATGGTGTATTCTGGGAGAAGGGAATTTGCAAGTTACCACCAATTTGGCTTCAAAGGGAGGGCGGGGAGAGCAGTGAATAGTGATAGTGGGCAAGGCTGAGCAGTAGGCATGGGACTGAGGTACAAAAGGGGATCATTATAGTTAAATAAAAGGTTTGGTAATTGGGGAACCTCAAAACTGATGGAATTGACAGGGATAGTTACATGAAAGAGTATATGAAGGGCAATATTGAATCTTGACTTTTAGGAATCCGTAACTCACACAGAATTTGAGAGTGCGTCAATGTTTATTCTTAGGCCGACTTTTTAACGTTTATTTTTTATCAATATGAAGTGAAAACAGGCAGGTTCACCTCAGTTCCTGCAGCAACTATGAAACCACAGCAAAAATTGACACCTAGCAGTCATTTCACCAAGTAAGGCATCAAGAATGGTAGGTTGGGAAAATTGATTTGTTGCACTGATGAAGGGCTGAGGAATTTGCTACTGCGGTTAAGATAGAAAAGAGGGAACTTCACCTTTTAGCTAGGCATGCTGTATCTGTAGCAGTGCTTGATGTTGAAAGAAAGTTTGCCATTCACCAGAGTTAACATCCCACAGTTTAGGAAAGATAATTAAAAAATAATAAAATTAAGGTTCTTCAATGTGCTTTCTGTTGACTAATTCAAGACAGTTCTGTTGTCTTAAGATAACCAACAAAAGGGTACATAGATCTCCTTTATAAGGTTATTTCAGAGGAACCATTCAAAAAGTGTCTTTTAACAAGGGGATACCAATAAAGACATTAATGAAGATATCAGAAATGGTTTTATATTTCAGACTGTGTAATGTCAGAACATATTTTGATTGTCTTTGTAATGTTGAGAATTTATATGGTCTTTTATCTATAAAAGCATCATAAGTGCTATTTCAAATTATTATTGAGCCTTAGTAAAGGAGACCTCTGTACTCATATAGTAAAGGAAACTGAAGAGTTTTAACAGAAATCACATTACTGTTTCACTTGCCCTTCTGTGTTTCCTCTTCTGGAAAAAAATCACGACTAATCAAATCATCAGCTGCTTCGGCATGCAATTCTTCATCAAAATCCTTCTCACTGTTGAAATCTTTTGCCATCTCTACCCTAGGCTCCAAATCTCTGGGTTCTGTCCTGAACAAATAACTCAAATCACCCTCACTCCATTCAATGCTGTCCTCGTCATGCATTTGGACGACAACAGGCTTCCATCGGAACACTGCAGACTTTTTACCATTCACCATCACATCAGGTTTGTCCTCAGAATCTGCCTGCTTGCAGTCCTTAACTGGTTCTTTCATCCTTTTTTCTTGTTCTGGTACTATGCTGACCACCATTTCTGTTCCTATTTCATTACTTTTTGCACTTTCTGCAGCTAGGATAAGATTCATGCTTGTTAGTACAAAGAATGACACTACATAATACAGGCTAGTACCGGTAATGGAAAAATCAGATATAATCAGACCCAAGTAATGTTCTGGGGACATGGGTTCGAATCCCGCCACAGGAAACAGTGGAATCTGAATTCAACAAAAAAATCTGGAACTAAGAGTCTAATGATGACCATGAATTACTGACGATTGTTGCAAAAACCCATCTGGTTCACTAATGTCCTTTTGGGGAAGGAAACTGCCTTCATTACCTCGTCTGGCCTACACGTGACTTGAGATGCACAGCAATGTGGTTGACTCTCAACTGTCCTCTGGGCAATTAGGGATGGGCAACAAATGCTGTGCCAGCCAGTGGTGCCTTCATCTCTAATTGCCTCGAGGCAATGAATAAAAAAAATAGGAGCAAATTACTGCAGATGCTGGAATCTGTACTGAAAACAACAAATGCTGGAGAACCCAATGGGTCAGACAGTATCCATGGAGAAACAGCAAGCTAATGTTTCGAGTTTAGATGACTCTTCATCAAAGCTGATGAAGACTGGCTGATCTGCTGTGATCTCCAGCATTAGTTGTTTTCAGTACAAACAAAAACAGGAATTGAATAGGCCAAAAGTAGATCTGTATCAGCTACTGAGGAATCATATATGGCAGGCTATAGCTGTGATCCAGAACTAGTGTTCCACTGTTTCCTAGTTTTCCACAATTTTTGATGGTCATCGAATTACACTTGTGAAATGTAAAGGAATTATATATATCACTAAAGTAACACATTTTGACACATTTTGTTATGTAACTAATGTACAAACAACACTATTATTTAACTTAATACATGCAATATTTATTTTCTCCTTTTGAAAATGCTAATCCATGCCTGTTTATAATTTCAGTTGATTGATTTCTGCTGGGATTACATTCTTCAACTTGACTGTGACAGTGACAAAGTAGTAGTTTGATTATTTTAATTATTCCACCAGCGACGGCCTTGCCTTCAGCAGCCATGTCACCAGTCTCTGCAATTAATCCTTCCCCAAACTTTTATACCTTGCTATCTCTTTTTCAAATGCACCTCAAAATGTTCCTCATTTGCCCTAACATCATAAATTCAGATAGCAGGAACTGCCGATGCTGGAGAATCTGAGATAACAAGGTGTAGTGCTGGATGAACACAGCAGGCCAAGCAGCATCAGAGGAGCAGGAAAGCTGAC
>NC_063345.1:44585566-44701009 GCF_021869965.1 Rhincodon typus
GTCAGCTTTCCTGCTCCTCTGATGCTGCTTGGCCTGCTGTGTTCATCCAGCTCTACACTTTGTTATATAAATTTAGATTGTCAATTCTGTTATTGTTTTCCTTCTGTTAAGTCTGACCCTTTCCAGAAACACATCCCAGCAAATGACACTGGAAATATTGAGCGCTCCTTCCTTCAAGTTTGCCTCTAATCAATATAAATGCCTCACTAACACTGTGGTTCAGATTAGTTAATCAAGCATAAAAATGTGATAAAGAATGGAATCTCCTGGATCTAAATGGATAAGTACCCCATACCACAGATTGGATATTGCATTTCATGTTGAATGAGATACAGTAACCTTGACTCCAAATTTGTAGCATTTTTGAATGTACCATTCTTTCAAGTGAGGATTTGGATTGGATGCAGGGCTGGTGCATGTTTTGAAGATCAGCGGAATTTTTCTCTTGTACACTCAAACAACATCACCTGAAGGTAAACTGACTTGTCCTTTATCTGATGACAATCTGTGCAACATTCTGTTGATGCAAAGTGTTTTCCATGCTTCCTACGTAGACCTGGTCAAAGCATTTCAATCGGGAACTAACTACATGAAACTCTTTAAAAAGCACCAAGAGGAGAAAATATTTTATAAATGAAAGTATATTGTTATAAGCACTGAGTTATTAGGAAAATTATAGAGATGTTTTGGCAGCATTGAGAACATTAATATTATACAATAATAATAACTGACCAATTTTATTATTTCCTTTATCTTACGGCAGAAGTTTATCCATTTTCACCACATTTCCTCCAATAAAATTAATATTTTTAATTAAGCTGCTGAACGATAGAAGAAAGATGAGAGGACTCTCACTTATTATGTTAATATATTAATATATATGGAGTGTTTCCTGGTTTCCAATTCCTCTTCAGGCAGGAGTGTCAGATCTCCATTCAGCTGCAACTTGCAACAGCAAGTCTAAAATAAGGAAATGGACTACTGGATCGAAGGGTGAAAAGAAAGAAATTGAAAATATTTTCCACCACCCTATCAAGACATCTATTGGCCCTGTGTCATATTGCATTAAACTGACATCACGTATTTTGTGGATTACAATTTTGTTTCAGTTCAGAAGCTTCAATTCCACTTAAACGATTGTGAATTGTTTTATTTGGCTTCTTTATTAACATCTGTTACACCTATGAAATATACAGTTTATGCTTAATTTTAAGTTGATGACTCCCATTTTCACTCGTGGGTCTGGAATGCAGAAATGGGACATTTCCCAGCAATATATACAGGAACATACATTAGACAGCATGTTAGGGTAACTGCCCATTGAAATGCTGCTATAGAATCATTTTATGTCTACTGAAGAGAGCATGTAATATCTCAGTTTAACATCATGTCTGAAAGACTGTACCTCCTACAGTTCTGCACTCCATCAGTACTGCACTAGAATGTCATCCCAGATTTTTGCGCTCAAATCTCTAAAATGGAACTTGAACCTATGACATTTTGATAAAGACTTCTACCAACTGAGCCGTGGTTAACACTGTCGCAACCCTGCAAACAGGGTGCTGGTGATGCTGAACTGTTGGGTATGTTCATAACTTCTTGTCATTCTGTGAAAGATATTGAGCTAACACCTAACTCAATCTTTGCCCTCCAGCCATGTCTGCAAAGAACTGTTTAACAAGGGTACTTTTGTTAGTCTTTCTCTGGCAGTAAGGGCAACTAATGGCAATTATTGAAGAATTTTACACAAGATGACTTGAGATTGTCCCTACAATAAGTGTTAGTGACAATCTCAGACAGTGCAACCAGATAGGAATTCACTGAAGATTCTATCTTCTCGTTTCTAGTTTGCTAGACATTGTCTCTGACATTATATCCCATTAGCTAGCTCAAACTAAGGCCAAATAAGGACAGCTACAGTTATGACTCAAAACAATGATTTCATGGACTGGAAAACAATTTTGTGGGCCCCTTACATTCCACGTTCCAAGGAAGCCATGTGGCAAAACACTTTGTCTGCTACCAGCAGGTGACAGAAAAATTGCAGGTAGTACACCAACCATTGTCAGACATATGTTGGCAGTGGGTGATGCTTCTTGCTGGATAGAATGGGTATAGTTCCGATCCTAAAACCATTGGTGGATTTGTTGTACTTGATAAAGCACAAGAATGTGTGACCACAGTGAATTGATATTAATATAATACCTGATATTAGGTATCTAAGGAATTATATAAATTTAGTTGTTTGTCTTCATGACATTATGACAGGTATTTGTAAATATACTATACAAATATGAGGGGAAACAAGTTATTTAAAAGAAGGGAACTCAGATCAGTCTGTTTTGCATAAAGAATAATAAGTAGAATACGTTACTAAAAAATTTCATAAAAATGGAAAGATTAAATTGATATAAGCAATTAGAATTCTATTCAGAGAGAAATGATTGAGAAAAGTATATTGCAGGCTGGATTAATATTAGTTTAAAAAGTCATCCTTATTCAATAAATTTCCTTGCTAGTTACTAGAAATTCTTGAGTTCATTACTTTCACTTGCCTCCACTTTTGTCTGGTTCCTTTGTTTGAAAGTCTGTGCCGGAATCTGCTGGACTCTGATTTGATATCACAGGTAAGCTCTGTACAGACTCGCTCACTCTTACATCTCTTCCTTGCAGCTTGATATATGACCTGCTTCCATAAACCCTAACCTGGTACATGAAATCTCCCTCAGACACCACTTTGCGGATCACTACTGTTCCATATCCTCGACCTGATGAGAAAGAACTTACTAAAATATTTGCAGACAGCGAACATCGAATTTTCTGCTTCATTAGACTTACAATGGAAACAGAAAAGTATTTGAGAAACTTAACTTATTTGAGAAACACAATTCAAAGATATGCAATGGTCTACTGCCCCTTCATTTACCTATCATAGAATCATTGCATCCTGACAGTGTGGAAGCAGGCTATTCGGCCCATTGAGTCCACAACAACCCTCCGAAAAGCATCCAGCCCAGACCCACCACCCTACCCCATTGCTGTCACCCTTTTTTCCCATGGCTGCATATTCTTGAATACTATGGGCAATTTAGCATGGCCAATCCACATGACCCTCACATCTTGGGACTGTGGGAGGAAACCAGAGCACAGGATTGGAACGTGCTAACTCCACATAGACAACTGCCTAAAGCTGGAATCAAACCCAGGTCCGTGGTGCTGTGAGGCAGCAGTGTTAACAACTGAGCCACCATGCTGCCCCTGAAAAATACATACAACATGTTAATAGAAAGGACTCGGACACTGACTGTGTTTTCACTGCCTACATAATGGTGAAGATATGTGAGTAAGAAGTTAATAGTTTTAATTGACAAATAATAGAGAATTGGCCTCCAACATACACTTAGCTACAGAGGTCACGTTTAAAATAACAGATCAAAATATTTAAAGAAGTAACAGCCCACTGATACTCAAAAAAGAGCAATGTAGCATTGAACCTTTTGGGATTAATCTGAATGGTAACAGCTGGATGAAAAGCAGGTGCTGCAAATCAACCATTCATTTGACATTCTGCTCAATCTTCCTTTCCATACGGAATAAAAATTTTCTATTCAACATTTTTCATTATGGATATAAGTTCAAATCAGCTCTGTGTGACTTTTACTGTGAAATTTCCAATATCAAAGGAAAGAAATGCTAAACTTTTAGTTTTTCTTTTAGTCAGAGCCAAACAAATTAATTCTTGAAATAGTCCTTTAAAAAAAGGGTTGGGTTTCATTGGGTGTCCGTCAATCTACTTCAAACTTTGGGAAGTTTATAATCAGCAAAATCAATCATTGCACCCTTTTTTCATTGGTCATTGTTCCCAAAAATGTCTTCTTGTCATTGTTTTTTGCATCAAAATCAACATTTGACTCAGCATTTGTGGCATCACTCTGATGATGCCAATTCATCCCCTGGTGTTTTTATGTTCACTGCATCCACTACTTCAATGGCTGATAAGCATGTTTTCACCCCAGACCTCAACTTCAGATTTGAACTTAACCCTAAACCTAACCCTACACCCCAAGTCTACATTTATTACACTTACATGAAACAGAGGCTAGTCTAACCCTGAGCCTCAGCCCCAGCTTGTACTCAGTTACCAAACCCACCACATCTTTGTAAACTGGAACCTAACCTAAGTACAAATTCTAGCCTTCACCATCTTTCAAATATGAAATATCCACATTTACACAGACCATATCCCAAAGTCAGCCCTCAACTCATCCTGAACTGCAGCTTCTCTCCACAATGCTGCACCACTATGCCCCAGTCATTCCCAGTTCTATCTCTGATGTCCTGTTGGACATACTTCTGTGTCACAAATACTTCTCTGCTTGCATGCAATTACACACATGTAATTTGGAAACATGTGTGTTAGACTAAATCAATGTACTTTTGTATATTATCTCATATATGCTGACATAATGGGACACATATAATAAATACAAACTCTTCGCCCATCAGCAAACAACTTCAACCATACTCTCACCACTGAAAATATATGTTAACCACATGCATGTTCAGGCACAAAAATAGGCACCCCTCAATACCTTCCTTCTTCTTTTCATGTACAATTGACACAGACTTGCTCACTGACAGGAGATTTCTAGGTCCTCGATGTCCAGCTTTCCTGATGGTGTTTCTCAAGTTCTTCTGAATAAGGTTCTAGAATTTAATTTGTACATTGGTGTTGATTATTAGACATGCTATGGTCTCTAATCGCCTTGTATTTTTCTGTGCAAGACTGGCATAACTACAGTGCGATGCCAATCTTCAGCATAATAGATCAAGGAAATTCATATGTAAATGATTATGACCAATCCTTTGAGTCAGTTCAGTGAAACAGCCACCAGCATTGGTAATTACTAATATCCCATTCTTGTACAAAAGGCTGGACAGTATGGGTTTTCTGCTTTGAAGTCAGCTCTGAAATGGCTGTAATGTTACACCTGATTGGATAACTCGTTGGAAATCAAGCTCCACTATTCCCAAGTTGTCATAAAAAATAAAGGGTTTGAAAATGGCAAAGAATTTCCCAATTTACCTGTCTTTCAGACCCATGTTAACAGAAAGCATGGCCTAGGTTCCTATTCTTAACAAGAATCATTATTTATTACAAATAAATTGATTTCAGCTACAGATAAACAAGTAAGAACCATCAACCTATAACACTATTTGTTAAAATTCCAACCCCTTAAAAACATTTCCCCCTACACAGACAGACACAGAAAAGAAATTGTGTTATGGGCAGAGGGAAAGACTTGATAGACAGATCACTATCCCTGTTCACAAGATCTGCTGGGATAATTCTTGTTCTAGTCGAGTGCTGCTTTTTGAGCTTCCTTCTCTGGATGCTATCACTTGTTTGGTGGAGTTACAGGATGACTAGTTCATTTATTAAGGTCTCTAACTTATTAATTAAAAGTCATAGCTTGCAACAACTGCAGAGGAAAATTAACAGGTTTTTTACAAGCTTAAAGTGACATTTACCTGAACTTACAGAAGTCTGCTGATTATCCTGTTCACAGTCCCAATCTGTTCAGCCAATCACATAGTTGTTGGCAGGCAGAAGGCTTTTGTTATTGATAACTGCTCACTTGTCCACAGACCAATCAACTACTTGTTGCTGACTAAATTTCCATTTGTACACAGCCCTTGGCTCCAGATCATCTGCAAACTTACCACTGTTGCATAGCAGCTGTGTAAACAGCACTTACAAATCAGGTTACTTGCTTTTAAAAAATGCTGTAATCCTTCAGCAATCCTTGCTTTTTAAAACAGCCCTTTTTCCATTTCAGTCCACAGTCAAAAATACAGAAAAATAAAAAGACCAGGTCTTTACAGTAAATTAGTACCTAAAAATTCAGATACAGTGGGCCACATGGTCAAGTTTCTGGTGATTTACAGCCTTTTCTTAAATATGAAAATTCATTTTATTTCTTTTCACTAAGCCAAACATTGTGCTTTCTGAATTTTAGACCACAATTTATGTCATTCAAATGAGTTATGTTAACCACTAAAATTCTATTGGTAGAATCCTAGCTAATGCTATTACTAGATGTATCAAATCACAGCTTAAAATCTGGTTTTATGGCTTTTTTAAACTTAACAAAGTGGTCTTTCATTGAAGAATAAGTGTGCAATGCTGCAGATTTGATTTTATCAATAAAACAGGAACTAATTATGCAAAAGAAGTAACAATAAAGTAGAATAAACCAAGCTATTTACATGTAACACAATTTTAAAGATTTGAAACACATGGTAAAATACAATCCCATTTATCCCAACAACATTCTTTATAGGACAGAAACACCAGAAATAACCCCTTCTTTATGACACGAATAGTTTGACATAACTGCTGCATCAACTTCTGATCTTTCTATTCATACAACTAAGCTTAAACTTTCTCAGCTTCAAATGATCCCTTCAGGGTATAAACCAAACACTTCTGGTCTGGAACTTTCAAACTGAATTTGTTACATTAAGGTAACCTATTTCTTAACAACTTTAAACTATCTCTTTTCTTTAGGAAAACTGCTTCAGTTTAACTTACAACCAGAATGTATACAAACTAAAAGCAAAAAGTGTTCCTGTAAACAAAAGAAAAATCCAGATCCTTCTAACTGAAGCAGCCTAATACACTCCATGGTTTAACCTGTCTGGCCGTAAAACACACCCAATGCCAAGATCAACCCATTACACTCCAGGAAGTCACTCTCTCACACAGGGCTTTAAAAAAAAGGCTCCAGAAATACTGACAAGTTGCTCACCAAAGCCCCTCACACACATTGACCAAAACTCACAAGCCAGTAATTCAAAATCCAAATGCTCAAATAAATGAAACAATAATACACATAAATCCCATGGCCATAAATCACATTATCACATTTTAATTTTCTTAAACCTGCACTGGGTAAATGATGATTTATTGGCGAAACTGTCAGAATACTGCATGCATCAGAGCAATACTGAGGGAGGTTTTGTTTAGTGCAATTGTAAAACTTAATATTTCA
The DNA here is from genome assembly GCF_021869965.1 of Rhincodon typus. NCBI lineage: Eukaryota > Metazoa > Chordata > Chondrichthyes > Orectolobiformes > Rhincodontidae > Rhincodon > Rhincodon typus. Next base: position 44,592,622 of record NC_063345.1, read on the forward strand.
TCACACAGGTGCCTCTTGTTCCAAATGGCATTAGATTCTGTCACTTTACAGTATCTTGTATATTTCAATTAAGTCATCTCTGCTTCCTGTAAACTCCAGTGAAGAAAAGCCTAACCTATCCAACATTTCCTCATAAGATAACTCATCTATTGCAGGTATTAGTCTAGTAAACCTTCTCTAAACTGCTGCCACCATAGTTATATCCTTCTTAAGTAAGGAAAGCTGTACAATACACGATATTTCAGATATGGTCCCACCAATGCCCTGTACAGGTAGAAGCAAAACTTCCCTACTTTTGTATTCAATTTCCTTCACAGTAAATGATGACATTCTATTAACCTTCCTAATTACCTGCAAGACCTGCATGCTGACTTAATGCAATTCATGCACTAGGACACATATCCCTCTGTATCTCAGCACTCTGCAATCTCTTACCTTTTAAATAATAAACTTTTTTATTTATCCTGCAAAAAATTTGACATTTTCACACATTAAACTTAATTTGTCAGATCTATGCCCATTCAGTTAACTTATCTATATTCCTTTGTAAACTCCTTGCATTATCTTCACAACTTTTATGAAAAAGCAATTCATGGGATGCTGGTTGCCCATGTTTAGTTGTCCTTCAACAGGTGGAAGTAAGCCATCTTCTTGAAACATTGTAGTCAATTTACCCACAATACTGTTAAAAAGGGAGTTTCAGGTTTTTGACCCAGCAGTACTGAAAGAACAGCAATATATTTCCAGGTCAGATTTCAGATTTTTGTTTTCAATCTCAAAATTCTATGATCTGACATGGTGGGATTCGAACACCAACTCACAGAACATTACCTGATCTTCAAATTACTATTCCAGCAACAATATCACAATGCCATAGCCTACCCATTAATTTACTTTCTTGCATATCTTTGTCATCAGCAAACTTAGCCACCATACCTTTGATCCCTTCATACAAGTCATTCATATAATTTGCAAAACATTGCCTTAACCCAATGGGCACACTTGCTACATCATGCCAACCAGAAAATGACCTATTCATGCCTACTGTGTTGCCTGATAGCTAGCCAGTTTTCTATCCATGCTAATAAGCAAACAACATACGATGATCTCCTAATGATCTTTGATGTAATGCCTTATCAAATGCTGTCTGAATAACTAGGTAGTAGATTCAGCAGTTCCCTTTTATCAACAGAATATATTACTTCTTCAAAGAAATCCAATAAATCAGTTAAATCAATAAATCCACATCACAAACCTTTGCAGTCTCTGCCTGATCACCTCAAACCACTCTTACTGTCCCACTGCTTATGCCATCTTTGACTATTAAAGCTTTTAAAATCTTCCTATGACAGATCTTAAGCTAACTGGCTGGCTAGGGTTCAGTAGTTTCCGGATTTCCATCTCCCTCCCTTTTACAATAAAGGATTGCATCTGTTTTCCCAATCTAATAAAACATTTCCCAATCAGAGGAACTTTCAAAAATTAAAATCAACAAGTCAACTATCTCATTGGTCACTTTTATTAAGACCCTGGGATAAAGTCCACCGGGACCTGAAGGACTTGCCAGCGCATAGTTCCAATAATATATGAATTTTTTTTTTAACATGAGTGTAATACATTCAAGATTTTCAGAGCACAGATAGGTGAGCCCACTGGATATGGTTTTCCAGACCACTTGATGACAGAACAGACTATTTTTAGATGCAGATCTTGAACAGGATTGCTCAGTTACGAAGAAAGCTACTGAAATTCCAAATGTAAACCGTCTGAGTCCAACTCCACCACCCACGTGCCAGTTTGAACCTAGGGACGTCCTGATCTCACAATCCTTATCCCCATCCCCTCTTGCCAGTTGCTGCAGGACGTGGGTGTATGAATGTGTGTAAAAACTGGGACAAAGAAGAAATCCCTGACAATTTCAAGAATGCTGCATTGCCACTGTCTTCAAGAAAGGAGACAAAGTGGATTGTGGGAACTACCGAGGAACCTCCCTACACTCACATTGGCACAGGTAAATTCTTTGTCCCAGTCTTTCAGGAACAGAAACACCTAGGGAGAGAAGAAAAGATGGGAAGCCTGGCAGGTGAGCCACCTTACAGCTTGCATAGAAAGGAGTACTGCACCTCTCTCACGGTGCCCTATGTCAAATGGGGAGCCTCCACTGATCTTCCCCACTGTCACATTCTTCTCCCCTCTGGCTTTTGGAAACCAACCTCCCCTTTCTTAACCTTACGACTGGGACGTCCTGCCCTGGCTCCACTGACAGCGTGCCATATTATCCAGTTTCAGTCTGGTTCCTTAAAGAGTATATTGCTTTATTTTGCCATATTTGTGATTGTGGACTGGATGGGAAAAGAACTGGAAATGGGATTACTGCAGTTTATTTTTAAATCAAGTTACCAAAGCTCGTTGTAAGTGGTGTTTACACTGCGATAATAAAACAAAGAACTGCAGATGCCTCAGATTTGAAATTAAAACAGAAATTGCTGGAGAAACTCAGCAGCACCTGGGGAGACAAAGCAGAGTTAATGTTTCCATTCTGTAGAATAGTCACTAGACTGAAATATTAATTCTGCTTTCTCTCCACAGAGGCTGGACACCTGCTGAGTTTCTCCAGCTATTTCTGTTTGCGTTTACGCTTCTGCTTTGTTCAATCAGTGAGGGAGGTCCAGACAGCAACAAGTAGCTGATTGGTTTGTGGAATGGTGACCAGTTGTTGATGACAAAAGCAATCAGCCTGCCAACAACTATGTGATTGGCTTCTGGGTAGCTGAACAGCTTGTGGATGTGAACAATACCGCCTAAATCTTTAGATGTCTGGAAGGGAAGTTGTTGTGTTTCTCTCTGCAGTTTAAAAAAAAAACTTAACTCGCAAAGAAAGCCAGTTTACTTTTCCTCAGCAGTTGCTGTAAGCTGTTGCTTTTCAAGTCAGAGACTTTATAATCTGTGAACCAGGTCACTCTGTGCTTCCTGCAAGGACATGAAAGTATCAGAAGAGAGGTCGGAGAACAGCAAGACCTGGCAAGCAAAAGGATCATGCTAGTGAACCCTGTAGACAGGGACCATTGAACTGCCTCCTCAGTTCTTTTCCTTCCACACATAACATCAATGTTTTTGTCGGTCTGTGTCCATTCATATTTATGTGTAGAGGGAGTTTTATAATGTGGTAAGAGTTTAACTGATAGAGTTATATGTCAACAGTTTATAGTTGTTCACCTGTAGCTAGAATATACTTGGCGGGGTAGGACAAGAGAGAATATTCTGCAGAGGGAGATAAACAGTCAAATTAGAAGAGATAGCAAGTCAGTCAAGAAGACATAGAAATTAACGATCATTTAAGGTACACAAGAGTTTGAAAGGTTCAAAGCTATTTATTTTAAAGCAAGGAATCTGATGAATGAGGCAGATGAGTTGAGGGCACAAACTGAGACACAGGTTTATGATGTCATTGCTGTCACTGAGACATGGTTGAGGGAGGGGCAGGATTGGCAGCTTAATATTCCTGGATATACGGTCTTCAAGCGAAACAGGGAAGGAGGTCAAAGAGCAGGAGTTGTCACAATATTGATCGGGGAATCAATTATAGCAGTAGGAGGAATTATGTCTTAGAATGCTCCTCAAGTGACAATAGAACTTAAAAACCAAAAAGGAGTAATCACATTGCTGGCAGTGTACTAAAGGCTGTGCAACAGTCAGATAAAAATAGAACAGCCGATGGGTAGGCAAATTTCAGAGAAGCACAAAAGTAATTGGGTAGTGATTGTGCGGGATTTAAACTTCCCCAGCATTAACTGCGGTAGTCATCGTTTGAAAGGTTTAGAGGTAGCAGAATTCTTCAATGTATCCAGGAGAGCATTTTAAGCCACTATGTAGAAACCCGACAAGAGAGGGGGTGGTTATACATAAAGTTATACAACATGGAAACAGACCCTTTAATCCAACTCGTCCACACTGACCAGATATTCTAAACTAATCTAGTCCCATTTGCCAGCATTGGTCCATATCTCTCTAAACTCTTCTTATTCATGTACCCATCTAGATGCCTTTTAAATGTCATAATTCTACCTGCCTCTACTACCTCCTCTGGTAGTTCGTTTCATACATGCACCACCCTTTGCATGAGAAAGTTGCCCTCCATGTCCCTTTTAAATCTTTCCCCTCTCACCTTAAATCTATACCCTCTAGTTTTGGACTCCCCCACTCCAGGGAAAAGACCTTGGCTATTCACCCTATCCATACCACTCATGATTTTATAAACCTCTATAAGGTCACTCTTCAGCTCTGACACTCCAGGGAAAAAAGCCCCAGCCTATTCAGCCTCTTCCTATAGCTCAAACCCTCCAATCTGGCAACATTCTTGTAAATCTTTTCTGAACCCTTTCAAGTTTAACATCTTTCCTGTAACAGGGAGACCAGAATTGAACACAGTATTCTAAACGTGGCCTCACCAATGCCCTGTACAGTTGCAACACGATGTTCCAACTCCTATACTCAATACACTGACCAATGAAAACAAGTGCGCCAAAAGCCTTTTTCACATACCCTGTCTACCTGTGACTCCAGTTTCAAGGAACTATGCATCGGCACCCCTAGGTCTCTTTGTTCAGCAACATTTCCCATTTACTGTATAAGTCTTGCGCTGGTTTGCCTTACCAAAATCTTGGAAACTTTCATCTTGGAAACCCTTAGATAACGATGGTGGAGTTCTGCCAGTATCTGGAGACGACCTTTACTCAGGACAATCACCCTTGCTCCCCACAGTAATGTGCCATCCTCTACAGTGATCTGATCTCACTGGGTCCAGAAAGGTTTCAATCCAGGTTACGTTAGCCCTTCTGTTTACCCCATTACCACAAGCTGTTTTAGTTTTCCTGGACAGGATCTTTTTGTGTCCAGAGTCGGATATTGTCAGCAGTGACTGGAAGATGTCTGGGAAGTTTAAAATGAAAACAGACTCTTTCAGGGAGTGCTTGGAGGATGTTCTAACTTGTATTTGTACGTCCTGAGAATAAGGTCCAAACGTGTATTCTACTGGAAGCTTTGGGCAGCACCACCTTGTCTTCCTTCAGAAAGCCCTAGCAGGGGTTTGAGATCTGTTACTATGAAAAATTCTGGTCTGTAAAGCCACTGGGAGAACTTCCTTACACCTATGATGACTGCCAAACCTTCCTTCTCTATCTGGGCATATTTTCATTTGGCATCAGCCAAAGTCCAGGAAACATACGTTACTGGGCATTCCTCACCATTGGACTACCAATGAGCCAACACGGGGAGACACCGCATACAGCAATACCTCTCGCTTTGGATCGTAGTGGACCAACACCTTAGACGACGATAGCTGCTTTTTCACTTCCCTAAAGGCTACTTCTTGGCTACATCACCATTTCCAAGGCTGACCCTTTTTCCACAGCAGTTGTAAGGGTGCCAAGATGGAGGCAAGGTTACTTATAAATTTTCCGTAATAATTTATCAACCCAAAGGAAAGACCTAAGCTCCAGTACAGATGTGGGAATCAGGGCTCGTTTGATCATCCTCACTTTATCCTTCAATGGGTGTAACCTAGTCTGTCAACTTTGTAACCCAAGTAGGTCACTTGGGAACACATATTTTTCCCTCCTAAGGTGCACGCTTACAACCAAGTTCTCCAAGTGCTCTTTATTGGTTGCATCCAAGTTCTCCAAGTGCTCTTTATTGGTCTGCCCAGTTATTAGTACATCATCCAGATAAATGACAACCTGGGGTAGCCCTTATAAAATGCTCTCCATCGTCCACTGGAAAAGGGAGCATGCTGATGATACCCCAAATGGCAATCTTGTATATTGGTATAAACTCTTATGGGTATTAATTGTAGCATACTTCTGGGACTCCTCATCCAGTTGCAATTGCAGATAGGCATGGCTCATGTCCAGCTTTGTAAAGGACAGCGCCCCCCCCCCCCTTGCCAACTTTGCGTACAAGTCTTCTATTGGAGGCATTGAGTATTTATCCAGTTGCGAGAAGCTTAAAATCTGCACAAAGGTGAACTGAGCCATCAGTCTTCACAATTGGTACGACCGGTGCTGCCCATTCTGCAAACTGCACTGGTTTGATGATTCCTTCACTCTCCAGCCTCCTGATTTCCACCTCTACTTTTGCCCGCAAGGCAAATGGCACTGGGCAAGCCTTGTAAAATCTCGGAATTGCTTCGTCGTCAACATGCAAAGAGGCTTTGACCCCTTTGATAGTTCTAAGCCCTTCCTGAAAAACTCCTGCGTATTTCACTAGGACTTCACTGAGGCAGGCATTTTCTAAACGAAAAATGTTGAGCTAATCTAGGTGAATCATTCTGAACCAATTCTGCCCCAACAGGCTTGGGCCAAAGTCTTTTATTACCATCAGTGGCAACTGCACCGACTGCTTCTCATAGCAGACCAGAACCAAAGTCATACCCTTTATCTGCAATGGTCCCCATTGTATGTTCTCAGTCTGGCTGAGGTCTTGTGCAAACTTAAAGGTTGGAGTCCTGAGCGAATCTTGATAAAGACAGCTTCTGCAACCACAGATACAGCTGCGGTGGTATCAACCTCTGTGTGAACTGGGTGACCATTTAACCAAACATTAATTTTAATCAGTTCCGATTTGGATGTCATAAGCAATTTAATTGTTCCAACCTACAATGTAGGGGGACTTTCCAGGGTGTGCACTCTCCTGAGTACCGGCCTACGAGTTATCTTACTCAAGTCAAGCCTTGTAGGGCTCCTTTACAGTCTTGAGTCTGCATACCGATAGCAACTACAATGGCTTGTCAGCCCAGATCCTGAAGAGCCTTTAACCACTTGGCCGAGGCTCGGCTTTGTTGTCGGGTTCTGTTGTGGGCTGGGCTGGGCTGGGCTAGGGTCCCTCTGCTCACGATATACCCTGCGAGAGGCTCTGTGATCCCTTACACTCAAGTGGTATTCCCTAAACTCAGTTGGACAGGTGAGGGTGTCCACTTCCACTAGGATGCCCTATCGTTCCCATGCTCCACTTGTCACCTTTCCTAATGACAAATCCAGTTGTTTGAAGTCGAGTTGGGCTTCAGCTGGTAGGTGCTTCTGCATGGTTACATCATTGAACCCCCATATCAGTCTCTCAGCATCTCATGCAGGGTTAACCAAAATCACATGCCTCCGCTAGTCATCTTAGTCAAAAATCCCAATATGGATTCCCCCAGTTCTCTAACAGCCAAATAAAACCAATAGTATCTCAGAATTAGAGATTTGGGATCGTAATATTTCTTAACCAATTGCGTCAACTCTTGGAAGGTTTTAGTATCTGGTGCCTCTGGGAAATTTAAACCACTTATAACTGAAAATGCTACAGGTCTGCAAGCTGGCTGGAGAATTACATGTTTCTTTTCATCTGCCCCAATATTATTTACCTGGAAAAGGCATCACATTCTTTCCACATACTGGGCCCAGTCTTCGACAGCAGGATCGAACGAGTCAAACTTCCCAAATAAAAGCATAATGACAGAAATGCTCACCCAAATTCCAAGATGATTGTTGTAAGCAAATGTTCTTCAGGCACATACTGTTTTCTCCTGTCACCACTGAAATAACTGCTAAGAGGCCAATATCCCCATCACCAACTCACCCTTTATTTACTTGTGCACAGCACGCTGGCTGTGGGCAGCCAGCTCGGAGTCAGTCCCCTGAACTGAGGAGATTCTAAAACTCCTGTTTATATATTTTTTCAGCAGTAGTGCTTATTTTCCTCAGGACACATATTGCATGTGTGCAGGTGTGAGACACAGTAAAAAAACACCAGGTGTGCAAATAACTTTATTAATATACCACCATCAGGAAAAACACCTATGTGACAAAAAGAACCAGTATCAAGCAGAGACCCTAGGGGCAAAGCCTATGTGAAATAAAAAGTGAGGGGGGAGGGGGTCGGGATCATATCAAAATAGAGTTTGTGGGGGAAATAAAGCACTCCACACCCCGCGATGCCGACATCTCCTGAAAGGCATTGAGTGTGTTGGTGCACACCACATGCTCCTTTTCCAGGGACACCCGGACCAGTATGTAGCCAAGGGAGAGGGACAGGCAGTCAGTCTTAATGCCCCCCTCCATGGACCACTGCCTGGACCTACTAATGGCCAGCCTGGCCAGGCCTTAGGAGCAGATTCATAAGGGGATCGCTGACCTGCCCGCTCCCCTCCGCACTGGCTGTCCAAAGAAGTACAACCAAAAAGACAAAATGAGGTCTTTAAGATAACTGAAAAGGGAATGCAAGTGCCCACACCCAATATACACATGGTCCACTGCCTTCACACCGCTGCAAAAGAAACAGTGGGGCTGGGAGTCCATGAATCACCGCACTCTACTGTTACAAGCGACTGCTGCGTGCAACACCCTCCATCCCAGATTCCTAAAGAAAGACGGAGGACCACCGCATAGAGAGCCCTCCACTGGGAATCTCCACCACCCAGTATCTCCTGTTAATATTGGTCAGCTAGGGCTTTCCTGATTGGTCCAGGTTAACAACCCTAATCAAGGACCTCATAGTCAACAAGGTTCACCTGGTTCCAATCACTGCAGGTTGCCAGGGTGTGTTGATGAGGGTAATGTATATGACATCTACTTGGACTTCAGCAAGGCTTTTGATAAGGTCCCACATGGCTCACTGAGAGTGAAGGAAAGACTCCATAAGATCTAATGAAATTTGGTTAATTGGAGCCAAAATTGGTTGAGTGGCAGAAAGCTAGGGGGTGATGGTCAAGTCATGTTTTTGTTACTGGAAACCTGTGTCCAGCAGGGTTCCACAAGAATCCTTGCTGTTGGTAAGTCCTTGGATGATACAAAAATTCGTGGGATGGTAAATATTGAGGAGGATAGCCTTAGATTACAGGCAGATATAGACAGGATGGTCAGATGAGCCGATCAATGGCAAATGGAATCTAATCCAGTTAAGTGTGAAGTGATGCACTTAGGTAGGACAAACAAGGAACAGGAATACACAATGAATGGTAGGACCCTGTCAAGTAATGAGGATCAGAGGGATCTTGGAGTGCATGTGCACAAGTTGCTTAAGATAGTGGGACATGTAAATAAAGTAGCTAAGAAGGCACATGGGATACCTGCCTTTATTAGCCAAGGCATAAAATTTTAGGAGTAGAGAAGTTATGGTGGAATTGTATAACAAGTTGGTTAGGCTACAGCCAGAGCATTGTGTGCATTTCTTGAATCTGGGAAACATTATTGGAGGGATGTGAATGCAGTGGAGAGGGTGCAGAGGAGATTTACCAGAATGTTGCCTGGGCTGCTGTTATGAAGAGAGATTGGGTAGACTGGGGTAGTTTTCCTGGGAGCAGAAGAAACTGAAGGGGGAACATGATTGAGATGCATAAATGAATGAGGGACACATACAGGGTATGGCAAGAACTGCTTGTGCTGGAGTCAGAGTCAATATATTGTGGAGGTGGAGGAACACAGCAGATCAGGCAGCATCAGAGGAGCAGGAAAATTGACGTTTTAGGTCGGGACTTTTCATCAGGACAGATAGGTTAGACAGGAAGGGACCTTACCAGGAGGCATAAACCTAAGATAAAGGCAGGAGGTTTGTAGGGTATGCGAGGAAATATTTTTTCATTCAGAGGATGGGGGGAATCCGGAACTCCCTGTCTGTTGTAGTGGTAGAGACAGAAACCCTCATGACATTTAAGAAGTATTTAAATGTACACTTGTGATGCCAAGGCATATAAGGTTATGGGCCTAGTGCTGGGAAATGGAATTCATATAGTTAGATTGTTTTTGTTGACTGGTGCAGACTCAATGGATTGAAGGGCTTTTGCTTGTGCTGTAGACCTCCATGACTTTATAACATTACCCCAGTGAAGTGTTATACCCCTGTCCTTTCTTTGTTGGAACTGGATGTAATCCCAGCAATAGCCAATCATGTTCATCTCCACCCAATTAACACTCCACTGAGCATTACATGGTTACGAGCAGCTATCAGGAGTGGGGAACATTCGTTCCTAACTTTGTCACTGACTGTAAGCATAACTCCGAAATGCAAAAATCCTGCCTCTATATTTGTTTTGGATTGTGAGATCAATGCAGATTCTATTATTCTACAATCAAATTTACTAACTGCCTATAGCATCAAAATCTTAATGGAAGTACAGGCAAACAAGTGGGAATATTTAACATCATGTTTCCGTTTAAAATACTTAACAAAATCTTCCTAACATGTAGAATACTAAACTATTGAAAAGAGGTTATGGTGACTGAAACAATTCAGCATCGTTTATCAAATAAACATCTGACCCCACAAACTATGCAGTTCCACATGTCATATCTGACCTGTGCTGAATTAACTAGGTAAAGATGCCTTAGCAACAGTAAGGTAAAAACAAATCAGGGTTCTTGATCCTGATCACCAACAAATGGCACTCTCATCTAAGTGCTATTGTATGCCAAATAAAGATAAGGCATAGAATGGATAGCCAGTCAGGTGAAGGACTAGACAGCAATTGACACCTGTGAAATCAATACTAGCAAGGAGTCAACATCTTCAGAACAGGATGTAGAACATGATAATCAAATAGAAGTGAATAAAAAAACAAAATAAGTTATCATGTTTTAGAGCTTCTTCATGTTTATGAATAGGAGGTGTAGAATATGAATGAAGAGACCCACTCTACCACAATAGATTTTCTAGGAACCTGGCATACACAAGTTTATAATTTTAACTTAATGTGATCACTTACAGCTTGCTGCATGCTGTTAAAGAGGGCAGCATAGTCTTCATTAAGGGTCATCAGTTCTTCATGTGTTCCTTGTTCTGCAATACATCCATCCCTCATGAACAGCACTTCATCACAATCTACAAGATACTGGAATAGATAAGAAACATAAGAATTGGAAGAGTGTGTGTGTGTCTGCGCACGTACGTGTGTGTGGCGTGTATTGAATGCTTTTAATTGCCCCCTTGGTAATGTCACTGATGAGAAATCTCGAGGACCAGACTCAATCCCTGGAGACAAAGCAACTATTCTTGAATTTATTTTTTATCAATTACCTGTCAATTTCATTTGTGTTACACACCAAAAGCAGTTTACATGGGAGAAAAAAGTGGAATAGGATCTGGAGTAGGAATCACTCATCAACTAACATAACAATTGCATGAGACAGGTAGAAACCCACAAGTTAGTAACCAGAATTAGAAATATTTTTGTTCTGAGTTCTGAGGAAGGGTCACTAGATCTGAAACATCAACTCTGATTTTTTTCTTCACAGATGCTGCCAAACCTGCTGAGCTTTTCGAGCAATTTCTGTGTTTGTTCCTGATTTACAGCATCTGCAGCTGTTTCGGCTTTTATAAATATTTTCTGCTTCTTATAAAAGATACCGGTCTTACTGAATTTTCAAAAACAGTGAAGCAGTAAATATTTTTGCCTTGACATGACAAAGACAAGAAGCAAAAAGTAGAAAGGTTAACAAAAGCAGTGAAATGAAGAATTTCTGAAGAAGGGTCCCGACCCGAAAGGTCAGCTGTCCTGCTCCTCTGATGCTGCCTGGCCTGCTGTGTTCCTCCAGCTCCACATTGTGTTATTTCTGACTCCAGCATCGGTAATTCTTACTATCTTGAAATGAAGAATGCCAGGAATGAACTTATATACATATTGTGAGAAATAATGTGAGTCAGGTACCATCCTGAATATTCATCATTGCACCCGCCATGAACCCTTTTTTTTATTCATTCACAGGATGAGGGTGTCGCTGGTTAGGCCAGCATTTATTGCCCATCCCTAATTGACCAGACGGCAGTTAAGAGTCAACCATGTTGCTGTGGGTCTGGAGTCACATACAGGCCAGATGGGGTAAGGATGGCAGTTTACTTCCCTTAAATGACATTAGTGAACCAGATGGGTTTTTCCTGACAATCGACAATAGATTCATGGTCATCGTTAGACTCTTAGTTCCAGATTTTCTTTTAATGAATTCAAATTCTACCATCTGCCATGGTGCGATTCGAATCTAGGTCCCCAAAACATTACCTGGGTCTCTGGACCCAACTGCCATCCTCAAGTGCAAGGTTATTTTAATATTATATTTCACATCTCCTCCTTATTAAGATGGATTTTGGATCTCTAGTCATAACTGAAAAACAGTTCTATGCTGCGAGCAACACAAGCATTAACTTATTTGCATTATCACGTTAGCAGTGGAATAAGGGCTGTAGTTAGATGAAACACAGTAACATAAATGGATGTTCATAATTAAACAAAACAGATAGGAAGAACATACAGCACTAAAACTGCCTGCCATTCAGATATTTTTGGAAATGCTAATTTTGGTTTGTGTTATAAGATTATATTAATTACAACACACAATATAAGGATACAATGTAACTGTTTTACGTCAAATTGAAAAACGGTATTGTTGGCTTGCAGTGGCAGAATGTACAAGTGGTTTCCTGTCTTAAGTAGCCTTGGTCCACAGTGTATATGTTCAGGGCTAATTAAAATGAATGTTATTGAATGTGTAACACAAACAAAGAGTCACAGATGCTGGAAATCTGAAACAAAAACCGAAAGTGCTGGAGAAACTTAGTAGGTGCGGCAACAGAGAAAAATGGAGTTAGCATTGCGAGTCCAGTGATCGTTCATCAGAATATTTTGCTGAATGTTTGCCTACCTGAAGCTGGTGGGTTACAAAGAGAACAGTCTTTCCCTTCATTCCATATTTAATGGCATGGATAAACATATGAGCTCCAACATGTGCATCTACAGCACTGAGAGGATCATCCAGCAAGAATGTATCTCGATCACTGTACAGAGCACGAGCAAGACTAATCCGCTGCCGTTGTCCTCCGCTGAGGTTGGCACCACGTTCTCCGATCTGTGGTGAAGATTTGTAAAGCTAATGCTATCTGAATATTTGAGAGTGACTCATTAATCTTCAACTACTGTGAGGATTTTAAGCTTTTCGTAATGTTGAACTGCAGATCTTTTAACATGATCAGTGAATTTCACTTGGCTCAAAAATAATACTTAACAACATTGAATGATTAATATGGAAATGTAGCAACTTCAATTACAAGAATGCAAATTACCAGCTATAATTATTACCATGCATGGTTCATAGTTTTACATGGATCATGTCAAATTTCTTTAACAGCTTGAGCACCCATCACTTGCTTGACCCTTCATATAAATATAAAAATGAAACATCCTAAATCAATGCACACAATTTCAGGAAATGAACAATTAGCTTTCATAAATGATTTGGTGAATTATTGTCATTACTGATTGGTGTAACAGTTAAAACATGCCAGCGGGGTGCTACTACTAACCCAGAATAGTGAATTCAGCCATGGCCCCAAGTCCTGAATGATGTCCGGTGATCTCCTGTTAAAAAATATACTGCTGTAATCACTGGGATGGACAGAATGTGCTTCCGTTGTGGTATCTGCCCATATCTGAGCTACCAACATTCACTGATTTGAGATCACTCATGAAGATTGGCAGTTTGGATAACGGGTAAGAATACGGCTAGTAACATGAAATCATACCACTGCATGAATCATATTTTGCAAAAAAGGAATGGCGAAAAGGAGGGAAAAGTTAAATTCTTCTCACAGAAAAAAGCGTAGGAGACATTTGATTTGATTTCTTTTTCCACATCAGTAACAAAGAGGTTCTTAAATTCAAGAGGGATCCATACAATTACACTATCACGTTATACTATTCTGCTTATCCAATTTCCATGCTCTCATCCTAAATTCTCACACTCACAATAGGCTTCTCCCCACTCCCTTTCTCAGTATAAACCATTTTGAAAATAACCAAAGTTGCTGGTGGCCAAAGGTTTTCATGTCTCCAGAATCACTTTCAGTTCTGCCCTTGGCCAATTTTCACAATCATTAACAAGGTCCATGTGGCAAAAGTAAAAACTAAATTTACTTATTCATGAAAATTAAATTTTCCTTAAATTCTTAATAAGAATTTGTTCTGCATATTTTATCTGCAAATTAGAGAGGACATAAAATAATATTCAGGTAAATTTCTTCCCAGCGTTCTTCCAAAAGCCTCCTTAAAATTCATCTCTTTGATCAAACCTTTAATTACCACTCCAGTTGCCATTTCAAGTTCTGTTCAATATTTGGTTATGTTTGCTTCTGTAAAGCGCTTTGGGATACTTATTACATTAAAAAGGTGTGATAAGTAAGTGCCTTAATTTTTTTGCAAAACTAACACAAAGAGCTATGTCCAACAGCAAAAACTTACATTTATAAAGCACTTTTAATGTAAAACAGAATTTGAAATGAACCTCACAGATGACAATCAGTCAGATAATCAAAAGCATGAGTGAACAGGTAGGTTCAGAACAGGATCATAAAGGAAAAGAGACAGACAGAGCAGTGGAGATGTTTTAGAAATAGAATTCCATAGCTTAAAGACTTGGCAGCAGAAAGCACAGGCACCAATGGTGGAGCAATTAATATTGGTGATGCACAAAAGACTAGAGACATTACCCCAGAGTTCACACTCTCAGCGACTAGTGTGTGAGTCGAATTTTATGGACAAAGATTTTGTCTAGTGCAAAGGTGCATTTCATGTATACTAGGTCACACTTCAGTTTTTTTTTAACGAATTCTGATTTTCTTCTGCATTCTCAATCCTGCGCTGATTTCTTTTGGCCTTTTTGTGGATTTGAATACCTAATGTGTGAAATGCACACTTGCCCTGCTAAAGGTTGGATTCCCTATTTTAAATGGAGCATGAAAGCCGAATTCCCTCCAGTACAACATTTTTATCCAGTGAGACATTATGAGCCTTGAAAACAAAATCTTGCCAGGTTTAAAAGTTCATTAAGAAAATGCAAATAAATAAATAAGCAATTTACCAATAATACAAAATCCAACATCATAACACATTTAAAAAGTGCAAGTAAAAACAAATTCCATTTTCAAATCACAATTATATACTAAAATGCCTCAGACCACAAAAAAACCTGTCAATAATGCCTATTGTGGATTTTGTAACATTCGGAAAGTAAATGCATTTTGTTTACACCATCAGTTTCACTATTGGCTGCTGTATTTGAATGTAGAATTATTCATTCACAGGATGAGGGCTTCGCTGGCTCGGCAGCATTTATTGCCCATCCCAAATTTCCAAGAGGGCAGTTAAGAGTCAACCACATTGATGTGGGTCTGGAGTCACATGTAGGCCAAAACAGGTAAGGATGGCTTTCCTTCCCTAAAGGACATTAGTGAACCAGATGGGTTTTTCTGACAATCGACAATGGATTCGTGGTCATCATTTCAATGAAATTAATGTCCATAGGGATTTGTCCTGCAAAGTTAATATGACCTTTACATTGACCAGCTTTGTGTAACTGCTGACATACAATACAGTAATTTTCCAATAGAGAAAATACCCGAATGCAAAGAAGAATTTACAAAATATCCAAAAGGCCAATATTCTGGACTGTCAAATGAGTGGAATGACAGCTCTGGCTGATTAAAAAACAGCTGCTTTCCACAATTCAACAAATAGCAAAACCTCAACTTTGTTTTCATAACTGTGGCCATTACGGGGAGTCAGTGGCAGAGTGGCAATGTCACTGGACCTGTAATTAAGAACCCCAGCCCAATGTTTTGGAGATATGGATGCTAATCCTAGAATAACATATACAGAAATTTGCATTCAACAAAATCTGGAATTAGAAGGTAGCCTAATAGCAACTCGGTAACCACTGTTAATTGTCATTAAAACTGATATGGTTCACTGGTGTACTTTAGGGAAGGAAATCTGCCATCCTTACCCCCGAAGTCATGACTCTTAACTGCCTCTGAAATGGCCTAGCAAGCCACTGAGTCACATCAAATCACTACAAAGTCTAAAAAAAGGAATGAAATTAGGATGGACTACCTGGCATCGACTTACGCATAGGAAATGACAACCTCTAACACAGCCCTGACAAACCTGAACAGTCTTCCTTCCCAACATCTGGGGTTTGTACCGTAAATGAAGAACTGTCCCACAGACCAGTCAAACTAAAGCCAGACATAGTTATGCTTATAGAATCATAACTTAGAGACAACATCCCAGAAACCTGGGTATGTCTTGTCTCGATGGCAAGGCACACTCACTAGACGGGGTGGCACACAGTAACATAGAGGCAGAATGAGTTTCCCTGACAGTCCACAACAATTATTTGGGACTGCATGAAGATTCATGGCATCAGGTTCAACATGGAGAATGATCCACCCTCCTATTATTACTAACCATTTCCCCATTCACTGATTTATCAGTACCTTTCCATGTCGAACATCACTTGGAGGAAGCACTGAGAGTGCAAAGAGCACAAACTGTTTCCTCAATTAGATATTTCAATGGCCATTACCAACAGTGTCACAGTAGCATGACTACTGGCTGAGCAGGCCACATACTGCTGGGATGGGTCTGCAGCAGTGTCGAAGGAACTAAAAAGAGGAAAAAAACTGACTTGGCTCATCTTCATCAACCCACCTGTTTCAGATGCCTCCATCCATGACAGTATTGGTAGAAGTGAGGACTGTGCAGTGAAGTCCCATCTTCACATTGAAGATATCCTCCAATGTTGTGTGGCACTTCCACTGTGCTAAATTGGACAAAGTTTGCACAGGTCTAGAAACTCAAGACTGGGTCTCCATGATGGGGCAACAGGAGCAGGAGACTAACATTCAACCATGATTTGTAACCTCATGGATTGTTATATCAGGAATGACCTGCTCATTGATGCTTAGTTTGGTTCTGCCATGGACACAGAGACCCTGAACTCATTATGGTTTTGGTCCAAACATGAACAAAAGAGCTGAGCTCTTGAGGTGAGATGACTGCCCTTGATATTGAGGTAGCACTTAACCAAGTATGGTGTTTAGCACTCCAGCAACCCTGAAGTCAACAGGAATCAGGGTTAAATATCCCTGTTGTTTGTAATCATACTTAGCACAGGGAAGTTTATTGTGGTTGTTGGAGATCAATCACCTCAGCCCCAGTAGATCACTACAAGTGTTCTTCAGAGTAATGTTGTAGGCCCTAACCATCCACACCACGCCACATTGGCAATCCCTCCATCATAAGGTCAGAAATGGGGATGTTTGCTGATGATTGCACAATGTTCAGCACCATTCATGTCATATCAGATGCAGAAGCAGTACGTCTGCATATGCATCAAGACCTGGGCAACATTCAGGGATGAGCTTATCAATGGCCAGCAACATTTGTGCCATGCCAGTACTGGGCAATGGCCATCCCAAACAAAAGAGACTTAATCATCTCCCCTTGATATTCAGAAAGTGCTAGCACTGAATCTCACATTACCAACATCCTGGGGGTTTCTATTGACCAGAAACTGAATGGAAATATCCATATAAATACTATGATGAGTAACTCACCTCCATTCTCCACAGTCCCTGCTAACCATCTACAAAGCAAAAGTTAGAACTGTAATGGCATAGTCTCCACTTGCTTGGATGAATGCAGCTTCCACCATCATAAAAAACTTGATGCCATACACAATAAAGTGGTTTGGTTGACTGACACACCATTTTCTACCTTGAACATGTACTTCCAATTCCAGTGATGAACAGTGGCAGCAGTGTGTACCATTTATGATATGCAACGCAGCAACTCACCATGGCTCCTTCAACAACGCTTTCTAAACCTACTGCTTTTCCCAACTAGGTAGGCAAGTGCAACAGATGCATGAGAACGCCACCACTTGCAAATCTCTCTCCAAGCTGCACACCATCCTGTTGTGGAACTATAAAATCATTCTTTCACTGTTAGTGGTTCAAAATCCAGGAAATGGTTTCCTAATGGCAGCTCATCATCACTTTCTAAGGGCAATTAGGGATGGGCAATAAGTGATGGGCTAGCCAGCAAATCCCACATCCCAAGCCCAAATAACACAAATAACAGACTTTCAAGTGCAAATGAATTTCTGCATGGGTGGTATTCTATTCATATGAGAATGAGTGGCATGGTCATAATGACAGATTGTGTCGTATTCTGTGTTTTTCTGTGTTGACACAAGCAAACAAGATTTCATGTACTTCAAGTTTATTTTTCCACAGCAGAATGCATTTTATTCTTAGTTATCAATAATACTTATGATAGAGGTTCTATTAATGTATTGAGAGATTTATTTTTCTTCCTCACAAACATAAAATATTTTAAACTAAAACTGCATAGAATCTGAGGACTGATCATATTAGATGAATGGTTATATGCACGGGATATATGTGGATGTTTGGAAGTGGAGAGAGTAAGGAGAGTAAGAGGTGAGGTTTAGGAAGCCTTTACACAATGTTAGGAGCTGTGTGGCCATCATCAAGAGTTGAGGCAGACCGCATCACTGGGCTGCATTTGTACCCACACCCCTTCTGCATCGTAAACAAACCCTGTGCAGAAAAGTGCAAAATCCAGCTCCCAAGTGCAAAATCCAGCTCGAGGTCTCTTGTTACAGTCTGCAAAATATTTAAAATGAATGAATGGCACACATTTATATAGCACCTTTCATGACCTTCGAATGCTCAGATGGAATTTATAGCCATTAATTTATATAAATTTTGCACCTGTATGTATTTCTGACAATTCTTAAGTTGCAATGTACAAACAAACACCAAATACAGCTCCATTCTGTAAGAGTTTGACGAATATCTTGGCTAACCAAGATAAAATAATATCTACCCATGTTTCCTGTGGGGAACCAAGCTTGAAGGAAGTTTAGAGCAAAGAAGCAGAGTAACCAGTGTGACCTCCCTTTAGTATGGTTCTGCACTGAGAACATGGAAATTATGAATTTACAAGTGTCAAATCACTGGTGTACAAAATACTTTTTACCTCAGTCATGTCTCCGCATGGTAGAGCTTCTATGTCAGGATACAAACAACAAGCCTCCAGCACATTATTATACCTAGGACATGTAAAGATAGAGATATTGTTTGTTTTGTTTCAATATTGATTATTAATCCATGCAGCAGTTAAACATATATGCTTAATAATAACTAAGTCTATTTATCTGATAGCTTAGAATACAAAAATCTAAAATGGTCTTTCATTTTATATAGCACTTCAGCAGCAATACAAAACTTCTACTTTTAAGAGGAGGGTGCTAGTGTTAAGTAGGTGACTACATAAAGTTTTCAATGTAGCATGATTTGTCCATTGCTGTATAATACAATCAAATTGTTTTGCAGCTGTCCGAAAATGATTTGTGTTATAAGTGTCATCTACAAATTCATCTATAAAATGTCATGTTAAAATCCCAGCTGATGATATTACTGGACAAGTCAGATCCCAGACTTATATATGGTTTGATATATTTACTTAACATGCTGGTCTTTCATTGAAATGCAAGCATGCAGTGCTCAAGATTCAATTTTAATAATAAAACAGAAATTACCATTCAAGACGAAATTATCAAAAACTATAATAAACCAAGTCATTTACATATAAGACAATGATAAAGATTTCAATACACAGTAAAATACAATATTTTGTCCATGCCAAAAGCATTCCTTTACAGTACTCGAACACCAGAGAGAAAGCCTTCTCTATCACATCTATAGGTAACTTAACTATCACTTTCAATTCCTGGTCTTGGGAATTTGATGGCCTCTTCCTGACATATTCACAAACTAAGCTTAGACTTTGTCAGTTTCAAATAACTTCTTTAGGTGTCGAACCAAAAACTTCTGGTGTGGAACATTCAAAGTAAACTCCTTGCACTCAGATGATCTATTTCTTAACAGGTCTAAACTGTCTTCAGGAGAAATCAATTTACACATTTAATGTCCACAAGGACTTTTGCAAACTGAAACCAAAAATGGCTTTCTAATATATAGTGGTTCTGCTAAGCCTAAATAAAACAGTTCCAGATACTTCTAATTTAAAGACTTCACAGTTCACTTCATGGTTTACTTTGTTCAACTCTCCCAATGCAAATAAATTCCCACTACACTCCAGGAACAATTTCTCTCATACCATTTATAAAAAGAAATCAGAAAGCCTGATAATTAATTATTAAACCCATTCATACACATGGGCCAAAACCCACGTCACTAATTCAAAATTCAAACTCTAAAATTAAATGATATTTAAATTTGTATAAATCACACAACATACATCATAGTTATAAGAGATCAATTCTGTGCCAAATACAGTGCATCCAATGGGGAGCTGAATGTACAAGAGACATGGTTTGTAAGTAGATGTGTTTGCTGACACTGATGCACGCGTGCAACGTGCTGCTTTAAATCGTGCATACCTTGGGGAGATGTAATGGGAGGCCAGGGTTTGACATTGGGATGGGGGGGTGGAGAACAGATCGGGACCAGAGGTCTCTGCTTGTTGTCCCCTCACTACAGGGGACACCCCACCTTACGTGCATGGCATCTCCTCTCCCTACCTCTGAAGCCCAGTTCAAAACTGCGCACTTGCCTGGCATGTGCAGTAATGCATTTACTCATGTGGTAAAGTTGACATGACAACATTGTAGTCAGAACCATGTGTTCCCAATGAATGCACATGAGTAGTTGCCCACAGTTGTTGATGTCAGCAACCATTGCCTTTATAGATATGCCTAAAATCATCTTAGCATTGATTGCTCAATGTGATTTCACTTCAAGGGCTAGATTTTCCTTCCCCAGGCAGGAAACAGATGCTCAATGGATTGGTTCCAGGTTCTGAACCTGACATTGGGGGAAAATAGCCACTGACCTGGAATTTTCTTAGAGGCACACATTTAACTGACATATAATCAGATCAAGTATGCAACTAAATGCAGTATGTAGGCTCAATTTTGGCAGCCAATCACAGGCCTTCCAGCTTAATTGTAGCTACAGCTTGTAATGGATGGTAACTAACTGACAGAGTACATCATAGATGCTTTTTTAAATGTTTCAAGACAAGGCAGAAAAAGGTGCCAGATATACAATACAATAGAATATACAATACAGCTCAGCAGCAGGCTGTTGGGCCCACCAAGCCCTCTCTAAATCCTAGTCCTTATTAGACCTGCTACTTATTGCCCATACACAGATTCTATCCCTCTGTTTGCCTCCCATCCATGTGTCTATCAAGATACACCTTAAACGTTGCTAATGGGCCTGCTTCCACCACCTTCACTGGCAGTGCATTCCAGGTACCCACTACCCCACTGTATGAAAAATTTTCCTCACACTTCTCCCCTAAATTTTCACCCTGTCTCATTGAACCTACGCCCTATTGTAGATGACCTTTCCACCCTATCAATACTTCTCATAATTTTGCAGACCACTATCAGGTCACCCCTCAGCATCTGTCTTTCCAGTGAGTTTATCCAACCTCTCCTCATAACTAAAACCCCCAGGTCATGCAACATCCTGATAAACATTCTCTTCACCCTCTCCAAAGCTTGCAGTGAACCATTATGGATACAGCTCAGGAATAGGAAGGGTACAATCTCAATGCTGGAATTATACTACAGACCTCCCAGCTGCCAGGGGGAGATAGAGGAAGATATATGTAGTTAGATTCTGGAAAGATGTGAAAGTTGTTGTGGTGGGTGATTTAGAGTCATAGAGTCATACAGTACGAAAACACACCCTTCGGTTCAATTCATCCATGCTGATCCCTCTAAACCTCTCTTATTCAACTAGATGTCCAAAGTTCTTTTAAATGTTGTAACTGTACCTGCCTCCACCAGTTCCTCTGGCAGCTCATTCCATACAAGCACCACCCTCTGCATGAAAAAGTTGCCCATCAGGTCCCTTTTAAATCTTTCCCCTCTCACCTTAAACCTATGCCCTCTAGTTTTGAACTCCCCTACCCTAGGGAACAGATCTTTGCCTTTGTGATGGGCTGGATGGCCTCTTTCCACAGTGTAGGGATTCCACGACTCTAAGGTTCACCTTATCTATGCCTCTGATTATTTTACAAACCTCTATAGGATCAACCTTCTACACTCCAGGGAAAAAAATCCCAACCTATCCAGCCTCTCCCTATAGCTCAAACCCTCCACCCTCTGATTGCAGCAGCACCCCACCATATTGGGAAACTGCCAACCAATTAGAAAATCTGAGTTGCCTTTCTTTCAGTCTGGTTAACCAGGGTCACAGAGTTATACAGTCACAGTGGTGTACAGCCAGAGAAAAGCCCTTTGGCCCATCAAGTCTGCGCCAGTGAAAAACAATGACCTAACTGTTATAATCCCATTTTCCAGCACTTGATCAACAGCCTTGTGTGCCTTACCATCACAGGGCATATTTAAATACTTAATTAACTTAACTGGCTGCCTGCTTTATAGAAAACACAGAATGCGTGAGAAAATCAGCAGGTCTGGCAGCAGTTGTTGAGATATTTGAATAAAAGCATTAGCAATTTGAATTTGGTATGGGTCTTCTTCAGAGCCTTTTCTGAAGGTGTTTATGAAATATATTTCAAGTCACTAATTTTCTGAAAGCTTCACAAAAGAATGCCACATAAAGAAAAGTAGTAACATGAGTGTTTTACATGTGTGACTGCTGGATCAATATAAAACAAAATGTATTTTCTGGCTTTTCAGGTTGTCATGCTAACATTATTAAATATATATGAATTATGTTTAATTGCATGCAGATGGTGACATTAACTGGGCAGTCACATGTGCTCGAGATAGAAAAACTGATTGAAACTGAGATGATCTGGTTAGGAAATGCATGTTTGTAACATGCATCTTTGTTAAAAAAAACCTTAGAAAGTGTGGAAAGATTTGGTCCAATTCTCTTCTTCACCATTTGGATTTCTGGAGTAAAATATAGTGACAGAAATTGATTGCCTAACAGTGAAAAGTAAAAAAAAATCAGACAGAAAATCAGACCACTGTTAAAAATGGCAGAAAGCAAGTGTAAATTGTTGAAACAAGGTTTCTCTCCACTGAAACAATGAAACAAAGATGTCGACAGAGGTTACATTCTCACTAATGCACCATCTCCTTAAGGCTGCAACCCATCATGTACAGGGAACGTATTTGACTTCAGTCCCAATTGTTGCTCTAGTACTTCTTCTCCAGTGATAGCTATTTATTTCCTCTCCCTTTTGTTCTTTGATTTTGCAGTTATTTTAGAATGCTATTGGTGTCTTCTACCAAAAAGATTGATAGAACATAGAACATTACAGCGCAGTACAGGCCCTTCGGCCCTCGATGTTGCGCCGACCTGTGAAACCAATCTGAAGCCCATCTAACCTACACTATTCCATTATCATCCATATGTTTATCCAATGACCATTTAAATGCCCTCAAAGTTGGCGAGTCTACTACTTTTGCAGGCAGGGCATTCCACGCCCTTACTACTCTCTGAGTAAAGAATCCACCTCTGACACCTGTCCTATATCTATCACCCCTCAATTTAAAGCCATGTCCCCCCATGCTAGCCATCACCATCCGAGGAAAAAGGCTCCCACTGTCCACCCTATCTAATCCTCTGATCATCTTGAAAAACGTTAATTCAAATCTTATGCTATTTCCTGTTCCCCAGTACTATTACCTCAACCTCATACTTTAAGGTGCCTATGTGCACCTCGGACTCTCCTTATTGCCCATTTTGATATCATTTGTTCATTTAATCTGAAGGTGTATTATCTCCTTTTTTTTTACGATTTTTTGCTCATCTTCTGTTGGCTTTAAAAACTTTGGTTTATCACTCATCTTTGTCACGTTGAATGTTAATTCTTTCAATTTGATTACTATCGTTAACTTCTTTGTTTAACCGTGGTTGGTTTATTGCCTTCCCAGAATCCTTCTTCGCTGGGCTATCTCTTTGCTGTGAGTCTATTTTCTTGAACATCTGCCACAGGTGTCAACTGGTCACTGTTTCTAGGGGACATTTTTCTCTGAGATCATTTATTATTATTATTATTATTAAAGATGCTTCATTACACATTACTAGATCTAAAATAGCCTGATCCCTCATTGAATCCACAACATATTGTTCAAGAAAACTGCCAAATACTCTTATGAATTCTGACTCGTGGCAACCTGCGCCAATTTGATTTTTCCAATATAAAGAAGATTGAAATCACCCATGATTAATGTTCTATCTTTTTTACACAACCTCATTATTTCCTAATTTATGTTCTATCCTGCAGTATAGCTGTTGTTGTGTAACCCATGAACTATTCCCACCAGTGTCACCCTATCCTTGTCATTTTTTACATATACATGACTCCTGACCGACAGCAATGTAGTTGACTCCCAACTGCCCTCTGGGCAATTAGGGAAGGACAATAAATACTAACCTGGCCAGTTAAGTCCATATTCTGTGAATAATTAATTTTAAAAATCCAAATACGCTTTATATCTTCTGATCCAAGATCACTTCTTACTGTCGTATTTATTCCATCTTATATTAACAAAGTTAACTGACAGCCTTCCTATCCTTTTGCATGTCACATACACTGAATAATTAGTTTCCAGCTTTGATTTACTTCTAATCATGTCTCCATAATAGCTACAGGATTCCCATTAACCTCTATGTGTGCCATTTATTCATTAATTTTGTTAAATACAACACATCTTTAAAAAGGCACTAATTTTTCCTTTCTATCATTGCTTCCACCTTTGATCCTATTTGATTCTGTTCTTCAATCTATACACTCTGTCCCTTCCTATCTGGGTATCATTACTTAAATAGCTACTCTGTAATGCGACAATATAACTTTGCTTTGTAAACACAAGCTTTCCCTCTCTCAAATCCTCTATCCTTCTATTTAGTTTCAAGCTTTCTCTGTAGCCACAGATCTTAGGTTCAACAGGAACCAGGTCCCAGCATTGTTCAAGTGAAGCCAGCTCATCTGTCCAGCTCCACTCCAAGATCCTCTGTAGCCCTGCAGAGATGTCCTTACCCTGGCACTGGGCAGGTAACACAGCATTTGAGACTCATGCTTACAGCTGCAGAAAAGCAAATTGATCTCCTAATTATACTGTCCCCTGCCGTTACTATATTCCTAATTCCTCTGTCTACTTGAATGGCTCCATGTATCTCAGTATCATGGTCAATTCATTCATTTTCCCTGCAATTCTCATTCTCATCCATGCAGTTTGCAAGAATCTTGTAACTGCTGGACAACTGCAGGAGCTGAGGTCCTCAAATGCTATCCCGTGTCCCAATACCTGCCTGACCAGTTGTTCCTGATCACAGACCCAATTTAAATTATCTAATCTAAGGGGTATGTCCATTTACAGGAGCAAAATATCCAAGTAACTTTTCCTCTCCCTAATGTGTACTGTCTGCAGCTCGGACCCTAGTTCCTCAACTCAAATCCAAAGTTTCTTGAGCTACAAACATTTATTTGTGTTTGTCTTGGATCACTCTGCTATCCAGAAATTCCCACATGTGGCAGTGGCAACACATCACCTGAGTTGCCATTACGATTGTATTTTATTTAACATATTAATTAATTTGTCTAGAATCTTTACTCCTCAGAAGAGTCAATTTGCAAAGACACAAAGCACAGAGGGCAATGATTGTTAATTTCAAAACGGTGCAGAAGAAATGCTGGCATGAATAAAATGTAAGAATTAAGAATAGTCAGCATGAGGGTGAAAGTTGATCTACTTATTACGTGGGAAGACAATATTAGAGCGAAAATAGGCAAATGGTTTGAATTACTGTGATGCAATTAACTGCTTATAAGCAAAGCGACATCATTCTCAAAATAAAAATAATTCTAATGAAAGGAGTGGAGTTAATGGTGAATAGAAAAAGGAGTCACAAGGAGTTCAAATCCAGTGATGGAAAGAGAATTCACAAACTTCTTTAACTGTTGTACTAGATAGTTTAAAGCATCATAATGCACTCAAATTAAAAGTAATGACTGATTTAGGTTTGGTGATAGCAATATATGGAGTTGTAATTGAATGTTAAGTAGTTGTAGTAAGCCAGTTTATAGGTACCAATGCAATCTCTAGTACAATACCTATATAGTTGAGCAAATCCACAGTAAGATACAAATGAAATTTGACGTAGTGCATGATACAACAATTGTTTTTGGAAAGTTTACCCAGTCAAGACATTTTGCATTCTCTTAACAAAAACTACTATCTCTCATCAGAATTTATTCACAGCATCAGGGCTGAATCAAGAGAAAAAAAACTCTTAAAATTACCATAGGAAATTTGCTCACCGTACTTGTCAAAGATTAATATTTCTGTTTAAAATAGTAGACGTGTTTGATGAAGAGTATGTGGAAGTAGAAAACTTAGTAAGAACAGTGAAATCTGTGAAATCTGTGAAAAGTCATAAAGGACACTGCAATGTCTTTCATTCGCACTTGAAGGAGGATATTTGAATTGAATATAGGACAAAAGAGACATGTTCATCCTTCATTTACAAATGTAACAAATAGATGGAGTAGCTTGTGGGAAAATGTGAACTTGCTGACATTGTCAGAAGAACAGAAAAGCGGTTTAGTATTTGAATGAATTGAATCTGCAGAATTCTACAATATTAAAGGATCTGGTTGCACTGGCATGTGAATCGCCAAAAATTGATATGCCGGTACAGAAGAGTGATTAGGAAGACAAATAAATTGTTGGCATTATTGCAAATGGAATAGAATGTAAAAGTGGGGAACTATCACTGCGGCTGTACAGGACCTTGATTAGATCGCATCTAAGTTAATGAAGGATATACTGCAATTGAAACAGTTCAGACAAATTTCCATTGATAGACTCCTGGCTTGAACATTTTGGGCATACACTAGAAGAATGAGAGTTGATCTTATTTGAGATGTACAAGGTCCAAGGGGACTTAATAACATGAATAAGAGGATGTTGGCCCTTGGGGGAGTGGCCGAGAACAGGTGAACAGTTAAAATTAGTGGCTTCCAGTTTAAATTGAGATCAGGAGGATTTCTTTCTCCAAGAAGGTCAGTCAGCGCCTGTTGAATTCTCTTCCCCAGAGAGCAATGGAGGTTGGGTCACTGAATTTGTTCAAGGCTGAGTTTGGTGGATTTTTGGTCAACAAGGGTTATAGTGGAACAAACAGGAAACTGGAGTTGAGGCCACAATCAGATCTCAATCTTATCAAATGGCATAGGAATCTCAGGGTTCATATGGTCATAGGCCAAAATGGTAAGGCAGCACTTATCAAACATGGCAATCAAACTGTTAGGAGTCCATTCATCATCCTGGTCAACCTAAGTATTAACAGTGTTGTATGTTCAATTTCCCGACATAGTAACAGCAGGACAATTCCTTGACAGCTACACTTTTGCGCTTAGAGGGAGCCAAACATTAGAGATGTTGAACAAGGATGGTCAAAGGTGTCACCATGACCAAACGTATATACATTATTCCCCCTGCTTCCAAATGGTGCAATAGGCTCACAGGGCAAACTTCCATCCATGGAACATCTTTGCTCATGACGAGCTGCCTGATGGTGTTAAGACACGTATAGCACTTACCGAGAGAGACTCACAAACGCATGACAATTAACTTCAGGAACATTTATGTAGAAACTGAGACACATGACAGCCTTTTCAGCTGTGCCACCGAAGTTCCATCTTTCTCTCCCTTCCACCAAATCTTAATGTAGTCCCTGGTTCCTCAACTGCAGTGAAAGTAACCTGCTTGGAAGTGGATTCTATTGGCGTTGTATGTTTGTTTGGGTGACCCAGGAGGTGCTTGTGTTTGGACGGGCCAAATATGTCGAGGGCATTTTCTCTAGAGGCTTGAATGTCCAAGGGTTGGAGGTGAAGGGTCTGGTCACTTCTGAGTAGAAAGTGTTTGTGTTTGGTTCCATTTCAGACGGGCTGCCTCCTGGCCTGCCCTGTCTCCTTGTGAGGGCAAAACCCTTTGACTGGGTCAAGGTTCCTCAACCATCTATCATTATGACTTTGGTTCTGAGGAAAAATGGCTGGGGAGGTGGAGTGTAGGAGTCTGCGCCTCTCTGATAGCCCCTGAGGGTGCTAGACCTGGCTGTCCATGGCAGCTGCCAACTTGCCCATGTCGGCAACTAGACAGTTGCAGGATTCACTGCACTGCTGCAGCTTCAGCAATGAGGACCATTGCATTCCATACACTGCTGCTTCACCTTGTGCGTTAGGATGCAGTCTCTAATTGCAGACGCCACAGCACCTTCTCCCTCCTGGGGCAGATGGTCTTCAGCCGTCCTTTGAATATAATCTGCCTGGACCATTTCTCCCTTGGCCAGCTGCAGAGCTGTCATTAAGAGATGCCCATCAGATTGTATAGCCACACTTTTTATGTCTATTGGTCCCCCCGACATGCCAATATCTGGGCTGGTGGGAGGGTCTAGGAGGCAGACTTGCTCTCGTCCTGAGGTTAAGGAGATGTTTTAGGTGGAGATGGATCTTTCCTTTCATTATAGAGGGCAAGGGCAGGCTATTGGAACTTGCGAGACAAATTGAAAAGAAAGCATCACGGCCAATAGTTAGAGGAGATGTGACAATGAAGATTCGCTCCTCATCGCGAGTGAAGACATGGATGTCAAGCACATCTCCACACATACAACTTACTCTGCCCTGTTGTGGACTGTCTTCTTCTGTAATGAATAAAAGAGGGCCAATGTGTGAGGTTACAGTGGATGGCACAGCTGTTAGTGCTGGAGCATGTGGGGGAAAGGTGGTGAGGCGATTCAAGAAGACTAGGGAGGCAGCACAGAGTTTTTTTTTCATGTGTTCATATGTGGGATGTGGGTATTGCTAGCTGGTCTGCATTTAATGCCCATCTCTAGTTGCCCTTGAGAAGGTAGTGGTGAGCTGCCTTCTTGAACCGCTGCAGTCCACCCGCTGTGGGTTGACCCACAAAGCTAGTAGCGAGGGATTTTGACCCAGCAACTGTGAAGGAATGACGATATATTTCCAAGTCAGGATGGCGAGTGGCTTAGACGGGAACTTCTGGTTGTAGTGTTCCCATATATCTGCTGCCCATGTCCTTCCACATGGAAGCGGTTGTGGGTTTGGAAGGTGCTGTCTGAGGAACTATGGTGAATTTCTGCAGTGAATCTATTAGATTGTATACACTGCTGCTACTGAGTGTCGGTGGTGGAGGAAGTGGATGCTTGTGGACGGAATGTAAATCAAGTGGGCTGCTTTGTCCTGGATAGTGTCAAGCTTCTTGAGTGTTGTTGGGGCTGCACTCATCCAGGCAAGTGGGGAGTATTCCACCACACTCCTGACTTGTGCTTTGTACATGGTGGACAGGCTTTCAGGAGTCAGGAGGTGAGTTACTCGCCACAGTATTCCTGGCCTCTGACTTGGTCTTGTAGCCACTGTGTTTATATGGTGAGTCCAATTGAGTTTCTGGTCAGTGAAAACCCCCAGGGTGTTGATAATGGAGAATTCAGTGATGGTAACACCATTGAATGCCATGGGGTGATGGTTGGATTGTCTCTTATAGTGATGGTCCTAGCCTGGCATTTATGTGGCGCAAATGTTACTTGCCACTTGTCAGCCCAAGCCTGGATATTGTCCAGATCTTGTTTTATTTGAACATGGACTGCTTCAGTATCTGAGGAGTCGTGAATGTTGCTGAACATTGCACAATCATTGGCAAACATCCCTACTTCTGACCTTATGATGGAGGGAAGGTCATTGATGAAGCAGCTGAAGATGCTTGAGCCTAGGACACTATCCTGAAGAACTCCTGCAGAGATGTCTTGGAACTGAGATGGTTGACCGCCAACAAACATGCCCATCTTCCTATGTGTCAGGTATCGCTCTAACCACCGGAGAGTTTGCCCCCTGATACCCATTGATTCCAGTTTTTCCAGGGCTCCTTGATGCCACACTCGGTCAAATGCAGACTTGATGTCAAGGGCTGTCACTATCACCTCACCTCACCTCTGGAATTCAGCTCTTTTGTCCATGTTTGAACCAAGGCTGTAATGAGGTCAGGAACTGAGTGACCCTGGCCGAACCCAAACAGGGCATCACTGAGCAGGTTATTGCTGAGCAGGTGCTGCTTGATAGCACTGTTGATGGCACCTTCCATCGCTTTACTTATGATCGTGAGTAGACTGTTAGGGCAACAATTGGCAGGGTTGGATCTGTCCTGCTTTTTATATACAGGTCATATCTGTGCAATTTTCCACATTGTTGGGTAGATACCACTGTTGTAACTGTACTGGAACAGCTTGGCTATGGGAGTGGCAAGTTCTGGAACACAAGTCTTCAGTACTTTTGCCAGAAGGTTGTCTGGGCTCATAGCCTTTGTAGTATCCAGTGTCTCCAACCATATCTTGATATCTTGTGGAGTGAATCGAATTAGCTGAAGAATGGTATCTATAATGCTGGGGACCAGTGGAGGAGGCCAAGATGGATCATCCATTTGGCACTTCTGGCTGAACATTGTTGTGAAAGCTTCAGCCTTAAATTTTGCACTGATGTGCTGGGCTGTTCCATCATTGAAGATGGGGATATTTGTGGAGCCTTTTCCTCAAGTGAGTTGCGAAACTGTCCACCACCATTCACGACTGGATGTGGCAGGACTGCAGAGCTTAGATCTGATCCGTTGATTGTGGAATTGCTTAGCTCTATCACTTGCTGCTTATGCTGTTTGACATGTAAGTTGTCCTGTTTGGTGGCTTCACCAGGTTGACACCTCATCTTCAGGTATGCCTGGTGCTGCTCCTGGCATGCCCTCCTGCACTCTCCATTGAAACAGGGTTGATCCCCCGTTTTGACGGTAATGATCGAGTGGTGTGGGACGTTGAATGGGAGATTCACTGACCTGCTTTCAGCATTGTTGGCTGTTTCCCCACATTCCAGAGATGACACTGACCTAGGTGGCAACTTCTCACCAAGCTTATAGGATCTGGTAATGCAGGCCCCTCTGCCTGTCCTCCTGGAAGATACCACTTCTCCTCTGGACCAGCCAGCCCATCCACCAGGACCTCCAGATCCCTGTCAGAGAAACGCAGTGCCATCTTATTCCTTTTCCAACATGTTCATATTCTATCTGCCACTGTGCAGAGCAGCTTTGGAATACCAGTGCTCATCCAGGTGCACAATAGACTTTTAAAAATGGTGAGGATGCAAGGGGAATGTGATCTTTCAGCAGATATCTTGAATGGCACATGGTAGGATGAAATGGATGTGAGAGATGGCATGGGGCAACTTTGATAAGACAAGGTGAAAAAACTTGCTCGGCCTCAAGGTGAAAAACCCTCCAAAATCTCAATGTAATTCAGACTTAGCTGCAAGAATTAACCCTCTCGGTTTAAAACT
Source organism: Rhincodon typus (assembly GCF_021869965.1). Classification (NCBI taxonomy): domain Eukaryota; kingdom Metazoa; phylum Chordata; class Chondrichthyes; order Orectolobiformes; family Rhincodontidae; genus Rhincodon; species Rhincodon typus. Next base: position 44,623,856 of record NC_063345.1, read on the forward strand.
GCTGCACAGCCATTTGAAGCCTGAGTAATTGATCAATGTGTTGAGCTTACATCAGATGTGAAGGACTAATTCACGCTGAGCTTCTCTCCAGCCGAGAACCTTGCTATTTCACCATGGCATTTCATTGGACTGTGAAGAGGAACGTTGACTTTGAATAGGACGTTCATCTGAAGAGGCAGGCAGGACATTAGGATATCATCCATTGCAATGTTAACCTCTGAAAGATTTAAGGCTACACCCCTCTGATCCAGAGTCAAAAGTGCCCTCAAGTAATCCAAGTTAAATAATAGCAACTAACTGGAATATCAAACATAGGATGTTAGTGGGCTTCTCTTCCTGGAATAAAAGAACTCTGCAGAAAAATCCACATTATTGATCTGTTCAGCTAAAAAAATAAAATGGCACTTTCACACTACTGTTACACCAGAAAAATGATGATGAGGCCTCCAATTCCCTACACAGTGAGGTCACAATCTTACGTTGATCATTAAACAGGTAACACTCTTGGTTGATGATATGAACTAAATTGATTTTACAATTTACTAATAGCCAAATCAATATGAATAATGACAGTGGGCTTTGTCTTTGTTTGTATACTGACATAAGCAAGACATTTTACTTTTGAGACTCTGCTCCTTTCATAGAAAAGAGCTGAAAAGAAGTAAGGAAATGACACTTTATAAGTAATTCTAGCTCTTTACCTGAAAATGGAGTGAAACAAAAAAATCATGTTCACAGATTTTAGGCATTATCAAAACGCCTGCCAACATTCAGAACCAACATTCACACATGCAAGTTGACTTCGTGGGTGAAATCTAACACCTGTGAAACTGTATCTTGAAAAACTTAAGCAAGGAAATAACACCAAAAATGGTGAACTCTTACCTTTCTTCCTCGTAATTTTTGCCAAACAAGATATTATCACGCAAAGAAGCATTAAGGAGCCACGCCTGTTGGGCTACATAAGCAAAAGTGCCTCTCACTGCAACAGTCCCTTCGAGTAGTATGAGCTAGAAGGTAGATAAAAGACGACCCAATCAATCAAATGGAGTCATATAAGCAGGTGAACTAAAAGTGTGCATTGGTAACTTTTAAAATTAATTTAGCATGGATTTATTGGTGACGTTGCACTGTATCAACAGCAATTAACAATAAGAAATTTTAAAAATCTGGTGAATTAAGATCTCTCAATGAATATAGAAGTAAAAGAAATAAGAATGATACACAGAAGATATATCAGGACTACAACACATTTTCTTCAACTTAAGTCATCTAAAACAACATTAGCAATATACAGTAAATCTATAGAAACAAATTTTAATTTCCACTGAAATTTATTATTTCCTCAATGTTGGCTGAAAAACACAAACAGCAACTACCCAATTAGCTCTCATTTAAATGATCTTCACATCACGATATAGTCATCTTGTTTAAATTAAGAACCTTCCATGCACCTTTATATCATCTTCATGTCACTTACTTTTCCACAATGAGTTGTCTATACCTACAAACAAGAAGTAGCTTGCTTGTATTAAGAACTCAGATGTTGTGTGATATTAGTTGAGTCCTGGTAGGAATATCAAAGTTAATTTATCTAATGCACATCAGTGCAGAGAAGCTTATGTCAAACAAGATTCAAAATTAGATTCCATTTGCTCAATATAAATTTCAAAATGATCTTTTTTTAAAGTACAGCTGTAACAATTGCATTTTCTCCAAAACATGATTTGGCTATTTAGTTTTAAATTCGTACTGCGGTTGTTGAAATGGATCAGGCTGACTTTAGCATTATCTTATTGAAGAGATTACTCAGAAGGGCTGAGTACGTGGCAGTTAAAATAAAGCAGGTCATTTCCCCACTTCGTTCCTAAATTAATTAGCTGATCGCATTTTAAATTACAAATGGCAAGGACTTCCCTTCCCCAAGCTAATGGAATCTTCTTTAGATATGCATATCAGGTTTACAGCGTCATCAAGGTTTAATCTGTGATTTAACATGAACAGGGAAGCAGAGGTGGCTTCCTTACTAGCACAAAGTGTCAAAGAGCCAGGGTGTCAGGATCAGACAAGGTTCAGCAAGGTAGTATAAATAACTTTTATTTCAAGTTTTCTTGTGTAAGTCAGGTGAAACTTCAGTTGCTCTACTTGAGTTCATAAGGAAAGCATGGCAATCATCCATTACCTTAACAAAGAGCTTCCTCTTAGAGTCATAGAGTCATACAGCACAGAAACAGACTCTTCGGTCCAACCAGTCCATGCCAAACATAATCCCAAACTAAACTAGTCCCACCTGCCTGCTCCTGGCCAACATCCCTCCGAACCTTTCCTATTCATATATCCATCCAAATGTCTTTTAAACGTTGTTATTGCACCTGCATCCACCACTTCATCAGGAAGTTCATTCCACACGCGACCACCCTCTGTGTAAAAAATTTACCTCTCATGTCTTTTTTAAATCTCTCTCCTCTCACCTTAAAAATGTGTCATTTTTAAGTCTTCAAATTCCCTATTTTAGGAAAAAGACAACTACCAGTAACTCTATCTATACCTCTCATTATTTTATAAATTTCTCTCAGGACACCTCTCAAACTCCTACGCTCCAGTGAAAAAAATCCCAGCCTATCATGCCTTTCCTTATAACTCAAATACGCCATACCCAAAAACATCCTGGTAAATCTCTTCTGAACCCTCTCCAGCTTGATAATATCCTTCCTATAACTGGGCGACCACAACTGGACACAGTATTCCAGAAGAGGCCTCACCAATGTCCTGTACAACCTCGACATAACGTCCAAACTCCTACACTCAAAGGACTAAGCAATGACGGCAATCGTGCCAAATGCCTTCTTAACCAACCTGTCTGTATGTTACACAAACTTCAAAGAATTATGCACCTGCACCCCGAGGTCCCTCTGCTTTACAACACTACCCTACCATTAATTGTATAAGCCCTATCTTGTTTGTTATACCAAAATGCAAGAACTCACATTTATCCAGAATGAACCCCATCTGCCATTTTTCAGCCCATTGACCCATTTGATCAAGGTCCCTTTGTAATCTTAGAAAACTTTCTTCACTGTCTACTATGCCATCAATTTTGGTGTCATCTGCAAACTTAATAAACATTGTTTCTATATTCGCATCCAAATCATTTACATAAATGACAAACAAAAGAGGGCCTAGAACTGATCCCCGTGGAACACCGCTGATCACAGGCCTCCAGTCCAAGAAACAATCCTCCACCATTACCCTCCGACACCTGTCGTTAAGCCAATTCCATATCTAATTGGCAAACTCACCCTGAATCCCATGTGACCTAATTTTACTAATTAGTCTACCATGCGGAACCTTGTCAAAGGCTTTACTAAAATCCAAATAAACAAGGTCTACTGTTCTGCCATCATCAAACCTTTTGGTAACTTCCTCAAAAAACTCAATCAAGTTTGTGAGACACGATTTTCTTCGCACAAAACCATGCCAACTTTCACTAATCAATTTTTGCTTCTAAATGTTCATAAATCCTATCTTTTATATAACCTCCAACAATTTATGCACAACCAAAGTCAGTCTAACAGATTTATAGTTTCCCAGTTTCTCCTTACAGCCTTTCTTAAACAAAGGTACAACATTAGCGACCCTTCAGACATCAGGCACCTCATGGATGATGCAAATATTTCTGCAAGAAGTCTCGTAATTTCCTGCCTTACTTCCCACAATATTCTGGGATACATTAGATCAGGTCCCAGAGATTTATACACCTTTTTATTCTCTAAGACTTCCCAGACTTCCTTTTTCATAATGTGAACTGTTTTTAAAATTTCAAAGTTTACTTCTCTGCATTTTCTAGACTCCATTTCTTTTTCCACTGTAAAAATCGACGTGAAATATTCATTTCTCCCATCTCCTAGGGTTCAACACAAAGATGACCTCCTTGATCTTTAAGAGGCCCTCTCTCTAGTTACCCTCTTGCTCTTAATGTATTTGTAGAATCTCTTTGGATTATTCTTAATCTTATCTGCCAATGTTATCTTGTTTTCCCTCTTTGACCCCCTGATTTCTCTCTTAAGAATACCCTTACACTCTTTATATTGATTAAAAGATCCAACTGAACCAAGTTGCCTGTATCTAAAGAAAAGATTCTCTTTTATTCTTGACTAGAACCTCAATATCTTTATTCATCCATTGTTCCATAATCTTACCAGCATTATCCTTCGCTCTAACAGGAGCAAAATGCGTTTGAACTCTTGTCATCACACCCTTGAATGCCTCCCACTTGTCAGACATTCTTTTACCTGCAAATACTCTGCTCCAATCAACCTTTGAAAGTTCGTGTCTCATACCTTTAAAATTTGCCTTACTCCAATTAAAAACTTTAACTTTTATGGAAGGTTTATCCTTTTCCATAACAATTTTGAAACTAATAGAATCTTGGGATCATACCTCTGGATCCCTGGCAGAAGTAACCCCGTGTCCAAATTTGTTGGTCTGACAGCTAACTTTGTGTTACAAAATTACAGCAAGCACCCTTTAAAATCAGCTAAACCTCTTTGCTCTGAAATAGGCTAGCTGCTTGTTTTCCCTCATTTTTGAAAAGGAATTAAAACATAGCCAGATGCTACAAAAACAGAAATTGCTGGAAAAACTTAGCAGGTCTGGCAGCATCTGTGGAAAGAAAGCAGAATTAACGTTTCAGGTCCAGTGACCCTTCTGCAGAAATGGACCCAAAACTGTGATTCTGCTTTCTCTCCACAGATGCTGCCAGACCTGATGAATTTTTCCAGCAACTTTTGTTTCTGTTTCTGCTTTCCAGCATCTGCAGTTTTTATTTGTTTTTTTGTACAGCTAGGTGTTGTTTATTTCCTGATACTGAATCCGGTATCTCATTATGTGATGTAACTGGCCCATACATTAAAAAAAATTGTGATCACAGAGCAAGTGAGAGGTTGGGAATCGTACAGTGATTAAATCATCTGACTCTCAAAGACTGTGAGCAACCTAAAGGTACATGTCCTGTTGCATGGATGACTGCAACCCCAACAATACTAAAGAAGGCTGACCCATCCAAGGCAAGGAAGTTCATTTGATCAGCATCTCCTCATCATCAGTTTAAACATTCATTCCATTCAGCAATCCCTAGAGTAGCTGCAAAGTGTATCATATATGACATGCTGCGACATCTGATCAGAGCGCTCTCATATGAACCCTGATCTCCACCACCCTCAAAGGACAATGGCAGTAGACATGTGGAAATGTTCCCAACTGCAAGTTTTCCTCCAAGTCACACACATTCCTTCACCACCACTGGGCCTAACTCCTGGATGTCCCTCCTAACAACACTGTAGATGCACCTACAAAACTTGGACTGCTACAGTCGAAAACGATGTTCAACAACACTATCTTAAGTGCAATTAGGGATGGATAATAATTGCTGCCTCAACAGCAATGCTCACAAGTTAAAATGCTCTGGCTATCACCATAAAAACGAGATTTTATTTGTTGAAAGGATGTAGAAAGCAGTAACCAAAATAATTGAGAAGGTTGCTATTTTCAGCCATTATAGGATGTAGCATCACTGGCCACGATTTCTAACACAATCAGCCAAGATCAATGCTGACTATCCACAAAACATTACTAATGTTTTCATACAACAATCATTTTACTGCTTAATATCCATGCATAGTTTCTAAATAAAAGTAAGAGTTTAAGTACAATAAAAATTAATTCAGATCATAAAAGGTAATTTATGAAAGGCTTTGGAGTAGATTTGTAGCTCAGGTTGTGGGTGTTGAGGTTGTTGAGGTTGGTTGGCTCGCCGAGCTGGTTTCTTGTTTCGTAGACGTTTCATTACCATGCTTGGTAACATCCTCAGTGCACCCTCCGATGAAGCGTCGGTGTGTTTTCCCGCCTGGTTTTTAAACTCTGGGGTCCGTTGAGATGGATTGCCTCACTTCCGGTTTTCCTTCATAGTGGAATGTATATGGAGTCGAGTTCAATGTATTTATTAATAGCATACTTCATGGAGTGCCATGCTTCTAGGAATTCTCGTGCTTGCCTAGCCTGTCCCATGATCTTGGTGTTGTCCCAGTCGAAGTGGTGTTTCTCCTTGTCCATGTGGATTGAAATGAGTGAGTAATGGTCGTGTCTTTTTGGAGCCAGTTGGTGTTCATGTACTCTTGTTGTTAGTTTCCTTCATGTTTGTCCGATGTAGTGTTTCTCGCAGTCTTTTCAGGGGATCTTGTAGATGACATTGGTCCTGTCCATGGCGGGGAGTGGCTCCTTAGTTTGGGTGAGCAGTTGTTGTAGGGTTGATGTGGGCTTGTGTGTCACTTCTGATGCCCAGCGGTTGTAGGAGTCTTGTGGTGAGTTCTGACGTATTTCTGATATAGGGTACTGTGATGAGTGTGTCGGGGCGTGTAGTCTCTTTCTGATGCTGTTTGTGTAGGCATCTTCTGACCCAATTCTTTGGATATCCATTATCCTTGAAAACCTGGAAGAGGTATTCTTCTTCCCGTTGGCATAGTTCCGTGTTGCTGCAGTTTGTTGTTGCCCTTTTAAATAGTGTTCGCACGCAGCTTCGTTCGTGTGTGCTGGGATGGTTACTGTTGAAGTTCAGTACCTGGTCTGTATGTGTGGTTTTTCGGTGTACTTTCATTTGCAGTTCCCCATTTATCTTGTGCTCTACCATGACGTCCAAGAATGGGAGCTGTTGGTTCTTCTCCTCCTCTCTGGTGAATTTTATTCCGGTGGGGGTGTTGTTTATAAGTTTGTGTGTCTCCTCTAATTTGGTCTATTTAATGATGACAAAGGTGTCGTCTACGTAGCGTATCCACAGTTTTGGTTGGATTTGCGGAAGTTTGGTTGGATTAGCCAAAGAACTACAAAGAAGACTCAGGCACCCAGTCAACAAGTCACCCCACTCTATCCACTCAGCCCAAGAATTCCTCAACTCCATCAAAGACATAAAGATAGAGGACGAAGAGACCATGATATCGTTTGATGTCACTGCCCTATTCACGTCAATAAACATACCACTAGCAAGGGAAACAATGACAACATTACTAGAACAACAGCACGACCCCAGTGAAACCATCTCCAAGGACAACATGCTCAAACTATTGGACCTATGCCTGACCACCCACTTCACTTTCAACGGCCGAACATATGAGCAAATCAACAGGACACCCATGGGATCTCCTATCTCCGGACTCATAGCAGAAGCAGTAATGCAAAGACTAGAAAGGACTGCCCTTCTGCAAATCCAACCAAAACTGTGGATACGCTATGCAGACGACACCTTTGTCATCATTAAAAATGGACCAAATTAGAGGAGACACACAAACTTATAAACAACACCCTCACCGGAATAAAATTCACCAGACAGAAGGAGAAGAACAAACAGCTCCCATTCCTGGACGTCATGGTAGAGCGCAAGACAAATGGGGAACTGCAAATGAAGGTACACCGAAAAACCACACACACAGACCAGGTACTGAACTTCAATAGTAGCCATCCCAGCACACACAAATGAAGCTGCGTGTGAACACTATTTAAAAGGGCAACAACAAACTGCAGCAACACGGAACTATGCCAACGGGAAGAAGAATACCTCTTCCAGGTTTTCAAGGATAATGGATATCCAAAGAATTGGGTCAGAAGATGCCTACACGAACAGCATCAGAAAGAGACTACACACCCCTAAAAACTCATCACACTACCCTATATCAGAAATACGTCAGAACTCACCACAAGACTCCTACAACAGCTGGGCATCAGAAGTGACACACAAGCCCACATCAACCCTACAACAACTGCTCACCCAAACTAAGGAGCCACTCCCCGCCATGGACAGGACCAATGTCATCTACAAGATCCCCTGAAAAGACTGCGAGAAACACTACATCGGACAAACATGAAGGAAACTAACAACAAGAGTACATGAACACCAACTGGCTCCAAAAAGACACGACCATTACTCACTCATTTCAATCCACATGGACAAGGAGAACCACCACTTCGACTGGGACAACACCAAGATCATGGGACAGGCTAGGCAGAGACACGCACGAGAATTCCTAGAAGCATGGCACTCCATGAAGCATGCTATTAATAAACACATTGAACTCGACTCCATATACATTCCACTATGAAGGAAAACCGGAAGTGAGGCAATCCATCTCAACGGACCCCAGAGTTTAAAAACCAGGCGGGAAAACACACCGACGCTTTATCGGAGGGTGCACTGAGGATGTTACCAAGCATGGTAATGAAACGTCTACGAAACAAGAAACCAGCTCGGCGAGTATTTTATGAAAGCTCAAATGTATTATTTGATTGTTATTTCCACATTAAAGTATATTTTGAGTAGCAAGCAGGTCAACACTCCATGAAGGTAATACTTTTGCGAAAGAAAACACATTATGGATAGTTTTTTAAAGTTCCAAACAAATCATCATTTCATAGACAGGTATTATGTAAAAAGGTGTAAACAGGGAAAAATCTATTCATTGATAGGGTTAAACTTAGCACAAAGCATGTCTATGTGGCTACTGGAGGCCAATCTTCTCAGAAGTGAGAATGTTCGCTGACCGAACAGTACGTTCAGCACCAATTGACAGCTCCTTAGATAATGAAGCAGTCGGAGTTGCAATTAGCAGTAACCGGAGAACTCTCAAGCTTGCATTAGTAAGTGGCAAGTAACATTTGTGCCATGCAAGATCCATGCAATGAACAGCTCCAACAAAAGAGAATACAATAACCTCCCAAAAGAGTTCCATGGTAGTGCCTGTATCTGGGCATGTAAGGTGACTTGTACCTGAACAGACTAACTGGCCCATGCCTGCTTACAAGATGGCAGACAGAAGCTAAGCAAAACCAAGCAGCCTGCTCACACAGTGAAATAATATGGTACCTTTGAACAGAATTACCAGAAGGTCAGTAAAAGAACGCTGTACGTTCTCATCTGAGACAGTTCTGATAAAAGGATACTTTAGGACAGATAAATGACCAATTCCAGCTTTATTAATGAAAGGATGATTATCCCAATAAATGAATAATGTCAGGTGCTAGATTAGGTCTTCAAGCAGCTGCAAGGATAACAGCTAAATTTTTTCTGTAGTAAATAGTTGTCTCTTTGAAGCTTCCAGCAATATTAAATTGTTTCTAGTTAAAAATGCTCTAAGCATAGAAGTTGGTTTCAATACATAAGGATATAATACAAGCCTTAAATGAAATTTAAGCTTAGATATCAAGATTAACTAGCCTCAGAAGACGGACGGTACGTGGTTAGCACTGCTGCCTCACAGCACCACGGACCCGGGTTCGATTCTATCCTTGGGCGACTGTCTGTGTGGAGTTTGCACATTCTCCCTGTGTCTGCTAAGGTTTCCTCCACAGTTCAAAGATGTGCAGGCTAGGTGGATTGGCCGTGCTAAATCAGGGATGTGTAGATTAGGTGGGTCATAGCGGAATGGGTCTAGGTGGGATGCTCTGAGGGTTGGTGTGGACTTGTTGGGCCGAGGGGCCTGTTTCCACACTGTAGGGATTCTATGATTCTATGATTCAAGACACCTTCTCTTATGCCCTGAACAAGGTAGATTGCTCACAACCCATAAATTACAAAATGCTGGCAGTAGAAGTAGTTGTGTAATGTTACACTTATAATTAACTTCATAACACAAGCTAACCTTATAGAAATTAGTTAAAACTAACTGACTTTTTATTTTTACATTATGCAATTGGGACATTGTAAAAATAAAAGGAGTAACTGAATGCGATGAAAGACAGCACCAAAATACAAAGGGTAATAGAATTTGAGCTGTCCTTACAGATAAACAAGCCTGAGAAAGACCTGAAGGAGTATAGTCATTAAACTTTTGGAATGTGAATGAATAGGATGCATAGGAAGATACCAAGGCCTAGAGATTACAATGTCTAGCTAATACAATACGATCATGGGAACCTGGGGTGGTCCATAGATGTGCTCATCTCTGATTAGGTGTCCCACAGGACTGGATGTTTGAATTAAGGGGAAGGACAATGACTACTTTGTATTTGATTACTGGAGCACAAAATGTATAAAAATGCTGTATTTCTTTGTAAAAGCAGAGGGCGTGCCACTGATCTATCTTCCAAAGCCCGGTTCGGGGAAGATCCTTTGGCCCTCTCCCTGCATAAACCGGTTTCTGCTTGAACAAACATCTTCCACTCGCCTGAATCCTGTCTGCCTCCTGAATCTTTATCCTGGGTCGGGAAAAATGGTCCTACAGTGCCATTGCTGAATTTACCCACCATTGTGAGGGCTTACCCTTCATCAGAAATTCAATAACTGTATAAATACTATGACAATTAGTGCTTGTTAAAGATTGGGAGTTTTGTGGTAAGCAACTCATCCTTTGATTCCTAAACACCTGTGAACCATCTTCAAAGCATAAGTCAGGAGTGTAATAGAATACTGTCCAATTGCCAAATTGAATATAGCTCAAACAACCCTCAAAAAGCTCAAAGCATCCAGGTCCAAGTAGCCCTTTTGATTGGCACTCATTCACCATCTGCCGAAGTCAACAACTTCATATTTTCTCACATTATACTCCATCTTTCAGATTTCTGCCCATTCATTTAGCCTATCTATATCCATCTACAATTTCCTGTTGCAGCAGTCTCTTTTACCGCAGCATTACCTTGTCATCTTGGTTAGCGCAGACAGTGGGCTGAAGGGCATGTTTCCGTATTGTCCTATATTCCTTCTGTCTTCTCAACATACTTTCTTATCTATCTCGGTGTAGTCTACAAATTTAGTGGTTACATTTTGCTCCCAGCTAAGTCACAAATGTTAATTGTAAAAAATTTGAGGCCCCATCACAGACCTCTGCAGGACTTCACTCATCATATCCAGCCAATGAACCAAATACCCATTTATATATACTTATTTTTTGGCTAATGAGGTAGTTGATGCTTTGGTTTTAAGGAACTTCCTCGACTTGGGGTGGATTCCACTAGATTGGGAGATGGTAAATGCAATTTTGTTCAAAAAGGGAGGGAGACAGAAAACAGGAAACTACAAGCTAAATAGCTTTGCATCTGTCATAAGGAAAATGTTGAAAACAATTATTAAAGAACTTATAATAGGGCACTTAGATTAGTTGAATGTAATTGGGCAGAATCAATATGGTTTTGTGAAAGGGAAACAATGTTTAATCAATCTACTGTTAATCTTTGAGGAAATAATAAATGCAACAGCTAAGGGGGATCTGGAGAACGTACTGTACTTAGATTTCCAGAATACTGGACTGATTGCCTTTGATTATTGGGGAAATAAGAGCTCACAGTGTAGAGGGAAAAACATTGACATGGATAGAAACTTGGCAAGCTAACAGGAAACGGAAGAGTCAGCATAAATGAGTCATTTTCTGGTTGACAAGGTATAATGCGTGCTTTACCACAGGGATCACTGTTATGACCTCAACTGTTTGCAATTTATATAAATAACGTGGGTAACGGGATGAAAGGTACAGTTGTCAAATTTGCTGATGTCACAAAATAGGAAAGCAAGTAGTAAAGAGGATGAAAGGAAGCTAGTAGAATATATAAATACGATAAATGAGTGGGCAAAGGCCTGGCAAATAGAACACAATGTGGGAAAATGTGAAATTGTCCATTTTGGCAGAAAAATTAAGAAAGAATTACATTAACAAAATGTTGAGTGATTACACAGTTCTGTGATGCAGAGGGATCTCAGCATCCTAGTTCATGAGTTGCAAAAGATTTTTAGTATGCAGGTACAGCAGGTAATTAGGAAAGCTAACAGAATGTTATCATATATTGAGAAAGAATTCAATGCAGAAATAGCAAGATTATGCTTAATGTATATAAGACACCAATGATAGCTCATCTTTTTATTGTGTATGGTACTGGTCACCTTATAGAATCATAGAATTTACAGTACAGAAAGGCCATTCTTATTTAAGGAACAATGTAAATGTATTGCAAGATGTTCGGTGAAGATTTAGTTACTAATACCTGAAATAAGTGCGATGTGTTATGAATAAGGGTTGCACAGGCTAGACTTGAGCCTTCTGGAGTTTAGATAACTAAGAGGTTACTTGATTAAAAGATAAAAGATCCTGAGGGGTCTTAACAGGGTAGATGTGGAGATGATGTTTCCTCTTATCGAAGAATCGAGAACAAGAGGTTACTGCTTAAAAATAAGAGGTCACCTATTCAAAACAAAAATAAGGGAAATTCTTTTCTCACAAAGGATCATGAGTCTTTGAAACTCTCTTCCTGAGAAGCCGGTCAAAGCGAGTCTTTGAATATTTTTAAGATAAAATTGGATAATTATTTGTAAGCATGTGGGTGAAAGGTTATCAGGGGTAGGCAGGAATGTGGATTTGACATTACAATCAGATCAGCCACGATCCTATTAGATGGTGGAGACAGTTCAAATTGCCTCTGCTCCTCATTCTGTGCATCAGCAGACACAGAGCCTAATGAAGCAGAGGACAAGGAAAGAAAACTGGCCCATCATGGCTGCTTCTTTCATGATCCATTTCAATTATGTTACCTTGCATACTATTCAACTTATTGACCCTCAGAGACATGATCACACAATTGCTTTTCATAGGTAAAACATCAAATCTGCCATCAGGCTCCAGAGATTATTTGATCACCTTTGACTACAGTTATCCCTAAAAACCTAGGGGTTGGGAAGGGTTCCATGGTTGTGGGTGGAAGACAAGATATTTTTGTAATCTCCAGTGTTGCTTTCGGCTTCTAAATATTGTGTGTATTTCCTCATGCTTTCAACTGTTGTGCAAATTCATACTTCCCTTACATTTATCCACATTATTAATCCATCTTTTCATTTTAATTATTTGACTCATTCTACTTGATAATGCTTTTTGCCAATTTTTAAAAATTTTTCTTGGTTTCATTTTGTATTTTAAAATGTTAAATCCTCTAAACTGTCTTCTTCTTACGAGTCACAATTTATTGATGTTTTTTCAAAGGCAAAAATAAAACAGCTGCAGTTTTCTGCAAGGTAGTAAAAGCTGATATTGCATGCTTCAAAATATCCTGTTTGTATTTCAAATCAAACTAGATTGACTTTACAAAAGAAAATATATTAAGCTAACTAAATTCTTACGTGTGCAATTTTCATAGAACAAACTCCTGATGGAGTGGAAGGTTTTCGACCCACAATTTAGTCATCACAAAATGAGACTTACAGAGGTTCAATGTTCAAGAGTTAAAGCATGTGGATTGGGGAAGTCTAGTTTGCCTATCCAGGTCATTTTTTCATTTAGGTCAATTTAGAGGAAATATTAATTATTTTAATATTACTTTTCTTTAAATTAAATCCCTCTTCAATGCATTCAAAGATTATTTTCACCTAATACCACAGGCCTGCAATATAGAACATTGAATTCAACTCAAACAAGATAATTTAAGAAAGAACAAAGTAGGAAATGGAACACAAACAGAAATTACTGGCAAATCTAGGCAGTTTTGACAGCATCTGCGGACAGAAAACAAAGTTAATGCTTTGAGTTCAGTGACCCTTGTTCAGAAGGCAGTTTCTCCAAGTTTCTCTGGTAATTTCTGTTTTTGTTTCAGATCTTCAGCAACCACAGTTCTTTGTTTTATATTAATGCAGAAAATGGGATGTGTTCAGAATACGACAGGTGAAATAACTGTTTCCAATATATCAGGAGAAAGTGATTTATTTGGCATATTCCTTGGCGTCCCTTTCCGTTTACAGTGCTACAAATACAAGAAAGTCATAAACTATTGGAAAGAGAAACTGAGTATCTTCTGATGTATCAGGATCAGTGTGTTTCCAAATAACTTTGAAACAACAACCCCTTCTAATGGTTGGATTTAATGCTCTCCAAATTAGAACTGAGAATCCAATTATTAATCATGTGGTTTTAATGATAAAAACAGTATCTGAAAGATAACCATGTGTTCTCTAGCCGATCATACCGTAACTGAACATGGGACAGATATTTAACTGTGAAATCACACAACATTGAATATTCACTGAAAGCTTTGATCGTGGCTACATTAGGTTAGCAAGATGTGAAAACATTCCACAAGTGGGAAGAAGTGTTACAGAAATGTAAGCAATTCCTACTATTAACTTTGTTCTATTTGTTTCATCGTGCTCTCCAATACGTCACTACTTCTTCAACAATTAAAGACTCTTTCCATTTCTTAATATTATTTACAACATAATCTATTTTAAGTTTACATAAACCTTATTCTTAAAAGTGTGGCCCAAAATGTACCTGTAATTTTTTAACTGTAAAACACACCACCAAAAAATAAGGTCACTTTTTAAATTCAGTGTAGCAAGAGTAAATATTTGAGGCTTGGATTAGAAAATAAATAAATTATATTATCTCAAGTACGGCCAGCTCTTACCTGGCCCAAGATAGCTGATATCAGGGAGCTTTTTCCACTTCCCACGCTGCCACAAATTCCCACCAGTTTACCCTAGAAAATAAAAGAGAGAACAAGGATTACAATTGACTACAATCTATTAAATGAAAACATATTCAGATTCTTAAGGTGCTAACAGGAAAGGACAAGCAGAATTTTATGGCTGCCTACTGTAAGATTTGAAGGCCCATAAAGTTCTTCAGTTGACTTCCCAGCAGTGTTCCACCTGCCCAACCTGTCTATAATTTGACTATGGGATATGTGACGCTTCTACTGGCCCATAAGCAGCCCAACTGAGGTCCTTAAGTGGTCCAGCCATGACCTCTTACAGACCTTTTCTAGCCCAGCTTCAATTTCAAGACGGCTGGGCGGAGTTCAGGAGTGGTGAGAAGCTCATCCGCAATGTCTTCCCCACTATAGCCTTCCCAGAAAATCCCTTCACGGGATTGGTGGTAAGTGGGCTCAAATTTGGTTACAGCTGATTTTTGTACATGGGGTCACAATTAGCAACCTGCCTGCATCTACGTAGATAAAACTGGGAATAATGTATCTCATTTCATATTTCACGTCGATGATCTTTCATCAGAATATGTTCTGAACAAAGGTCATCACCCTAACACGTTAATTCTGTTTTTCTCCGAGAATGCTGCCTGATCTGCCGAGCTTTTTACACCTTTTCCCATCCTTATATCCTTTGATCTTATATCCTTTTATCACCTAATATACATAGCTTTTCATCATAAGCCAACCCTTTCACAATACTCTCATCTTAGGAATCAATCTAATTAAACTTTGCTGTATCAACATATGAACAGGGAAATAAGAACAGGGATAGGCCATTTAGCACCTTGAACCTGCTCCACCATTTAATAAAGATATGAATATGACTGATAGGATTGTGATTTATGTATCAAGACATCTCTATACATCTGAGTTCTGCAATCTTGTTCCATTTAAATGACATACTGCTTTTCTGTTCTTCCAGCCAATTTGGCAGGTTGAGACTTTCCCCCATTATACCTTATGTGTCAAACCTTCACCCACTCACTTAAGACATCTATATTCCTTTCCAGACTCCTTACGCCATCTTCACAACTTACGTTCAGACCTATCTGTGTCACCAGCAAACTTAGTAACCTTATATTCAGTCCCTTCCTCCGACTGATTGATATAAATTGTAGATATTTAAGATCCGCATCACTGGCTCCACTCTGTGTTTCTCTTTAGGTTATGAGTACTCTGTGCTCACGTTTTATGCCCCAGAACAGGGCTCTGATTTTGTGTAGTTTTGATGTGACGTCTTGTCAAGTGACTCTCAGAAATCTAACAACTTGACTGTTTCTCTCTGGGTAACCAATACTCTTTAGGAAGAACGTGAAGACGTTATTGAGGCTGTAGAGAAGAATCACAAGAACAGATGAAGTTTCAGTTATACAGAAAGATTGAAGTAGTCATTATTGTTCACCATGGATAAAAGAAAGTTGAGAGCAGACTTCACAGAGGTATTCAAAATCTTGAAGAATTCTAGAGGGGGTAGATGGGGAGAAATGTTTCTCATTAGTGAAGGATTGAGAATCAGATGGGACATGTCTAAAGTAACTGATAAAGCAAGCAAAGGTGAACTGAAGAAAAAACATTTTCACACAGAAATTGGTTAGGATCTGGAATGTACTGCTTAAGAGTGTGGTGAAGGATCATTTGATGTATTTAAAAGGGAATTAGATTGTTATCTGAAAAGGTAGAATGTACTTGGCTATGGGAAAAAGGCAGGAGAGTGGTACTAGGTGAATTGTTCCTTCAGAAGGCCAGCACAGATAAAATGGTACAAATGGCCTCCTGTGCTGTAACCTTCTGTGATTCTTTGCAGCTTCTTTATGCTTCTTCACTGTATACATTCCTGCCTAGCTTTGTATCACAAACAAAACTGGATACATTACTCTAGATGTCTTTGACTGAGTCATTAAATTCAATTGTGAATGGTTTAATTCCAAATCTTGATGCTCGCAGTACTCCACTAATCACAGCTGTCAACTTGAAAATAACTCATTCCTCATTTTCCGTGATAATTAATCCAGTCTCTGTCTCTAAGCTTCAATGTTTGCTTTAACTACCCCTTTTTTAAAACATACAGGCAAAACATTTTGCATTCTTGGTGAATCTACTTTCATAATTATTTTTCTCCTATTAGCAACTGTTCTCTTATTCCTGTGGCTGACGACTATTCTTTGCAACATTATAAATTTCTTCTTTGAGACTAATATTAACCTCAAATATGCTAGTGGGGCCACAAATAGATCTTTCTCACAAGGTTTTTGTTTCTCATATGGGATATATGTTTTGAATCATTAATGTAATGTGTCCCATTGTTTATTTACCATCATTTCATTCAACCTAATCAACCTTATCTACTCTCCCTGATACTTCAGTAATTAGCTTCAAGATACATGTTTTGGGCTTGAGTATATCACTCTCAAACTTGATAATGGAATTAAATTGTAATATGATCACTTTTCCCAGCAGATCTTTCATAATATAACTGATGAATTCTGCCCTAGTAAACGGCACTAGATCTAAAAAGATTTGTTCCTATTTCTCTGTCTGCGGGTGGATTGTAAAGTCCAGTCTCATATTTTTATGATGGTGATTATATCAAATCCATTTATCTTTATTAATGTCATTAGTTTGTCTCACTTGTTATGAAAGTGTCACGTATTCACTATTACTTTATATTTCTATTATTTGCATAGAACCAATTCTCAGATGCACCATAATTGTTAAACTCTCTGCCCCTCTTGGCCCAATCTGGCCATCTTTCTTCAAATTGTTATAGGCCTCTGTTCCCTAAAATTGTTTGTTAACTTTTAAAATCTCACTTACTTGATCCCTCTGTTCCCCTTTCAGCCACAATCTCCATTCACGGCTCTTTGTTTGGCCTCATTAAATGGAGAACAGAACAGATCCCTTTTCCTCAGTACTTATGACAGTGCCCCAAGAACAAAAAACTCTTTCTTCACGTACCACTCTTTGAAATACACATTCACTTCTCCGATGTGCTTGGCCCTTTGCCAATTGGCACATGGATCAAGTAACAGTCTAGAGATTAGTTCCTATTAGATTCTGTCAGTATAATATCATTCATAGTTCTACGTATGCCTTTGTTTCCTACATATTTGTGGGAAGTTCAAGTTCATATCCAATTACAAAGAGACGTCTTTAACTGTGGCACTGGTCCAGCAATATAATCTTTACAACCCTCACTGCTGCTGCAGAGATCTCCATCTTTCTTCTAGTGATTACGTCCTCCAACATCACCTCTTTGGTTTTCACTTTCTCCACTTGAATAACATTCTCTACCATGGTGCCATGCTCAGTTTCCCATGCAGCCATTTTTCTCATACATCACAGGCAGCAAATACATTGTATTTGTTGATCTAAAAGTTAAGGATCAAGGCTTCTCTATAACTTTACCCATAATCCCAATATCTGCCTGACTGGCATTCATACCGTCCTGTCTCTGACCAATAATCAACTCTAAAATACTACTTAAGCAAAAGGATGTAACAAAATGTCCAGCTGATTCTCCTCCTTCCCAATGCCTCACAATGTCTGCAGTTCAACCTCAGCTCTACAACTCGGAGCTGAACTTGCTTAATCTGCAAAAGCTCACGCCAGATATAGCTGTCCAGAACTTCAATGTTCTCCATAAACTCCCACGTTTCAGTTTTGTCACACAGTCTGCCCTGCAATCCCTGCTGCTACTTAGAAATTCACATATTTATTTGTTGATTAGTTATTTATTTAGCAAAGGCACATTACAAGTCTCTGGTTTAGGGGCTAAAGGAAAACACTTACCAGCCACTGGAGGTTAATTGAAAAGAGGGTGCATTTCCTCTCTCTCTCTACCAAAATCTCATTTCACACAGGAGGTAAAGGTGAATGAATTCTCACAATTCATGCTATGCCCACCATATCAACAAGTTCTCACTCTGTTCAATAAACCTCAGACTCATCAATCAATGAGCAGCACTTCCTGACACTAAAGAGTAACGCCTAATATGGACAGAGAGCACCACACACTTACAAATCCAATAATGCTGTCAACATTACACTCACCTTTCTCTGACACAATTCACCCCCAACTACTCAGCTATGGCAGGCACATTATCAAAACATAGAAAATAGGAACAGGAATAGGCCATTCAGCCCTTAATGTTTGCACTGCCCATTGCTGATCATCTAACTCAATGCTCTGCTCTCTCACTTTCTCCCTATATCCTTTGGTCCCTTTAGACCTAGAACTATATTTAATTCCATCTTGAAAACATTCAATGTTTTGGTGTCAACCGTTTTCTGTTTAAACTCCAATGGCTGATGGGCATTTTTCTTTTACCCCCAAATGATAGAACTGAGGTGTGCCTTTGCTGAATAAATAAATAATCAACAAATTAACTATCTGAATTACTAAGCAGCAGCAGGTACTGCAGGGCAGATGCTGTGACAAAACTGAAACATGTGGGAGTTCAGGGAGAGCATTGCAATTCTGGACAGGTATACCTGCAGTGAGTGTTTGCAGATTAAGCAAGTTCTCCCCATTTCAGTCTTAAATGGCCTACCCTGTATCCTTAAACTATGACCCCTGGTTCTGGACTCTCTGCTCATTGGGAACATCTTTTCTGCATTTACACTGTGTAGTCCTGTAAAAAATGTACAAGTTTCTATGAAATCCACCTTCATTCTTCTAAACTCCCGTGAATATAGGAGCTGAAGGAATTGGTCATCAGCTTCAGGGAGTAGAATGTACACATCCCTGTCTAAATCAATTGTGCTGAGGTGGAGATTTTCAAGAGCTGCAAGTTCGCCAACAATCTGTTCTGGTCTATCCACGTCGCTGTTACAGTCAAGAAAGCACACCAATGCCTCTGCTTCCTCAGAAGGCTAAGGACATTCAGCGTGTCCACAATGACTCTTAACAATTTTTAGAGATGCGCCATAGAAAGCTTCCTATCCAGATTTATCACTGCTCCCCCCAAGACCACAGGAAATTATAGAGTTGTGATCACAGCCCAGCCATCATGGAAATCAGCTTTCCTTTCATTGACTCTGTCTATACTTCCCATTTTTTCGGGAAAATCACCAATGTAATCAAAGACCTCTCCAACTCCGGTAATACTCTCTTCTACCCTCTTCCATTGGGCAGAAGATACAAAAGTTTGAAAACACATACCAACAGATTCACAAACAATGTCTTCCCCACTGTTCAACTTATGAACAGACCTCTCATACATTACAGTTGATCTTTCTCTACACCTTCTTTGTAGCTGTAACACTGTATTCTTCATTCTGTTCTTTTACCCATTCGATTGTCAGTCCATGTACAACCTCAAACTTCTCTGTATCACCAATGTTCACTGTTTGCCATCTACAACATGCAAAGCAACAATTCACCAATGCTCCTTCAACAGCATCATTCATATCCATGTCTTCCAACACCTAAAACCACAGGACTGCACCAAAATCTGCAATTTTGCCACTAAATCACACACCATCCTGACTATATTATCATTCATTCTACGTTACTGGATGAAAATGTTGGAATTCCTCTCCAACAGCATTATGCATTTACCTACACCACATGAACCACAACAGTTCAAGAAAATGGCTCACCTGTACCTCCTCAAGCACAATTAGAGATGGTCATTAACTCCAGCCTTACAAATGATGCACGTGCTCCAAGAATGCCAGGATAGTAAGCATTCAGCAATGTGAATGTTTGGTTTGTCACACACCAATCGCATATTTATGGAGTGGTAGCTCTTATAGTTTTTGTATTTCACTCGTTGACAATAAAATGCCTCCAGAGATATTTGCATGCAGTCAATGTGCCCCGCAGCACTGCTTATTAATTTTGCTATTCTGGTAAATCCATGTGTTTCTTCATTCTGCTAGCCCCATTAGGGAGAAGTGGAAGGAGTCCTATCACCTTGCCAATGTCTTTCAACACCTCCCCAAACGCCTTTGTGAACATCAGATTGTAAGATATTCACCACGTCTCTCGTGTTTTGCAAGCAGAAATGTAAATGCTCAAGCATTCACAGCAATCAGGAGAACCATGTTCTCCCAAGTACAGGCTGAAGGAGACTACACAGCCTCCGGACCACCTGCTGGAGCCTCAGAAGACTATAGCTGTTGGCAGGCAAGTATGCAACACCAAGGTCAGATGCCCTGCCAAGCAATGTGCCACAAGAAAATCTATGGATGGGTTGCAACTGCACACAAATGAATGAAAGATAATTCAGTAACAGACATTGCATGACTAGGGACACATCACTAGTTGTCGTCTTCTGAAGGGAGATCTGTAGCTGCATGGTTTTGGAGGCAGCATACTTCTGATGAAGGGTCTAGGCCCGAAACGTCAGCCTTTCTGCTCCTATGATGCTGCTTGGCCTGCTGTGTTCATCCAGCCCTGCACCTTGTTGTCTCGCATACTCCTGTGGTACTGATGTTGATTGAGATTTTTCATTACCAGTTCCATTGAAAGTGCAACTGGGGACTTGTGTGGCACCTGTGCTTGCTCCTGCATTGTTTTTGGTTCATATAAATGAACAAGTACTGATCATGGAAAACCTGTCATGAGTAGGGCCTTCAATTGAGGGCCCTCCTGCTCCTCCTTTCTCACAGAGATTTAGCCTTCTTCTCTCTGCCACCAAAATTATATCTGTTCATCACCTTACAGATTAAAAGATACTGCAAGATCTGTAACAATTCCTGGGTCTAATTCTCTAATCTCTTCCCTGACTATAATCAACTGCCTCATCACACCTCGAACAACACACAATTGCTTCCAACAATGCTGCCTAAGCACATGGAAGTCAAAAACACATCTTCGGCAACTACTTGAGTGGTTCTTTAGATAGCTGTAGCTAAGTGGTCTTTTAAATTGCCTTAATTCAGGACCCATCTAGCCTTTCTGCACTGGCTTTCTCTTGAGTGGTTACATAGGTATGGATAACATACATTCAGTGTTCCAGCAAACAGGGGCAACACATCTGCAGTATCCTTCTTCAGCATTTAATATCATGCTGACTGTGCAGGAAACTTCCAGCAACATGGCCTTCACATGGGTAATGTGGCGGAAGGCCTTCAGAGCACAGCTACAGATGGCACGACAGAAACAAATTACAGCGCATAGTGTTCTTGGACAAGGACCAGAAATGAGCTACCTGAATGATTACTTGCTTATATAACTATTGCTGCTTAGATCAACTTAAAGAACTGAATTTATTTCAAGGCAACACAGATTCAGAGATAATATAATTCAGATATCTAAATAATGGAAAGCACAAATCTCCTGATTAATTCAGTAGGAATGAAAAGGTGACTGTGATCCAAGCTAATTACACTCACTAATGACAGGCCTCCCCTCCCACCAACTGCAGAAATTCCACTGCTTCTTTAGAAAATCACAAATCAAATGAACAAGCATTACATTTCTAAATAATGACAACTTTTCATTCATAATTTGCATGAGTACCCAGAAAACACATACATACATAGCATTTGTGATATTCATTATTGATCTTATATATTAGGGAAGGAATCTATCAATCTATATTATATGACAGAATGTCTGTATTCTTGCCTTGCTTACAGTCTGGTGATTATCAAATTCAGTTGCCATGTGAAATTAGTTGTGATTAACTTCCATGTCTGCAGCCTAAATTAATACAAGTGGTTTGAGCTTAATAACCTACACCCGCGGTTACATGTTTCGAAGAGGACCCATGTTACAGAATTCTATCATAATGAATGCTGTTTGATTCATCCAATTATATAATGACTGAGATGAGAATTTTTTTTTCTCTCAGTACTGTGCACATTTCTGCCTCAGAAAGTTCTGGAAGTAAGGGTTCATAGAATCATAGAATCCCTACAGTGTGGGAACAGACCCTTCAGCCCAACAAGTCCACACTGACCATCAGGGTATCCCACCCAGAGCCATCTGCCTATAACCCACCTAATCTACATATCCCTGCACATTACGGGCAATTTAGCATGGCCAATCCACCTAGCCTGCACATCTTTGGACTGCGGGAGGAAATTGGAGCACTCGGAGGAAACCCACGCAGACACGGGGAGAACGTGCAAACTCCACACAGACAGTCGCCCGAGGGTGGAATCGAACCCGAGTTCCTAATGCTGTGAGGCAGCAATGCTAACCACTGAGCCACCGTGCCGGGCAGAGGTAGAAAGATTCTTAATAGGTGAAGGAATCAAAAATTATCGGGGATAAATGGGAATGTGGAATTCAAAACACAAACACATCAGCCATAATCTTATTGAATGGTGGAACAGGCTTGTTGGGCTCCTAATCTGTGTGTTTGTATGGTCATAATTGAATGATAGCTCTTTTTTAATTGCAAGCTATTAAATCCATGAAAACGCAACCATCACAATTGTTTCAGAAGCTACTAAGCAAATTGAACATAAGAGAATTAGTTTAGAACTTTCAACAGTTAAGCTAGGTCAATGTACCTCCATGGTTAAAAGTAGTAGCAACAAGAGATCCAAATAATCCATGCGTTCAGATTAATATGAAAGAAAACTGATTTACCATAAAAATTGCAATTGTTTGACAGTTTTCTTTCAAAAAGCCTTGTAGTATCGCTTCTGCTAGACATGCATTATTGCTACAAATTTGGGTCTGCTGTAGATATAATCTCATATTATGACATCGAATAATCTCATAATTAAATCCCACATTTGTTAAATGCTGAAGTTTATTGATACTGCCTAATATCTATTTATATGATAGCAGAGGGAAGAAACAATGTTTCTTTCCTCATGCCACCCACAATATATAAACTAGCTATCATGTCCTTGCATGTCTCCAATTATGAATGCACTGACTTAATTAAATCATTATAATATGCTTCAGTATAATCCAAAATAATCAACAAATCATATTTTCCTATAACAGTCCTGGATTAAACAAACAAATTTTCAACCTCCATTCTGTACCTTAACTTGCTGAGGCAAAGTTTGTCCTAACATCTTTCTGTTTAAAATCTTTTTTCAATGAGTGTCACTGTATCTGTGTGCACAACTTGAGAGGACATAGGCTAGACAGCCACTGAGAACAGCGACTATCTACCATACTGACTGTGATGAAAAGTATATCCAAAATATTGTAACGTGTCTTTTCTTTTTGAACAATACTGAATGACCTGCTGTGCATTTCTAGCATTTTCCATTTTTATTTCAGAACTCCAACATTTTCATTGTTTTTTTTACCTTGTTACCTAATGAACAACAAACTCGGTACATCTTCACTGTGGGCCTTGGCTTACAAAGACGAGATAAAAGTTTAGGACAGAAGTAAACTAATATTTAATTAAGGCCAGTAATGTTATGCATATTTTGAATTAAAAATTCCAGAATTCAATATTCAACAATTATGCGTATTTTACTCAATGAATAACTATTAATAATGCCCATCAAGCATTACATGCCCTACACCCTAGATTTAAAAGCAGAATATCCTCCAAGTCACTCCAAGCAATGTTATCAAAGATTTTATCATCAAAAACACTTCGTATCTAGTAGAAGTCCATCATCCTCCCGACATCATATTCAAATATGACAATGTTTTGCAAACAATGTTTAATTCTTCCTAAAAAAGACAAACAAAAGCAGTCATTTAATCTTGAGATTCTCTTCACCTGCAGTCTGGAATTTAGAGCTCTTTCCAAAAGTTAATGCTTTTTGATAAAACAATAATTAAACTTTGATCAATCATTGTCTTAAAAGGACTAGAACTCCACCATAGAAGAAGAATAATTCAATTTTAGTACTGAATGGGATCATGGACAGAATCTTTCAGCCATGCCTAAATTGGGGAGAAAGGTGGATGGGGAGGTGTGTGGTGGAATTTAATTGCATGGGAGGTCAATGTTCAGATTCCCAACAACAGGTTAATGTTTTGATACAGTGTTGGAAGAAAGTTTCAGGCAAGTAGACCCACCCAATGCTGACGGTTGACAAGCTTTTTTGCATTCATTAGCATGTCATGAATATTCATTAAAACCCAAGCTGCCAGCATTACATTTAGAGCTGCAATTTTAATAGTAATGAATGAGAAAATTGTGCCTTCAGAAACCCAAGTGTATGTGTGAGGTATTCACCTGTTGAGGCAGACTTCTTGGATGGGTTAGTGAGTACACATTTCATCTTGAGACTACATTTTTGTATACTTCATGTCAGCATATTACTGAAGACTACTGATTTCTTGCACATAGCTCATGAAGGAGAGAGAACGAATTTCGTTCCTGTAGATGGGCCTCACCATGGTGGGGTAGGTGTAATGTAGGATTTCACCAAAGATATGAACAGATTGATAAGTGCCCAAAGATTAGGAAGACAAGGGGAGATTTCTGGAAGAAGCTACCAATATCTCACCTGCAATTTCTTCACAGAGGAATATTCTCATTTAAAATCTTTCACTAGGTGAACCCAGCAGCTATACTGAATTTGACATGCTCAAATAGGAGAAGATGAATGGAAGCTCAGGGTAAAGAAACAGCAGGACTCGAGCCTCAGGAGACTGTAGCTGTGGATGAACAGGCAACACCTGGGTGGGGAAATCAGGGTCAGATGCACTGCCAAGCAGTATGCCACAAGAAAGTCTGCAGAAGGGTTGGAACTACCTGTAAATAAATTAAAGATAATTCTGGAGGAGACATCATATGAGTGGGGCCCATCAACAGTTGTCACGTAGGGACCCAGGTTCAATTCCACCTCCTGCAGGAAGATATGTAGCTGCACGGATTTGTAGGCAGCATACTCCTGTGGCACTATAGACCATAGCAGATTGAACTTCTTCATCACAGGCTCCTTTCAAGGTGAAACTGGGAACTTGTGTGGCATCTTCTAATAATCCATTAGTGCATCAGAGAGTTGGCTAATGTCCTTTTCAGAAAACCACGTGAGCTTGCATAGTTCACCATGAGCCCAACTAGTCAAGTAGTCAGAACTGTGGAACATGTCCCCATTTCCTTGCCTCCAGGTCCAAGGAAGAATCAACTCCACACATATAGTGATCAGAGCTCCCTGACATCATCCTGTCAGATTCCTGACCAGGGAATGTCCATCTTAAGTGTAATTATAGGAGACAACATTTCCAGGTGTGCTCCCAGTACAGGAAGCTGTCGAGACACTTATATTCTATAAAACTCTCATCACAAATGTTCGGTCCTCTGCATTATATCTGGGACTGGCTTGTGTGTGACAAGGACAAAACTCAGAAGACTTGCCAGATAAGCAAGCTTTGGAACCCCCAAATTAACAAGAGCCATCATTAAGCAGACAGTTGGGCTCCTGAAGATACGTTTCCATTTTCTGGACCGCTCAGGTGGCACACTTCAGCATTTCTGGGACTATGTCGCAATGTTTGATTGTTTGCTGCATCCTCCACACCTTAGTTGCATGACGGAGAAAGCATTTACAAAAGGGTAAGGTGCATGAAACACGTTTCCTCAGACAAGAAGTGCAGAATGATGTACTAAGGCACGGCAGACAGGCCAGTGAGAATATAACAGTAGTTAGATTTGGGTCCCATCGAATTTTCAAGAACATATGAGGGTACCACAAGACCAAAGAAAGAGAACGGGAGTCGATCATTTGGCCCCTTGAGCTGACTTGCCATTTAATAGGATCATGACTGATTCAATACTCCTCATGTCCACCTTCCTGCCCTTTCTACATAATCCTTGATTCTCCTACTGATCAAGAATATATCATAGCATTAAATATACACAAGGATTCTGACCCCCACAGCTCTCTATGGCGAGGAGTTCCAAAGACTCACAACCATTTAGAGAAGAATTTCCTCCTCATCTCAGTCTTAAATTGGTGCCCCTTTATTCTGAGACAATGTCCTCTTGTCCAGACTCTCCAATGAGGGGATACATCCACTCAAGCCCGTTAAGAATACTATATGTTTCAATTAGATCACCTGTCATTCTTCTGAATTTCAGTGAGTACTCCCAATCTGTTTAGCCTTTGCTCTTAAGACAATCCCGCCATACCAGGGATCATTCTAGTGAACCTTCTCTGAATTGCTTCCAGTGAAATGATATCTTTTCTTCAATAAGGGGAACAAAACTGCTCATGGTATTCCAGATTTGGTCTCATCAGCATCTTGTACAGTTGCAGTAAGACTTCCCTTCTCTTATGCTTCAAGCCCCTTGAAATAACGGCCAAAATTCCACTAGCCTTCCTGATTACCTGTGGCACTCTGAGCTATAAGCTAACAATGGCTGAGGTGTTCCTGAATTCAGGGCAATGTTTAATTTCAAGCTTATTGTTTATATACTTTTTGGACTTCAATAAAAGAGAAGGTTTTAGCCTTATAACAATGACCTCCTGCTCTGACTCTGGGTCACAGCATCAGAAGAGACGTATGTAGGAAAACATGGAGGTTGTGCATAAATTTCCCAAACAGCAGTGTGTAAGGGGCATTCAGCTATTGCAAAAAGAAATTGAGCGGGCCAATCGAATCCTCAATCATTCACAAATTCTTATAGTTAGCTAAATGTTTCTCCGAGTCCTGTTTCTTTGAAAGGGCAGCAGAGACTGGCAGTGTTTAAATGCCCTGGGCACATTTCTTGTCCCATAAAATTTGTCATTCTCTTCACATGTGCATATGTAATGAGAGAAGAATTCCATGATCACACAAGAAGACATGACCTGCGCCCATGCAGAAGTGACTCCCAGTTCCATGCCAGATGATTGACTTGCATAACAGATGATTCTACCCATATTTCATTCCTTATTACATAGCATATGACTTAATTTTCAATAACCAACACCAAGGAAGATTTACTGATATTTGACATGTATTCAGGTGTTGCAATGATTCATTAAATTTAGTATTACTAAGATTCCCATCACATTGATATAGTAGGCACTGGACGAGATATATTTTGTGCATTAAAGCATATTATTGAAGGATTACTGGGAGCATTTTAATTAGCATTCAGCCATTCTGTACCTGACCAGACGTAAAATAATTCTCCTATTCCCACTGATGGCTTTCCTGATAAGCATATCGTGAAGTATTTTTAACAAAGATAAATTTCTGTTTGGAAATAAAGTCTGCATACAACAAAAATAATCTAACTACAGACTTAGAACAGGAATCCAGATGCACTGCATCGTGAAAACATTATGAAGTATACCTGGTCCACAGTTAGGTTGATGTTGTGCAAGACACTCTGGAGTTTGAGCTTTGGAGATGATAAATTTACGTGTATGTTGTCACGGTCAAATTGCATTTTAGTGCCAAGTAATAGATGATCATTTTGTTCGGCAAGTGAGCTCCCTGGGTCACCTTCAACATACACATTCTTCTTTTCCGTGTTCAGCGTTTTTTCCTTCCTTTTCTTAATCTTCTTTATTTCATCTTTGTTTAAGTTTGATTGCCATTCTAAGGAACAGGTACTGCTCTTTTCCCATGCCAAGCTAGCGTTCTGAAACTCTATGGCACTATGTGGACTATCGGGCTCTTTCCTTACAACTTCTAGTTCTTCCATTAAAAGCAAATGCTAAAGAGATGAGGAGACAAATTGTGATCAACGTAACAGACAATGTTCCTAAAATATTGTAAAATACCGAGTTTCGTACTTGAGAAACATGAAAATATTCAAGGTGGGATATTTTCCTATGTTAAAGGTACTATATAAATGTAAGTTGATGAATAGCAATTTAATTGTTGATTGACCTTAATGAATAAAAGGTGAAAAAATCATGTTATGTGGGTCTCTTTAAAGTCAGATCTTTATATGCAGAAAACCAACGTTTCCCAGCTACCATCAGTTCTGAGGAACGGTCACTGGACCTGAAACGTTAACACTGAATTTTTCTTCACAGATGCTGCCAGGACTGCTGAGCTTTTCCAGCAACTTCTGTTTTTGTTCCTGATTTACAGCATCTGCAGTTCTTACGGTTTGTACTTACGTAAGGTATGATTTGCCTGGATAGCACGCAAAATAAAACTTGTCACTGTACCTCGGTACACTTGACAATAATAAATCAAATCTGATCAAATCAAATCAAAAGTCTGTTTCTTGTGTCCTAGTTCTAATGAGTGCAAGATGAAAAGTTTCAACTTCTAGCAAAGTTTTTACTTATGGGAGAATTAAACATGAGGGAAATAAAGAGAAATTTCTTAACTCAGAGAGTCTTTGAAATGTGAAATTCTCTTCCTTCGGAAATGATTGAAACAGAAGGAATAGGAAGATGTGCTGAAAAACTGAGATTACAGAGATGGTCTGGTGGGAGATTTTTGGTGTACCAACACCAACCAACTAGTTCAACCAACTGGCCTTTGCTGAACTTTCTATGCAATTTTACACTATCACACGAAGTTAAGAGCTATACATTCAATACTATACTGAGTGCACATCAGACCCTTTTATAGGAAGGTCCATTGACTGTTAGATTACATAGTATGGTATATATTTAAAGGATAAAACTAAGCATCAGTTCACAGAAAATGCAACTTGTCTATCAAAACTGAATTCGAGTTTGTTAGAAAAAATTGCTCCTGTAACATTCTACTCAGAAAACTCAAATACATGCTCTAATTAGTAAATTTATTCTATAACTTACAAGAATAAGCAACAATTAACAAACTACAGTAGTAGGGTTCTCTCATTATAACATTTAAGATTAGAGTACTTCTATTGTTTAGTAAGCAAGACATCCGATCCTTTCTAATATCTTGCAAAAGATGAATTCTGGCTGTTTGCAATGCTCCCCCTTGGAAAAACTAATCAAACTTGTTAAATTTCAAACAGATGTGTGCCAGAGGCAAATTTAACCGCTCATACAAAATTCTTTGAAGTGGTTGCCAAATCAATGCTGGCAGTCCTTCCTACTTAGATTCACTGTTAAACATGAAAGATTGATCTAATCATCCCACATGAATGGGATGACATACTTCAGCACCTGAGTGGGCAACTGTAAAACAGTCTTGGGAACTGGCACTGAATCAATGAACACCTTTTCTTCTAAGACCTGTGCTGTTCAATAGAAGTTACTGACTAGCCACGGATGTTGCTTCAGAAACACTATCTTAGCTACATACATTAACTTTTGCAAAAACACAAACTGCTTGCATGCTTTAACATTTTCAGGAGGACTTCCATTACCTACCATAAGGAAAGGAACCTGCTTGAAAATGAGAATTAGTGGATAATTGGGCTTCCATTACATGACATATTGCTAAGAAATGAGCTTGGAGAAAAGCTGAAAACTTATTAGTCATAATACTAAATTAGGATTTTAATATTATTTTCCTGCTACATTCAATTGCTTTCCTTCAAAGTAACTGATTTTGGTGTTTAAATCACTGTTAGATTGTCAAAACTATTATTCAGCTCTGTGTTTTCTACCGAACGGTAGTAAATTTACTTCACGGATATATTTTTTAGTAAATCCTCCAGCTCCGCTTGCTATAGGTTCTCTTATTAGATTCTGATAAAAATCTGGCTTTTTCTGCAAAACAAAAACCTGATATGACAATCGTATTGCTGAGGTAAATGCACTTCAGATGTGCACTTCAAATGTTTACTATCCAAACTTTTACTGCCATATTTTAACCAAGGAAGTAAGGCACTCACTATGGTAAAATAATACTCACACAATCTGCTTTTGTCCCATAATTTACCAATAAATGCTTAAAAAGGCAAACAAAACAAGCACAGAAACCAAATTTAGGTGAGAATATCATCAAGTGCTACTCTTCCTGTCTTTCCTAATCACCATAATCATCTATTCGATTCTTTCTTACATGTTTACCAAGTGGTCTCTTAAGATGATTCTATTCATTTTAATGATTTCCACTGTGGTATCAAACTCCACACTGTCCCACACTCTTGGATAAAAAAGTTTTGATTTCTCGGTAACTAACCCATATTGAATGCCTCTTTAATGGTATATGCCTGTTACAGCATGCAAGCAAAAATGTACAAAAACAGACTACGGTTTTTTTGATCTACTGACATCCATGAGTTAACAATGTATTAAAATGTTCAGGGGCAAGTATCCATAATAAAGAAATACCATTCTTTCAGCTTTACAGTTGCTTAAATATTTCAGAAATCATATACACATATTTACATGATAAATTGATTTTACATTGTAATACTAAAGCTGTACCTTAAATCTGCCCACAGCAACAGATGCCTCAGACAGGGCTTTTACAGATATGGGTGTGATCTTCAGGGCAAAAGTCATTGCATTAAATACTGCAACAATTGTAAATGCCTGCAGAGATTAAAGAAAACAATATCACAATTAATAATAAAATTGAAAATTGTGGAAACCTGTAATGAGGTTTTGAGTCAGTATCTGAAAGAATGAACAAATTAGACATTTCAGACAGAATGGTTCATTAGAATGAGCTTAGGTTGAAGGACTCTTTTCAAGATCCATTTTTAGATCCAAATTAATTCATGGTATATGCATCAAATATCTGGAATAGTACTCAATCGTCAAAATGGAGAAAATGTTCAGAATGACTGTTGGGATGATAGTCTGGCATAAGTGGGTAGTGTGAAAGGGTCAGGATGTTGCTCCACCCAGCACAATGTGACAGAGAAGGTTCAACAAGTAAAGCATTAGCCTGTGTGAATCTTTTTCTCACATCAAATCATTGCAGAGCAACCTTGAGAGAGTATGCATTATATATTGTGTATAATATACTGTAGTACATAATATACAGTATATATTCAAATGTACATTGAATAATGGTGGTACATTCACTACAAGTCTGGATGCAATTTGAACATTGTGCTAATGGCAACAATCTTTCAGATGTATCTGTGTTTCTTCAAAAGCACAAATTTCACTCAGGTCATGGCTAAAGATGCAATGTCACATATGTAAAATGAAAGTGTGGGTTCAATTGTCAGTTAACAAATCATAATGTACAATAAATAAAACAAAACATTAACTGTGGAGCTAAAGAAGATACCACATTACTAAATATTTTTTGGGTGTTTACTGTGGCTGAGCTAGTCGGCCTGTTGCCTCTGAGCCAGAGGACTGTGGGCTCAAATCATACCCCAGGCACTTAGAGTACAAAACTACGGCTGGCAAATTCCACTGCACTGAAGAAACTGCCACCTTTCGGATGGGACGTCCTCCCAGCTGATATTAAAGATTCCATGTCGTTATCTTAGAGAAGAACAGAGTATTATTTCCGGTGTTCTGGAAAATATTTCCCTCTCAATTAACATTTAAAAATCACTTTACCGAGTCATTATTATATTGCTGTTTGTAGGGCCATGATTTGTGAAAATTGGCCATCATTTTTCCTGCAGTGAGAACTTTTGGAACATTTCATTATCTGTAAAGTATTTTGGAATGTTTTGAGTTCATGAAAGGCACTTAAATGCAGGACTCTCTTACAGTTCTATTAACTGTGATTGTGTTTACCTCAGCTGCAGTGAGATCATATCCCATTGCCATGTGAAGTGTGAATGTGCAGCTACTGGATACTACAACCACAATTGGAGCAACTCCAACTGTGATGCTCTGCACATAGCCTGCTTTCTCCAGAAAATGTCTCTCTCTGCTTCTGATCACTGCAAAAAAAGACAAAATCAACCACGATTTCCAAGAGATCCAAAAAAATTGTTCAGTTGATGAGAGTTTTAAATACTAGCGTTCAGAAGTTAAGGCTGATGAAGTTAGAACCAAGAAAAGTCAGGTGGAACTTTCCTTTCAAGTTCAAGTATGATAAGCTTCTGAAATAGGTTAACTGGAGTATTTATTGACTCATTATACAAATACACACATTTCTGGAACAATATAGGAGATAATAAATAGCTTCAAAAAGGAACAAACTTGATGAACCATGTTGCCAACTCTTCGGCCTATGGAAATCTATTGAAATATGCCTGCATTCACACTTTCTTTAACATCAATGATCATTCCAAATGTTTTCAGAGAATAAATGCTTGGGATGATAGGTGACAACTCAAACAGTGGTAATCATTTCTGTTTTTCCTCAAACCAGGTGAAACTATGGAACATGGTTAGGAAATTTAGTTTTTTTTTGGAATTATTTCATATACAGTCCAATGTCAAGCTGCCAATTTTGTTTTGGTTGTCATAAAATTAGCTCTGTCTACCAACCACTGGATTTTTGTTCATAGGTCAGGTGCCCAGAGTGAGGAGAGTCAGTGGCTACAATGTACCATCTACACGATGCAATGTAGAAATTCATCAGAGCTCTTTAGTATATTCCAAACATTCAAATATTACCATTGAGAAGGACAGGAGCAGCATGGAGACACCTGTGGGTTTCCCTCCGAGTCACTGGGCATCCTGACTTGGAAATGTACCACTGTCACTGCAGCTCTGGAACTCCTTCCCTGAAGGCATTGTTGATATACCTTCACCAAATGGACTTCAAGATGGCAGCTTGCAATCATGCTCTTGGCGTCGACTGCGGATGGACAATGAATGCTGAACCAGCAGCAACACCCACATGCCATGACAAATAATAAAAAGAAATCACAACCTTAGCACTCATTGGGGATGTAAATAGGTGGCTGTACAAAACTTGATGTCCTACAGTAACTTGGATACAGGAACATTTCATTCTCCCTCTAGTGTCAGGAACAATTCGTGTGCAGAATAACTTCCAGAAGAAGTGGTGGATGTGGGTACAGTTACAAAGTTTAAAAAACATTTAGATAAGCACATAAATAAGAAATGTTTGGAGGGATATGGACTAAGTGAAGGCAGGTGGGACTAGTTTAGTTTGGGATTATGGCCAGCATGGACTGGTTGGACTGAAGGGTCTGTTTCCATGCTATATAACTGTAAGTGCCAGCTCTGTATGCGCTGTTGTACGCGTACCTAACCTTTCAGAGAGTTCACCTTTAAGTACTCCATGAACTGAGTGTACAATATGTTGCTACTCTGTCTGCCAGTTTGTCTGCTATGGGGTTGCAAGCTACATACAAAGGAGTTGAAGATCATTCTTGAGATAGTCGTTTCAGAAATAAGTGCCACCAATTATGCTTTAGTAAAATAACATAAACAGGACAAAGCAGAAACTGAAATAAAATCTTGAGAAAGGTCAAAACTTCAAAGAAAACTTCAGGTGAAGAAATAAGTTGTGAAGAGACTGGACAGTTATTAGAAAAGGTTATGATGGTATGTTGGATCAACAGAAGGCTACAACCTCCACAGAAGTAAAAAAATCCAAAGTGCAATACCAGAAGCTTCAAAATAAGCTAGAAGATTTGAACCATTCAAGCAGCTTGAGGAATGTGATCAGTCAGTGGACAATCTAGAACAAAAGCTGGCTATTGTGAATCGGATAGGCAAATTCTGGAACAGCAATTGTAATCAATGAAATAAACATTTGATGACACAAACGGGAACAACAGATAACGTCACTGATGACTGGAAATTGAAGGCAGGCCCTTTGAATATGCTCCATCATTTAACAACATTGTTGTTGATCTGACCATGGTTTCAACTCCACATACCTGCCACTCTCCCATAAGTCTTAACTCCCTTGTCTATTAAAAATCAATAAATTTAATAATGCAGCCTCCACTGTTTCTGAGGAAGAGAATTCCTGAAATTTCTGAAGAAGGGTCCAGACCTGAAATGTCAGCTTTCCTGCCCCTCTGATGCTGCCTGGCCTGCTGTGTTCCTCTAACTCCACACCTTTTTATCATCTTCTTCCCTGCCGTTATTAGATTAACAAAGGGACTCTCTAACTTGAAATAATGCTGATGTCGCTAATGTTGATCTTGCCTAGTGGATGCCCCACGACGAAACCTGTATGTCGCTATCCAAGATTTTTTTCACCCTATGATCTGTATCTCCTTCCTTACTATGATCTGCTTATATTGCTTGTAAACAAAGCTTTTTGCTGCACTTAGGCACACATGACAATAAATCAATCAATCAATGGTGTCGTGCGACTTCTGATTTCATAATGCAGTGATAATGGAATAGAATTTCGTGATCCAACTGTTGAAATTGCCGGATTTTTATCAAAAGAAATACTCAACTGGTTCACTTCTGCTCTTTCAGGAAAGAATCCTTCTGGTCTTAGCCAGTCTGGCCTATGCGTGATCAGAGCTGTTCACTAAAATGCTTGATGTGTAATCACCCCCTCAATGTCATTCAGTTCTCCCAACCCAATAAATCCACTGCCTCCGTGGGATAATTAGAGATGAACAGAATACACCAGCCTTGCCAGTGAAAAACTGAAAATAATTTTTTTAAAAAACCGTTGGTTCTCACAGTAAACTTACGGTGAACCTTTTCAGCAAACAATTTTTCCCAGGTGTACATCTTGATGAACCTGATGTAGTTTAGAATTTCATTCATCAGCCGCACACGTCTGTCAGTGATTACAATGCATTGCTTTCTGAAATAAGTTGTCAGCCTAGACATAAACATCTGGGAAAACAGGAGAAAAGAACATTGTCATCAATATTAAGATAGGAATGAAGCAAAGGTTGTAAGCCCATAAGGAGGAAATAATTATGAGGGTCCTTTTTATAACCATGTGTTCTAAGTACATAGAATTCTTAATGCCATTGCATGAGATTGTTACCTCAGCAAACTTGGTAACCAGGCATGTAGCCACCTGTAACGATGAGAACAATGTACAGATATAACAGTGGTTAACGGCACCAGTACTGAAAAAGGTTAATCCTCAAACAACATTTGATAAACAAATCATTATTCACATGCAACAAAAACAGAAATTGCTGGTAAACATACAACAGGTCAATCAGTATCTGGGATGAGAAGAGACAAGTTCAAACTTGGCCCTTTTTCAAATTAAACGTCAACAGGTATTTTCGCAAAATAAGATCAAAAGCGTGGGAAGGGATAAAGGAGATGGATCAAAACAAGGTCAGAATAGCAGTGAAGTGGCAATAAGCTACTGTGAAATGGCAATAAGCTACTGAAAAGAAAATAATAGATGGTTAGATAACGTAAATGATTTTTGCAGCAGACAATGGAAACAAGCATTAAATACAGCACAGGAGCAAACAGCATGTGAATGAATAAGGGAATGAGAGATTTTCAGCAGAATCCTTTGTCTTCCCACATTAGCGTATTTAATGGCAACGGGCATTTATATGGATTACAGGATTGTGGATAGAAACATCTACAATTAATGGCTACAACTAATGCCTACAATTTAACACTTCGTAACTAATGCCTGCTTAAAATGTCTCATAACTCCCCATTCACAGATAGGAAAGCTCAGCATGCAGGGTACACAATAATTAAACTACGGTGAATTTGCTTGAGCAGTCCCTGGATGATCAGTTGTTCAGAGGCACTTATAGAATCATAGAGTCACACAGCATGGAAACAGACCCTTCGGTCCAACTCATCCATGCCGGTCTTCTTGAATTGCTGCAATTCATTTGCTGTAGGTAGATCCATAATGCCATTAGGGAGGGGTTCCACCATTTTGACCTGGCTGCACTAAATGAACGGTGATATATTCCCAAGGCTGAACGGTTAGTGGCTTGGAGGGGAAATTGCTGATGGTGATGTTTCCATGTAGCTGCTGCCCTTCTCCTTCTGGGCAGAAGCAGTTATGGGTTTGAAAGGTGCTTTCTAAGGAATCTTGTTAAATATTTGCAGTGCATCTTGTACATTGCACACACTGTTGCTACTGAGAGTTGGTGGTGGAGAGAATGAATTGCTTGTGATGCCAAACAAGCTGCTTTGTTCTGAATAGAACCTGGTTTCTTGAGTATTGATGGAGCTTCACTCATCCAGGCAATTGGGGAGTACACCATCACATTCCTGACTCGTGCCTTGTAGAGAGTGGACAGGCTTTGGGAAGTCAGGAGGTAAGTAATTTGCTGCAAGATTCTTAACCTCTAAACTGCTGTTGTGGCCACTGAATTTATATGGTGAGTCCAATTCAGTTTCTAGTCTTACCAAACCATGGGGCTGCTGACTCATTACAGAGATGACTGATGGTAGTTTAACCTAAGGGTCATTCCACCATAGGCGAGGGGAGAAGTTGAGAAAGAGAGCCCTTCATGGCAACCTCAGCTGGTGTGGGAATTGAACCCACGCTGTTGGCATTTCTCTGCACCGCAAAACAGCTGTGAACCAATTGAGCTAACCAAAGCCCTGGGCCATTAGCGTACAATTAACCACAAGGCTCTTGGCACCACACAAGATTTCAGACCTGACATGCAAGGCTGTGCTTTGCATCTGTTGTGTAATGTTTTATGGTCAGGAATTCCAGTATATCATCACTGTATCAAAGAATGTTACTTGAGAATATGAAGGTCTCACACTCCATCTTTCTCCTAGATCACTTGAAGCATGACACACTATTAGAAGGATACTGCTCTGCGTAACATAATAGCTTAATGTAGCCCAGAAACACATGTGTCTAAAATGTTATGTCTGTATACAATAGTTAGCTATAATAAATATGTCATTCTTCAATATCATATTATTCAGTTTCTTGTGTTGCAAGGGATAGTAGAAGCATTACCAAATCAGATAAAATACCCCCGTGAAGGAAAACTCACAGCAATACCTACACATTATCCTTCCTTTCTTCATAACGTTAGCTATTTGCATGTTCTTTACAAGGGGAAAAATGAAGGAAGGAGTTCAAGAAAAAAAACACCAGCATAACAGAAAAGGACGAGAAAGATTACTATTACTAAAGGCTGACAAATTCCCTGGACTCGACGGTCAACATCCTATGAAAAAGAAGTAATTGCAGATAGTAGATTATTGGTTGCTATCTTCCAGCTGACCAGTAAACTGCAAACATAACACCACTATTCATGAAAGGAGGAAAAAAGAAAACAGGAAACTACGGATAGCTACCCTAGCATCTGGAATCCACTATTAAGGAAGTAGAATATTGTTTCCTGAAAGCAAAATCATGTTTCATATTTTCATTAAAGTTCTTTAAGGATGTCAAAGCTGGGCAGATAGAGGAGAAGCAGTAAATATAGTCAGTGTCTTTGGATTTCCAAAAGGCATTTAGCAAAGTGCAACATATAGGCTTACAAGACAAGATGAATTCAGAGTGGCAGAATAGCAGGAATAGGGGACTAGCGAAAGAACAGGAAACACACGCTTGGCAGTGCAAATGCTGAGAGAAAGTTTCCCATCATTAGAAATTTAGAACCATATGGTATGGTTTCAGAATAAGATGTCTCCAATGCAAGCCAGATACAAGGAGGAATTTTGTCTATTGGAGCATGGTAAATCTTTGGAGTTCTTTATGTCGGAACACAGTGGCAGTTGGTAATTTGGTTAAGACAGTTTGAGTTAAGACAGATATCTGATCTTCGAGGGAACTAAATTTTATGAGGGGCTAGGCTAGCAGGAGTATGATAAGATCAGACATGACTTTACGACATGGTGGCTCAATGATTAGCACTGCTGCCTCAGAATGCCAGGGACCCGGGTTCAATTCAAGCCTCGGGCAACTGTCTGTGTGAAGTTTGCACATTCTCCCTGTGTCTGCATAGGTTTCTGCCGGGTGCTCCATTTTTCTCCCACAACCAAAGATGTGCAGGTTAGGTGAAGTGGCCATGACAAATTTCCCATAATGTCCAGGGATGTGTAGGTTGGGTGGATTAGCCACGGAAATGCAGGGTTAGAGGGATAGGGTAGTGGGGAGAGTCTGGGTGGAATGTTCTTCGGAGAGTCAGCGTGGACTTGTTGGACTGAATGGCCTGTTTCCACACTGTAGGGATTCCATGGATTCTATGGACAGCATGCTTGAGGGCTTGTTTGGCTTATTCCTCCAATTGTCTGTGGAAATTCCTTTACATCTCATTTACTATGTAATTTCTTTCATCCTAGATCTATTACACAGCCATGAAGTT
Organism: Rhincodon typus; assembly: GCF_021869965.1. Lineage (NCBI taxonomy): Eukaryota > Metazoa > Chordata > Chondrichthyes > Orectolobiformes > Rhincodontidae > Rhincodon > Rhincodon typus. Next base: position 44,662,231 of record NC_063345.1, read on the forward strand.
TAAAAATTTGCGCAAAAATATTTTCAAAATATTATGATACATTGTAATTTCTTTTAACTGTTAAATAAGTCATCAAATTAGAGTGTTTAGGAATGTAATTAAACAATATTTGGGCATAGCGCATTACGCTATAGAAAATTTGCAAAGATTTTCAGTATTAAAACATAGAGTTAGATTAGTTTTACGACATTCATTATCAGGTTCAATTGAATTATAATGCTATCATTTGTAATTATTTCTAATTTTGCATTTCCAATGTTCCACCATTGCGTTTTGAGAGCATATATTTCTTTTGGTATCTTCATTGTTTGCATTTGGAATTAAAGCCAATTTATAAACAGTGCATTTTTACTTTCACGAGTCTCAATTAATTGTGTCACAATATGCTGATTTTATTTTTTTCTCTATGTCTGTGAAATCTCCCAAAACTGGCAAAACAAAAGGAATATCCATCATTAATTATCAACTGTTTTACAAGTATCACTTATTTTACATTAATCCATGCAACCCAAGTTTAAACTTTTAAAACCAACGCATAACAATTCACTATTCAAGAACAAAAAATTGTGATTTCCAATTGTGTAATGTAGATTTATGTTAACAATATTGTGACATTGTAACAAAGAAATAGAATGATGAGAAAAAAAAGAGAAAGGCAGGAAGGGTACAAGTTGGAAGAGACACATTATCAATGAAAAGGAAATTGATTGGGAAAGTTTAGAGCAAAAGAGAAAGTGTTTTCAAGAAATGGAGAATGGAAAATGTACAGGAGCTTGTAATCCTCATACAATATTTCCTTGATTTGCTTTCATTTTAACGCTGTTCTTTCAAGCTCTATTCATTCAACTCTTCTCCATTTCTAGTTAACATTATGTTAATGTCAGCATCAGTTTTGTTTACCATTTGCCAAGAGCGAGCCAGCATTGAAACGGAGGAGTACAGAGAGATGTTGAAAACGAAAGAGAAAGAAACAAAGGCAGAGAACAAACATGAACTGTAAATGTCCAGTATGTGATTGTAGTGAGTATGCTGTGGTAAAGAGAGCTCAGAAAGCTTTTATTTTCTGAAGAAGGATCCCGACCCGAAACGTCAACTTTCCTGCTCTTCTGATGCTGCCTGGCCCTCTGTGCTCCTTCAGCTCCACACTGTGTTATCTCTGACTCCAGCATCGGCAGTTCTTACTATCTCTCGGAAAGCTAATATGTTATCAATTATATATTCCCACCAACCTCCAATAACAAAATACTCTACTTTCTTCATCTTTTAAGGAATTTGTCCTTATCTCTAACTTAAGTGTGTGATCCCATATTTTTACACAGGGACCCTTCGGTTCTAAGTTCTCTTACCAGATGAAATATCCTTTCTATATCAAGACCTTTCAGGATCTTATTATGCATCAATTAATTACCTCTTATTCCACAAAGATGCACTGGATACAAGCCTTGTTTGTCCAACTTTTCCTCAAAAGATAACCTACATATTCCAGGTATAAGTCCAATTATCCTTCTCTGAACTCCTTTCAACATATTTACATCCTTCTTTAAATAAGGGAACAATGCTGCATATAGGACTCCAGATATGGTCTCACCAATGCCTTGTATAACTTAAGTATTGCTTCATTAAGCTATTAGCTTTCCAAATTACTTGCTGTTCCTACATACCAATGCTCTGCAATTCTTGCACAAAGTCACATAGATCTATTTGCATTTCAGAGCACTGTAATCCCACATTATATCTTATTGGCTAGATTTTTGCCCACTCACTTTCTGTATCCCTTTGTAATCTTGTGTCCTTTTTATAACTCACTTTCCCATTTATCTTTGTCTCATCAGCAATATTAGCAAATACACCTTTGGTTCCTTCTTTTAAGTTATTTATATCAGTTGTGAGAAGTTGAGGCCCCAGCACCAATCCCTCTTGCACATCTCACATTACATCTTGTCAAAGAGAAAACCGACAGCACATTCTATTTCTTCATCGACTCCGTTGAATTGGTTAAACTTGATTGCCTTTCATAAAAGCCGCTTATAAAGAGCAGCTTTATAATCAGCTCTACCTGATTGCTTTTTTTTCTAAGACCCTGCTTTAATATCATTAATTTCTAACATTATCACCTTGACAGATACTTAGTTAACAGGCCTGTAATTTCCTGCTTCCTGTCTCCCTCCCTTTTTGAATAAAGGATTACATTTGTTATTTTGTGATCATATTGATCCTTTCCTGAATCTGGCAAATTTTGGAAAATTAAAACAACGCATCAACTATCTCACCAACGAATTCTTTAAGATACTTAAGTCCTTTAAGTAGTTTTACTTAGCTATTCACCTAATCATTTTGTTTTAAGGAATGCAACCACAACTTTAAGTGAGGATTACCTGGACAGAGTTATTGTCTTTTTTTTAGTAAGTATAAACGAAATGCAAACAGAAAAATAATACTGTTTCCTTATTATTTTCATCTATATTCCCCCTCAATCTAACTCAAGAGAAATGTAGGAAAGGAATTAACAATGCCTACCAGCAACGGATAGATAAGAATGAAAACAGCTGATCCCAGTAGGGCAGTTGGTCCAAGGAACAATGCAGTGTAGATGATTCCAAGTATGGCAACAAGGGGGCCTCCTGTCAACATGGAACCAACAGAGGCCACTTCAAAAAGACGTTGTCCATCATTTGAGCAGATGTTCACCAACTGAAAGAGAATGACAAATTCAAATTTCTAACCTGCAACAAATTGGTGAACAGACTTCTATTCAGGTTGTTTACTCTACGCTATGTAATTGAATAGTCATTGAAATAGCTGTTAATTCTAAACTGGAAATTCGGGAATTAGTGAATGTTTAAGGAAAGAAGGAAATGCAGAGATTATGACACATAAAAAACAAAGTGTTGGAACATTGAAAGCAAGGCTGAGAGTAGAAAATCTGTGGAGTAGGTGTATAAGTGCTGAACAAATGCCCAATGAATGAATGAAAGAAGTGAGGGATGACTAATCTGCTATCAGAGATGTTTTGGGTATATGTAAATGGATACAAAAGAGGCAATCAATAAGTCAAGAATCTATTGAGTGCTGATCCCATGAAGAAATTCAAAAATGAGATGAAGAATTTTTAAATTTTCACTCTGTGGCAAGGCATATGGTGGTTGTTTGAAAACACAGAGGTAATAGAAATGTGGGACTTAATAACTAGGATATGGGCTGATGGGTTTTGGGTGATCTCACCTCTAGTGTTGCTTTCTATATGACTAAGGTTTTAATTTTACTTTATGAGTTATAAACCATTTAATCATCTCCCATTTTCCACCTTTGCCTTTATAGCCTTCTCAATTTATTTTAAGTGTAGGTAGAAAGGTGTGAGTTTTCCTTCCCCTTCCTTTTGCTCTATTCCATTTTAAATTCCATTCAGTTGCAATTCTTACGTACGAAAGACTCTATATATTGAAATATGAGGCTGGATTTTATGAAATGGTTGGAGGGCAGTAGGAGGAACATAACGCTTGCCACAGACCGACTCTGGCAGAAAGATTATTTTAAAATTTTAAAAGAAAGCTGCCCAATGATGATATTATAGTAGGGCAGCCTTAACAGGATCAGTGTGGGATTACCACAACTCAGGAGAAAGAAATCTCACCTTCAAGAACTGCTGCCCAACCAAATTAACCAGCAGTTTAGTAGTCTCACAGTGCCAGCAGCAAGTATTAGGTATTGCTGGGACTACAAGGGAGTTACTGGAAAGAAGTAGCATGAATTTTGGACTGAGGTATCTTTGGACAAGGATTATGGGCCTCAATGAAGAAAGGAGGAGAAGGAAGGGAGAATAGAGAAACAGGGTACAATACTTTCATCACTCTTCCATAGTTGTTCCAAATGCTACTTATTTTCATGCCACTACCTTCTTACTTTTGATCCATTTTCCCCAACTCACTTTTGTCTCTTTATCACACCCATTAGTTTTGGTTCCCCCCTTCATCACATTCTTTTTCTTTCAATTTCATTTCTTTCTCCTCCTGTTCTGTACTTCAGTTGCGTTTTGAAATATCCTGTTTCTCCTTCTTCTTATTCATTCCTAATTTATCTGTGCAACAGTTATCTTCTCATTTTGTTTCATATTACACTAGAAATGATGCACAGGAATTCATAATAGAAGGGATCAGAGCTTCAAGCAAAGTTGCTGCTTAACTTTAAACCAAGTCAAGGACAGGGTTGTTGAAATAAAATTTCAATGATGCTTCCTGACTGTCCTCGATTTGTTTATGTGGTTAATGTGAGAAAGATTTCATTGTATGATTCTCCTTGCTACCAATTCTGTTTCAGTTGCTTCTTTATCTCATGAACATTACAACAGATATATCAAACAAATATAAAATATTTTTGTAAGTAAAATACAATAAGTCAATACTCACTTCTCCAACTGACACGTCTTTTGTGTTTCGTAGTTTAAGTATTTTCTCAAAGGCCAAAGTAAGTAATGCTCCACGGAGTCGAGTTCCAGTTCGATAGTTTAAAGCCCAGGTCAGAGCAAATGACCATGAACGTACCAACTCTGCCGTAAAAATGCCCAAAACTAAGAGCAGCCCATATTGAAGATTTGACTGTGGGGCCTGGGCGTACTCTAACAGTTTTCTTATGATAAGGGCCTGTTGGAAAAAGAAAGGAATGATATTCTATTCTAGAATTAGGCAAATTGTTTATAAACTGTTGGACTCTTGAATTCTCATAACATACAGGTAAAGAACTACTTATGCCAGTGACAAGTTTTAGCAGATTATAAAGAATAGAATGTTTTTTCAAAGCATGACACTATGTAAAAGAAAAATCATTCAATATAAAATGTAAACACAATGCGCAATTTCTTACTTTTAATGAAAATGGCCAAGGAATGTGTGCTTTTGAAATGTCTTTCAAAAATAATATAACTGTTATCCACTTTTCAAAACATCTCAACCTTCCTCAGTGAATCAAATGATTTAAAGAGGGCCTGGGATCAGCGTGGGGTTGTAAGGGATGGTATTAGGTGTGGGAGAGGGGTAGTACTTTTCCCACATTTCCAACATGCAATGCTATTCCTAAGGTGTGCATTTCCTTCAAGATATCACACATTTCTTATGTTAATTAAAGAAGCCTACAGTATATCTGTTTTCATCCCTGAAGTTGTCAAATCAAAGAGACAAATGTAATTTCACAACTGAATGCACATAGATTAATTTTTTAAAAGAAAAAAACTTTTGCGGTATGCTAATGGTACTGGTAAAGCCAGCATTTGTTTCCCTAATTGCCCTTGTGAGCTGTGTTATTTAACTGCTGCAGTCATTTTGTGTTGATATATTCACAGTACTGTTGCAAGATCCAGGTTTTTACAGCCTGTGACCTTCTCTTTCGAGAAAGAAGTCACCTGTCTTGAGCTGGTCTCGTCAATACATGACTCTTAGCTATCCTCTGAAATGACCACTCAGCTTAAGGTTAAAAAAAAATGCTGACTTTGCCAGTGATGTCACATCACATCAAATAATTTTAAAAAGCACAACAGCATAGTTCCAAATAAGGATAGTGTGCAGCTTGGGAGTTAGCTTGCATCCCATGCATCACTGTCCTTGTCCATCCAGGTGGTTCAGTTTACAGATATGGAAGGTGCTGTCGAAGCAGTCAAGATGATTTGCCCCATTGCAACTTGTGTATGGTACACACAGCTGTTATTGTGCACAAGTGGTGGATACTAATCTTCTGAAAGCCGGTTGGTCAAGAAGGAGACCAGGAGTCAACCTTTACTTTGTTTTAGCTTTCTTCACAAAGTGAAGCATCACAAATGTATAGTTCCTAACTCTGCAACCCATCATCAGTATCAATAAATATCTCGTTATACTGATTTGAAAAGAAATAAACAAATTACCAACTCCTTTAAAAGAGATACTGTAACACTATTGTAAGTAAAAATCAAAAGAAAACTCCCAGTCCAGTCACCCCTTCTCATTCCCCAGCATTAGCTGTCACTACAAAGACTTCATCAAACCAAAAGACCATAAGATACAGGAGCAGAATTAAGCCATTTGGCCCATTGAATCTGCTCCACCATTTGATCATGGCTGATATGTTTCTCAAACCCATTCTCCTGCTTCCTCCACGTAACCTTTGAATCTCTTAACAATTAAGAACCTATCTGTCTCTGTCTTAAATACACACAAAGACTCGGCCTCCACAATTTTCTGTGGCAATGAGCTCCACAGATTCACTGCCCTCAGGCTGAAGAAATTCCTCCTCATCTCAGTTCTAAAAGGTCATGGCTTCATATTGGGGCTGTGCCCTCGGGTCCTAGTATATCATACTAGCGGAAACATCACACAGTCCATCCAGGCCACTCAGTATTCTGTAATTTTCAATGAGATCTTCCCTAAACTCCTTCAACTACAGACCCAGGACCCTCAACTGCTCCTTATATGACGAGCCATTCATCCTCAGGATTATTCTTGTTAACCTCCTCTGGACCTGCTCCAGTGTCAGCACATTTTTCCTTAGAGTTTTTTAGGGTCTCAAAACTGCTCACAATATTCCAAATGTGGTCTGACTCCAACCTCAGCAGTAAATCCCTGCTCTTGTATTTTAGTCCTCTCAAAATGAATGTGACATTACATTTACCTTCCTAACCCCCAACTGAACCTGCATGTTAACGTTACAAGTCCAGTTCAGGAGTCTCTTAAGTCACTTTGTGCTTCAGATTTCTGAAGCTTTTCCCCATTTAGAAAATAGTCTATCCCCCCTATTCTTCTGACCAACGTGCACAGCCTCACAGTTTCCCACAATGCACTCTGTCTACCACTTCTTTGCCTACTGTCCTAGCCTGTCCAAGTCATTCCCTGCCCCCTCAACAATACCTATCCCTCCACCTATCTTTGTGTCATCTGCAAACTTAGCAACAACATTCTCAGTTCCTTCATTCAGATCATCAATGTATCATATGAATAGTTTTCCCATCCTGAAGAAGACCCCTCTAACCCCAGCAGCAGACACTGACATAGCTGTGTACTCCCTTGCCAGGGACACTCTAGAGTAGATATAATCAAGGAATGCCCCCATCAAATTCCCACTGCCTAAACCTATTTATGGCTACCTTGGCCAGGCATAGGAACAAACCAGCAGTGGGTTCCTCTAAATAGTATACTCACCTCTACATTAGCTGGCCAAAGCTCAGAAATATGGTATATATCACAAACCGTGTTCTAGATACCTGATCAGTTCCCAGTAAAAGACAGGCTACACCCACAAGGAGACATGAATCCCAAATATATGCACCTTCATGTTGTAATTGAGGCATAATCCTTGATTGTGTTGAGTTTTTTGAGTGTTGTTGGCACTGCACTCCTCTTGACTTGTACCTGAAAAATGTTACAGGCTTTTGAGAATCTAGGGAGCCTCCAAAGAAAACCCAGACCTACTCTTGTAGTCACAATATTTGCATGACAGGTTTAGTCACATTTCTGATCAATGATAACCTCAGGATGTCAATGTTGGGGTGATTCAATAAGGGCAATACTGTTGAATGTCACAGGGAGATGGTTAAATTCTCTCTTGTTGGAGATGGTCATTGTCTGAAACGTACGTAATGCAAATATTATTTATGATTAGCAGCCCTAGCCAGAATGTTGTCCAATCTTGCTTCATGTGGACACAAAAAAACTTCACCATTTGAGGAGGTGCAATTGCTACAAAACAGTCTGCAATTGTTGGTGAACGTCCCCGTGGTATGATGGTGGAAAGGTCTTTGATGAAGCAGAAAATGGCTATACCTAGAAAACTATACTAAGAAACACCTGTTGTGCTTTACTGGAGCTGGGATATACACATAAAAGTGGTTTCCACAGAATTTTTTGCCAAAGTTATGTCAGCATCGTTAGAAATGTCTTAATGATACTTACCTCCTAAAGAAACATGCTGCGGTTAGAAATTTGGATGAAATGAACAAATTGAAGGCTAAAAGAGACACACTCAAGGAATAGGTTTAAGTGTGGAAGAGTTTTTGAATAAATGCAGCATCATGCTTTTGCAATTTCCAAATCAGGGTATGTGTGCACCATGCATGGCTAAACTATAAACGTTATGGACCAAGAAAGGGACCTGGTGTTTATCTGAAAAATACTGGCCACTTTAGTATGGCAGGGTTGTAGAAAAAGCCAACAGAGTGTTATAATGCATAGCTGGTGAAGTGAAATAGAATTCCAGAAAACTAGCACTTACGCTAGATAAGACATTTCAGCATTTCAGCACTGGTCTTACGTATAGGCCTTTTAAATCATGTGTATTATATTATGATATCATACTCACATAATTAGTAATCATACAGCTTTAAATATAACCATATTAGTTAAATTGTATTCATATTATATCATTTAACATTATTCAGACTGCAGAAATTTCATGACAGAGTCAAGCGAAGGGTCTGTTTCTGTGCTGTATGACTCAATGACTATGACTCAAGGAACATCAATTGCAAAAACGTAGGCTTCTAGGCAGATGTAAAAATGGAGTCTTAAAATGAAGGGAAGTAATTCTGATTTGGCCTGATGGTTTTTTAGAGTTGAGTAAAGTGGGATGTTCCAGGGGATACCTGTAGAAATTGATTAAGTTTTTGTAGCTATTTCTTTTTGTATATTATACCTGATGTTTTCAGTTTCTGTTAGATCAGGTTCCGATATAGGTTCTTTGGGTTTCCATTAAAGTTCAGGCCAGATTTCTTAGTTACTGTTAAGCAATGTTTATTGTTACAAATATATTTAAGAAAGGTGGTAAGGAAAGGCAGGGAACTATAGACCAGTGAGCCTGATGTCAGTGGTGGTTAAGTTGTTACAAGGTATTCTGAGGGACATTTACATGTTGGAAAGGATTGAGTTTTTTGAAGAGGTGATAAAGAAGATTGATGAAGGCAGAATGGTAATGTTGTCTATATGAACTTCAGTAAGGCATTTGACAAGGTTCCGCATGGTAGACTGGTTAGGAAGGTTAGAACACACGGAATCCCGGGAGTGCTAGCCGATTGGATTCAAAATTGGCTTGAAGGTAGGAAACAGACCCTGGCGATAGAGGATTGTTTTTCGGACTGGAGGCCTATGACCAGTGGGTTTGCTGTGAGAATACGTGCTGGGTTCACTGCTTTTTGCCATTTATATAAATGATTTGGATGTGAATATAGGAGGAATGGCTAGTAAGTGTGCAGGTGACACGAAAATCGATGGTGTAGTGGACAGTGAAGAAGGTTATCTCACAGTAAAACAGGACCTTGATCAAATGGGCCAATGGGCTGAGGAGCTGAGGAGTGGCAGATGGAGTTTAACTTAGATAAGTGTGAGATGTTGCAGTTTGGTAAGACAAACCAGAGCTAAAAAGTTATAGTTGATAGGGCCCTGGGGAGTGTTGCTGAACAAAGCGAACTAGGGGTGCAGATGCATAGTTCCTTGAAAGTGGAGTCACAGGTCGATGGGGTGGTGAAGGCGGCGTTTGGCATGCTTGCCTTTATTGATTAGTGCACTGATTGGAGGAATTCAGACATCCCATTGCAACTGTACATGACATTGGTGAGGCCGTTTTCAGAATACTGTGTTCAATTCTGGTCTCCCTGCTCTCAGAAAGATGTTATGAAACTTGAAAGGGTTCAAAAGAGTTTTACAAGGATGTTTCAGGATTGGAGGGTTTGAGATGTAGGGAGAAGCTGAAAGGCTGGTACTCTTTTTCCTTGAGCATCAGAGGCTGAGGGGTGACCTTATAGAGGTTTAAAAAATCATGAGGAACACGGATAGGGTGAATAGCCAAGGTTTTTTTCCCACGGTAGGGGAGTCCAAAACTAGAGGGCATAGGATATTTATTGCTCTAAGGAATGTTAACTGGCTAGAGATAGAGCTTCGACCCTTTTGAACCCTCTTACCCTTTATTCCTTTGTACAGAGTTCTGCAATCTCTCTCTATTTAAATAACACGTGGCTTTTCTACTCTTCCTGTCAAAGTTGACAAGTTCACATTTCCCATATTATTCTCTATCTGTCAAATTTTTGCCCATTCATGTAATCTCTCTTATGTCCCCTTGCAGGCTTGTTACATTCTTTACACAACCCATTTTCCATCTTATATTTGCAGCACGATCAAACTTAGCAATCATACTTTCTGTAACTGTTCAAGTCATCAATATGGATTGTGAATAGTTGATCCCTGTAGCACCCCACCAGGTATAGATGGTAACTCAAAAACTGCCCATATGTCTTTACTTTCTTTTTCTTGTTTGCTAACCAATTCTCTATCCGTGCTAATTCGTTACACTAACATCATTAGTGTTTATTTTGTGAACTAACACTTGATGTGGCAACTCATCAAGTGTCTTTTGGAAATCAAAATACATCACATCTATAGATTCCCCCTTGTATACTTTTTTTAATATTTGCTCATGGATGTTAGATCTGCATTTATTGATGTGTTGCTACAATGCATTTTGTAAAATGTTGCTTGTTACTTGCCCAAAGACCTCTAGTCAAATACAATTTGCCTTTCACAAATCTGTGTCAACTCTACTCAATTGCATTAAGATTTCACAAGCGACCTCTTAATAATAGATTCTAGCATATATAGCAAAGGGATCCATAAAGAGACGTTTTAGATTGGAACCAAGAGATCCTCCTTACATAGGGCTTTTGATTTCAGCTCTATTCCGGGAGTAAAATGAATAATGCAGCAAAATTGAGGCTTTGTAATTCCAGAAAAGCACACGAATGATGTAGTTAACCAAAATTATTCCTCCCTTTGTCAGCCATACAGCAGGAACATAATTTCACTAAAACAATTGACTTGCAAGAATTGATTATTTAAAACATCCTTCAGTAATACAATGAAGTCATGCAATTTTTATCATATATTTTAAACTATTTCACCAATGCCATGGGATTTTGATGATTTAAGTGATATGGCACCATATTACAAAAGAATCTCAAAGAATTTAAAATGTGAAATCCAATTTATTATTAGTACTGTACAAAATTAACAGATCTAAGCACTTCAGTCACTTACAAGTTTCTTAATTTATTTACAATCCAATTAAAAGTTGTCAATAAGTAGATTATAAATTCAAATCAAGGTCAGTAAAAGGTACAGGTTGTACTCCATCCAAAATCTGAGCAAAAGAAATGTAAAGAAAATAAATACTTTTCAAGTTTGATTTGCAAAATAAATGAAATTCTGTTAAACAGTTAAGAAAAAGTACAGAGCACTGTGGCAGGGAATGAGACAATCCCAGTCCTTCAGGTTTATTAGAATTCTCTGTAGGAATTCCACAAACATTCTGGTGGTCTGGCTTCCGAATATTTGAATGTGCAATGATTCATACTTATTTTGCTCCAATGATTATATCTTCCTCATCATTACAATCATTTACTTTAGTAATAATCAAGTATGATTTTAGAAGGATCTGCCAGAAGGATTTAAAAAAATAAAGGACAAAGAGCAATACAGCACAGAACAGGCCCTTTGTCCTTCCAAACCTGCACTGCCACACTTTGGACTTCCATACTAAATTCTGTATCCCTCTATTCCCTTCCTATTCATGTATTCGTTTATGTGTTTCTTGAATGCTGCTATTGTGTCTGCTTCCACTACGTCTTCTAGCAATGCATTCCAGGCACTCACCATGCTTTGTGTGAAAAACTTGCCTTGCACATCTCTTTAAAACCTCCTCCCCTCACATCTTGAATCTGTGTCCCATTGTATTTGACCTCTCCACCCTGGGAAAAAGCCTCATACCTTCCACTCTATCCATGCCATTCACAATCATATAAATTTCTATCAGGTCCCCTCTCAACCTCCAGCATTCAAGTGAAAACAAACTCAGTGTATCCAACCTTTCTACATAGCTAAAATCCCCCATACCAGGCTATATCCAGGTAAACCTTTTCTGTACCCCCTCCAAAGTATCCACATCCTTCTGATAATGTGGTGACCAGAAGTGTACACAATATTCCAAGTGTGGCCTAACTAAAGTTCTGTAAAGCCGCAGTATAATTTGCTTATCCTTTTACTCAATGCCCCTTCCAATGAACACAAGCATGCCATAAGCCTTTTTTATTACCTTATCTACCTGTGCTGCCACCTCCAGTGATATCTGTGGACTTGCACACCCAGATCCCTCGGCATATCAAGCACTTCAATCACTTACAAGTTTCTTAATTTATTTACAATCCAATTAAAAGTTGTCAATAAGTAGATTATAAATTCAAATCAAGGTCAGTATATCAATACTCCTAAGGGTTCTGCCATTCACTATATAATTTCCCCCTGTACTTGACCTTCCGAAATGCATCACTGCTATATCTTCTGACAATCCTCCTCACTATCCACAACTCCACCAATCTTTGTATCATTCACAAACTTACTAAATAAACCAGCTACGTTTTCCTCCAAAGCATTTATGTAGACCACAAACAGCAGAGGTCCCAGCACTGATCCCTGTGGAACACCACTAGTTACAACTCTCCATTCCAAAAAGTATCTTTCCACTGCTACCATTTGCCTCCTATGACTAAGTCAGTTCTGTATCCTTCTTGCCAGCTCATTCCTGGTGCCATATGACTTGACCTTTTGCACCAGTCTGCCATGAGGGGCCTTGTCAAAAGATTTACTGAAGTCCATGTAGACAACATCAACTGCTTTTCCATCATCAATCACCTTCGTCACCTCATCAAAAAACTTGATCAAGTTGATGAAACACAACCTCCCCTGCACAAATCGCACTGTCTATTGCTAATAAGTCAGTTTGCTTCGAGATGTGTATAGATTTTGTCCCTGAGAATCTTTTCCAATAATTTCCCTACCATCAATGTGAGACTCACAGGTCTGTAATTTCCAGGATTATCCCTGCTACCTTTCTTAAACAATGGGACAACATTGCTATTAGAAAGATACAAAGAGTCTGTCAATGCTCCAGCAATTTGTTCTCTTGCCTCCCTCAATATTCTGGGATAGATCCCAGTAGGACCCAGGGACACATCTACCTCAAGATGGACAAGACCTCTACCCTTTTCATAGCAACTTGGCCTAGAAACTCGATACTCCATTCCCTGAAATTATTCTCCACCAATTCCTTCTCTTTGGTGAATACCGACACAAAATACTCGTTTATGACCTCACCTACCTCTTCTGGCTCCACAAATAGATTCCATCCTTTATCCTTGAATGGGCCAACCAAGGATTTAAAACTTACTGTAATTATTAATTGGCACAAGTCTGATCTGCTCCAGTAAATCAAATCCCTGGATAGCAACTTCCAAGCCCACAAACACCACCATCTAGAAGGACAAGGGCAACAGATACATGGGAGCACTTCTACTTGCAAGCTCCCTTCCAAGCCACTCACAAACTATACTTTGAAATATACCATCAGTGCTTCAATGTTATTGAGTCGAAATCTTGGAACTTACTCCCTAATGGCGTTGTGGGTGTATCTCAACCGAACAGATTGCAGCAGCTCAAGAAAGCAGCCAACTCAGGACAGACAACAAATCCTGGCCCAGACAGTAACGTCTACATCCCGCGAAAAGTTCTTCAGCATTTTGAAAGAAAATTGTTTCAATCCAACAATTGCTGTCCATAATGAAGAAATTTTGCACCTTGCCAGTGTTCCACTGCTTAAATATAGTTGACTATCCCAAAGTCCAAATTTTACTGCCGTCTATAGTATCAAATTTAAGTAGTTCACACAGTACAACTGATGTTGCAGAAAGTCTATCAAAGGAAATATCACTCACAGGACCAATAAAGCTAGCTAGCATTGTGATCATCAGACAACCAACAGCGATGAAAGCACGTGTTTGACAGAACCGCCATGCTACTCGTCCCAGTGAGGCCTTCTCTCGTCCATGCATCTTCAGTTCATCTTGCCATAGCTTCTCAAATCTGTATCAGTAATCAATGAATGGAATAGATTAACAAATTGGAAATAATACAGGGCACAGTATAATTGTGTCCTTAAATAAAATTTATCAGGACGTTTTTAAGCAACAAACAAATTCACCAATGACTGCAGATCCTCTTTTATAACACAAATTAAGAAGTATCTTTGTACAAGAACCTTGTAATGTCTGTTCTATATTAACACCATGTAGTTGGTGAGGGCATATGATTATGCTCACTCTGTGGTAACCCTGCATGGATATTACCTAAATGAAGAGTGAACTTGCATTCCAACTGGATTACAATCCAGAAAGATTGAAAAGAAAGAGTAATTCTGGAAGATATTGAAACCACCATGTACTATAGAAACTACAATGCTTGGCCTTCCCTGAAAATACGAATCGTACAAAAATCAATTAAATTGTAAGCATTCCTTTCTTACAGTCCAAAGGCATTAAGTAAAGAACTTTTATGCTAATATCTGATAATATCACACATTCCTATTTCTGAATGGTCCACAGAAGTTCACATCAAACAGCCTTTCACGAAATCCAGTAATATATTTCCGGAAAATGTAGTATTGCGAAAGGAGATAGTAATTACATAAACTTATTGCAGCAGCAATGAAATATATAGAGAGAAAAAGAAAAAGGAAATTGATGTAAAATTACAAAAAACATATTTCAAAAACTTGCATAGGTTTGCTCCTGTTGTTTACAATTCTGCATCAGCATTTAACCTAAGTAAACATTTAGAAGCCTATTTATAAATAATTATCTACAAGAATATATATTTTTATATTTAATGAATGAGCACCTGCTTCCCCAAAACTCGATTACAGCTGTTAAGGTCCAAATAATTTACTAATTTCCAGAGTGATCCACCACAACTTTGAGTTTGAATACCGAGGGAAGACTTAATTAATTAAGTTCAAGTTGATGTTCTCGTTCTGAATCTACTTTGATTGTATGTGTTTGGGATTTGGTTATTGACATACTGATTCTTCTGTACCTATATGTATAGTTCATTGATGCCTGGTTGGCAAATCATATCATATCCTGTTTGACCTGTTAGTTGCTAAAATTTATCAAGGCTGCACTTATTCAAGAAGTTAATCATCAGCTGGCCTGCAGGCAAAGCTTTGTTCCGTCCTCGTCGACACTGATTAAAAAAAAAAGCATTTACGTAGCTCATATTTATTAATACACTAATTGCATTTGGTCTGCTAGCCCTGAGTTTAGGCTACATTTATTTATATATTTTATTCAATTAATTAATTTCCTGCTAGTCTGTCATTCCTGAAGCTTGGGTTTTTCTGTTCATATATTTTTGTCTGAAATAAAACGGGATACTTATTTTTAACAGATTATATAACACCACAATATTTCTGTTAATGGCAGATTTTAAACAAAGCTGAAGAAGAGTTTTAGGGATACAACATTGTTATCCATGAATGTCCGATTAAAAGGTTAGTATTGTTATAATAAATGGTTTACTTCTTATGTTTGTAAGGATATAAGTCATCACAAGAAAACAAAAAGAACTCAAAGGGTTTGATAACGGACAGAGAGTTATACCTGAAATAACTGATTGCCAGGCTGATCTATTAGAGTGGCTTTTATCAAGGAGTGTCATCTTTTCAACTTTGAGACCAGTTAGACACGTCAGTGCGAATCTTACCCACTTGCAGGTATTCTATTTGTTTCTCCAGCAATTATACCTGAGCTTGCAAAATTTATTAATTGTCATCAGTTCAGAATATTTTAAAAATACAAAGTCAGCAATGACTTATTAAACTTATTCCTGTTGTTTCTGTGGGTGCAAAAGGTAATTTGCATTCATTTCAGATGTTACTTCAATATAAACTACTGCAGTTGTAGATTTTGTGTAATAATACTAAAACTAGTTTATAATTCATTTTCTATTTTGAAATGGAAAGCATTTTCTCTAATTTTAAGCTTTTTAAAAAATGTAAATAATAGGAGATATCAGCAGAGTAAAACATAGTGGGGAAGCAGAAGAGGGAGTGGTCACTCCTTTACAGTACTGTATTGAAGTATCATTTGGTCTGTGGTAGTTTCTGCATGGAACTTGAACACTTAACAACAATTTGACTCAAAGATCAGTTTGCTACCACTGCATCAAGGATAACACTTAACAGAAAACTATACAAATATTTGAAGACAATTATTAAAGAATGCAACAAAGCAGCATGGGAATGGGACTGAAACAAATAGCTTCAATCTTGAGCTAGCAACTGCTCGGGTCAAAAGGGTTCCTTCCGACGAAATTGCCATATACCGTGTTATTGTCAGTGGAATTCAAAAATAATGTACAATGAATAACTTTGAGAGTTTCAGCAAGGTGGAAAGATGTTATGCAAGTGCAAACATCATACATTTTCATTTCTGCAATTTGAGGATTCATATCCATTATCAGGGAATGCATTGTATATAGACCAATACATGGGCTACCATATGATCAAAGGTAGTAAACTCTTCCCAGTACTTCTGTTTCTCCCACTTCCAATGCTCTAAGTTGATGAGATCTATTACACCATTTCACATCTGTATTATGCCCTTTTCTGCAGAAAAATGTGTCTGAAAGTGAGTAATGAATAGAATAAGATTTTTGAGAAACTGTAAAGTCTAATGAAGTATAATGGATTATCTTGCCAGATATTGATGAAAATATGACAAGATAACTATTAAGGGAAAATGTTACACTAGAAAATAAATTCCTCCAGTTATTTTGTTTAGAGCACAAAGTGGCAGAAACAAGTTTATTGCATGTAACTTTGAAGAGAATAAGTTCCTAAGTTGTTGTTATCTTCAATTCCAGTTTCTCTAAATTCTTGGAAATCTTTGAAGTCTGAGTGAGATATTCTATTAATAACTATTAGGTTTGCATGTAGTTTTAAACTCTACTGGTCTTTATCTATTACTTCTCCTCGAATTTCTGAGATCAATTAGCAATTGTGTTAAAGAAAACTGTTGACCTGAACAACATGTGTTAAAATCAAATTTATTAGTAAACTAGATATAGCCATGACAAAAATTTCATGAATACCATTCGTAAAACAGATAAATAATATGATTCTAAGATAATAGACCAAAATAATTATAGACTGCTGTTGGTGATGTATAGACTGCATAATACCAGAGTAATATCTGAAAATTGAATGACTATTGCATGAAAATGTTTCGTCTTAGCTAATATATTTCAGCCAACACTCGCCTGGGAAATGTGGTTCAAAACCAGACAATTTGGTTGTGTGAGTGCATGAATTCAGTCTACCACCCATTCATCCCCAGCATTTATTGTGGAAGTGCCAATTCAAAGTATCCTTTTATTTTTAGATCCCATATGGATACCTTTTTGGATTTAGGAGATGCATTAATTTTAAAGGAAATTACTCATATCGCACAACAGCAAACATAAGGATACAACAGTGGCATTAACTCATGATCTGGTTTGGATATTTATGCCTTTTATAGAAATGCTTTCTCAATATTTCTGAAAACAGATCACCATTTTAAGGGATGCAGACTTGTGAATTGTTTACTCAAGAGAGAATAATATTAGTTTAATATTGTAACTTCAGGCATATTTTCAAAATTGTGAGAAGACATATCTAACTTTAAAGGCAACCTTTCAAACTTCCTGTCAAAAACTGCCAATAAAAAACCCAAAATGTGAAAACAGATTGAACAGTTAAATGAATTTATTAGAATTCTTTGAGGATATAATCAACAAGGTGGATAACTAGGGACCAATAGATATTGTGTACTTGAATTTCCAAAAGGCATTCGATTACATAAAAGATTACTACTCCAAACAAAAGTTCATGGTATTGGGGATAATATATTTGCATGGATAGAGAACTGGCTAACTAACAGAACAGGCTGTCAGGATATGTGGGTCATTTACAGTTAGGAAACTTTACTAATTGGGTGCCGTAGGGATCAGTGCCGAGAACTCAATTACTTGCAATCTATGTTACAGTTTTGGAATAAGGAGCCAAATAATTGTAGCCAAATTAAGTGATTACATAGACAGGGATAAGTAATGTGAATTATGAAGACAATAAAACCCAGACTTTTCCAGTATGCTATGGGTCCCATTGAATGGATCAGATATGTGTCCCAAGCCCAGGTTGATGAATGACAGGATGCCAGACGAGATTTTACTACTGGTGGCCAATTATGAAGTTGCTGCTAGAATAGCCATGGTCTTGTTGAATCATATAGCAGGTTTGAGGATTTGCGTGCCTTTTGCTTCTAGTTCAGTTTCATCTATGACTACAAAAATATAGAGATATTGGAAATATTTACAACAACCCAATTGACTTATCCCTTCTACAATACTGTTAAAAGTGAAAATTCTAAGGATTTGACAATAGTTTCATGGCTAAATTAATCATTTGGAATGTCGGTCAGCTATTAAAGACAAGAAGGACCTACATTTCATCATATCAACCAGTGTTGGCATACCGCTCAGGGTCTTAAGAGTTGCAATATTATAAACAGAAAAAAACAATTATCCAACAAGTTTAGTGCTGCTATCCAGTATCCTACTTTGGAAGAGGTGTGTTTGTGGATGTTGGTTGAAGATAGGATTCTGACACAGCTATAATGCAATACTTGGCAAAACAGAATTTCACGTCTCACTACCAAGAATCATCTATAAACAAATGAAGACTGTCTGTTGTATAGGCTATTGGAGGATATCTGGCACCCATGAAATTATATCCTAGTTTCTTCAAAAGCAGAGCAGAAAATCATTGGGTAAGAATTCTGGTACTTTGAAAAACATTTTTTTTTTGTGATTGAACAATAAATTAACGCCCCAAGCAATATTGCTCCTTGTAAGTTTTCTCATTTAGGTACCTGTTGTCATCCATGATGCAATTTTAAAATATTTAAAATAAAGCTTGTATTTTGTTTCAATCCAAGAGAACAATTTTACCAGTGTCATATTTCAATACCACAATACAGCTTTGGGTGTACAGATTAGAAATCCTTCCTACAGATGCACAGCTCCATTTAACTTCAAAATGTAAAATCTCATGGATGATACAAATCAGTCTTAGCCCAGACATGGCATTACGTTCATATGTCTGAATTAGGTGCTGGAGTAGGCCCTTCAACCCCACAAGCCTGCACCATTCGCTAAGATTGTAACTTATCTGATGTTGGCCTTAACTCGTCTTTCCTGTATACTCCAAACACTCTCTTAATTTATTGTCAGTCAAAAATCTCTTTACTGATGCCTTAAAAATATTTAATGACCCTGCCTAAGAAATGTTGTAGCCAATTTGCACACAGTCAGTTCCTACAAACATGGATATGACAACTGCCAAATAATCTGTCTTTGTCCTGTTGATTGAGGGTTAAGTAATGGCCAGGATGTGTGGAGCAATTCCATTTTTTATTTCAAAATATTGGTCTGAGAGAATAGATGAGGCCTTCGTTTAGTTTAATCTTTCATTTGAAAGACAAGACCTCCAACAACACATCTCTCCTAAAATATGGTACATAAATACTAGCTTTTTATATTCAAAAATACGTTGCAACAACATCTTCAAATAGTCAGTTAAAATGGCCCAAAAGGATTCATGAAATTTGATACTTTCTGGCTTTTGGGCTAACATGGGTGATATGGAAGTGTGGTAACATCACTGGACTAGTAATCCATAGGTCTTGGGCTAATATTGTTGGGAGAGGTTCAAATCCCACCCGAGCAACTGGTTGAATTTAAATTCAATTAATAAATTCACTTAATTAATCAAAAGAAATCTGGATTTAAAGCTAGTCTCACTATTAGTGGCCATGAAATCATCATTGATTGTTGGAAAAAGGGTCACTGGACCCAAAACATTAACTCTGCTTTCTCACCACAGATATTGCCAGACCTGCTGAGATTTTCCTGCAATTTATGATTTTGTTTCCGATTTCCAGCATTTGCAGTCTTTGGTTTTTTTTCCACCTAGTTCACTAATATCTTTGAGGGAAGGAAATCTGCTGTCTTACCTAGTCTGGCCTACAGAATAGAACAGGTTACTTTGATCACCAATTTATGGAATTACTAAAATGGCATGACAAAAGGCAGTATCAGAAGTCAGTTGCCTGGAAATTACAGACACTCTTACCGTCGAGAATTTAATTCAGAGGATTCATTGGAGGACAAATTCCAAAGGTCTGTCATTTCCAGTTGTGAATACTTGTAGGCCTTCCATGCTAAAGGAGAAAGCCAGTTCAATGTCATGAAAGAGAATAGGCCTGAGTTGTCAATTGGATGCTTGTGCCTGAAAGAAAGGGGTACTTATTAAAATTGACATCAGCTGGACATTTCTTAATAATCTTACATGAGTATATCCTAAATAACATATTAAACAAGTAAAGATTTTTTACTCTGGATCAGGCTTCCCAAAGTGGGAGTCAGGACTTCAAGTGGAGTTGCAAGCTGAAATTTTGGGATTGCAAACTCTAAGGCAGTGATTACCAAGAAGGAGCTCTAACTAAGTTATTACAACAACACACCTCCTCCAACAGTAAGGTCTCCATTTTTCCAGGCCACCTATCTCCCTCAATCTCACAGATAACTCTCACTTAAGGTCTCACAGAGGAGTCGCAAAATTTTCAAACTTCAATATGGGGCTGCAATGGAAAAATGTTTGGGAAGCACTGCTCTGGATGATTAATATCATAACCATAACTGATTTTTTTTATTAACTGAAGTATTGGAATGTACAATATTATCTTGTGTTTTATTAAAAATCTTCAGTAATAAAGGAATGCTACCATTATATTGTACATTTCAGCAGGATTGTTTTCTTAGGCAGCTGTATGTTATGCTTATTGGTCTGTGCTATGTTGATCACTTATCAATGACAAAGGCCATGCCAACAACTATGTGGCTAGGTCCCAATTGGCTGAATCATTTGTGGGTGAAAATGTTTGATCAGAAACTATCAGATCTCTGAAAAGCAAGGAGTTGTGCTTTGCTCTGAAATACAAAAATGCCTCAAGCCTGAAGCCCAGTTTATTTCACCTCATCAGTTGCTGTAAGAGATAACAAAGTGCAGAGCTGGATGAACACAGCAGGCCAAGCAGCATCAGAGGAGCAGGAAAGCTGACGTTTCAGGTCTGGACCCTTCCTTTTAACCAACTGGTCAGAACCATTCTAAGTTGCAAACCTGTCACTCTGTGCCTCCTGCAAAAATGAAACCATCTGGATAAGTAAATCCTAAATGCACCAGATATTGACAAGCCATAGGGATCATTTCAGAGACTCCTGTGGACAAGGACCAGTGAACTGCCTTCCCAGTTTTCCCCACCTTCATAACACCCATTTTTATTGTGTCTTTGTGTATATATATGTAAGGGGAAGCTATATAAGGAGTTACAGTTTTAACTTGTAGAGTTCCACATTGGCAGTTCATGATCTTTTATCTGTTGCTAGAATCTATTTATTTGGAATAAATAATACTTCCTG
Organism: Rhincodon typus; assembly: GCF_021869965.1. Taxonomy (NCBI): domain Eukaryota; kingdom Metazoa; phylum Chordata; class Chondrichthyes; order Orectolobiformes; family Rhincodontidae; genus Rhincodon; species Rhincodon typus. Next base: position 44,683,638 of record NC_063345.1, read on the forward strand.
TTAAGTACAGAAAGCTAGTCTAAGCCCTTTGTTAATCTTGGTCTAAAAGGCTAGCAAATTAGGAAATTTGACTACTTTTTATAAAGTCTTTAACTTTTGTGACAACTCCAGGATTAGAAGAGCTTGATCTCCAGCATGCTATCCCAGTTCCCATTGACTCCAGTTTTGCTCAGGTTCCTTGATGCCACACTCAAATGCGGCCTTGATGTCAAGGGCTGTCACTCTCATTTCACGTCTGGAATTCAGCTATTTGGCCCATGTTCCATGTTTGAAGGAAGGCTATAATGAGGTCGGGAGCTGAGTAGCTCTGGCGAAGTCCAATCTGAGTGTCAGTGACCAGGTGCTGCATGATAGCACTGTTGACGATAACTTCCGACACTTTATTGATGATCGAGAGCAGGTTGATGGGGAGGGTAATTGGCCGGTTGGATTTGTTCTTTTTTTTTTGTCTACAGAACATACTTGGACAATTTTTCACATTGTCAGGTAAATGACAGCGGCTTCACTGTACTGGAACAACTTGGCTAGGGTTGTGTCAAGTTCTGAAGCCTTTAGTATTATTGTTGAAATGTTATTAGGCTCTTTGCAGCATCCATTGTCTCTAACCATAGCTTGATATCATATGAAGTGAATCAAACTGGTTGACAATTGTTGTGAATACTTCAGCCATTGGTGATAGTGATATTTGTGGAACCTCCTCTTTCAGTGAGTTGTTTAATTGTTCACCACCATTCACAACTGATGTGTAGGACTGCAGAGCTTATCTGATCAGATCTGATCCATTGGTTGTGGAATTGCTTAGCTCTGTTTACCATTTGTTGCTTATGCTCTTTGGCATGCAAATTGTCCTGTTTTGTAGCTTCACCAGGTTGACATCTCATTTTTAGGTATGCCTGGTGCTGCTTCTGACATACCCTCCTGCACTCTTCATTGAACCAGAGTTGATCACTGGCTTGATGGTAATGGTTGAGAGGTGGTATGCCTTTCCATGAGGTCGCAAGTTGTCTCAGAGTCATGCAGCATAGAAACAGATCCTTCAGTCCAACTAATCCATTAAATCATATTCCTAAACTAAACTAGTCACACTTGCCTGCATTTGGCTCATATCCCTCCAAACCTTTCCCATTCATGTACTTATCCAAATGTCTTTTAAATGTTGTAACTGTACCTGTATCCACCAATTCTTCTGGCAGTTCATTCCACACATGAGCTTCTCTCTACATAAAAATGTTGCCCCTCATGTTCTTTTTAAAACTTTCTCCTCTCACGTTAAAAATTTGATCCCTAGTTTTGAACTTCCCACCTTAGGGAAAAGACACTTGCTATTCATCTTAGATAGTAGGAACTGCAGATGCTGGAGAATCCAAGACAACAAGGTGCAGAGCTGGATCATTTTCTGATGAAGGGTCGAGGCCCAAAACGTCAGCCTTTCTGCTCCTATGATGCTGCTTGGCCTGCTGTGTTCATCCAGCTCTGCACCTTGTCGTCTGCTATTCATCTTATCTATATTGATTTTATAAACCTCTATAAGGTCACCCCTCGACCTCCTATGCTCCAGTGAAAAAAGTTCCGGTCTGTCCTTATAACTCAAACCCTCCATTTCTGGTAAATCTTTTCTGAACCCCCTCTAATTTAATAGTATTCTTCCTATTTCAGGGGAACCAGAACTGCACACAGTACTCCAGAAGAAGCCTCACCAATATTCTGTACAAGCACAACATGATGTCCCAACTCCTAAATTCAACAGTCTGAGCAATAAAAGCAAGCATGCTAAACACCTTTCTAACCACTCTGTATACCTGTGACGCAAATTTCAAAGAATTATGTACCTGAGCCCCTAGATCTCTCTATTCTACAACACTACCCAGGCCCTACCATTACTTGGTAGTCCTGCCCTTGATTGTTTTACCGAAATGCAATACTTCACATTTTCCAAATTAAACTCCATCTGCCACTCCTCAGCCCATTGACCCAATTGATCAAGATCGCTTTGTAATATTCGATAACTGTCTCACTGTCCATCTTATATTGGAGTATGATTCAGTTGCTGCTGATGGCTCACTGCACCTCACAGATTCCCAGTTTAAAGTTGCTAGATTTGTTTGAAGTCTGTCCCATTCAGTACAGTGATAGTGCCACACACCTGATGTAAGGTAATAGAACATAGAACATAGAACATTACAGCGCAGTACAGGCCCTTCGGCCCTCGATGTTGCACCGACCTGTGAAACCAATCTGAAGCCCATCTAACCTACACTATTCCATTATCATCCATATGTTTATCCAATGACCATTTAAATGCCCTTAAAGTGGGCGAGTCTACTACTGTTGCAGGCAGGGCATTCCACGCCCTTACTACTCTCCGAGTAAAGAACCTACCTCTGACATCTGTCCTATATCTATCACCCCTCAATTTAAAGCTATGTCCCCTCGTGCTAGCCATCACCATCCGAGGAAAAAGGCTCTCACTGTCCACCCTATCTAATCCTCTGATCATCTTGTATGTCTCTATTAAGTCACCTCTTAACCTTCTTCTCTCTAACGAAAACAGCCTCAAGTCTCTCAGCCTTTCCTCATTAGACCTTCCCTCCATACCAGGCAACATCCTGGTAAATCTCCTCTGCACCCTTTCCAATGCTTCCACATCCTTCCTATAATGCGGCGACCAGAACTGTACGCAATACTCCAAGTGTGGCCGCACCAGAGTTTTGTACAGCTGCAACATGGCCTCATGGCTCCGAAACTCAATCCCTCTACCAATAAAACCTAACACACCGTACACCTTCTTAACAACCCTATCAACCTGGGTGGCAACTTTCAGGGATCTATGCACATGGACACCGAGATCTCTCTGCTCATCCACACTACCAAGAATCTTACCATTAGCCCAGTACTGTGTTCCTGTTACTCCTTCCAAAGTGAATCACCTCACACTTTTCCGCATTAAACTCCATTTGCCACCTCTCAGCCCAGCTCTGCAGCTTATCTATGTCCCTCTGTAACCTGCAACATCCTTCCGCACTATCCACAACTCCACCAACTTTAGTGTCATCCGCAAATTTACTAACCCATCCTTCTACGCCCTCATCCAGGTCATTTATAAAAATGACAAACAGCAAGGCCCCAAAACAGATCCTTGCATAACACCACCAGTAACTGAACTCCAGGATGAACATTTCCCATCAACCACCACCCTCTGTCTTCTTACAGCTAGCCAATTTCTGATCCAGACCGCTAAATCACCCTCAATCCCATGCCTCCGTATTTTCTGCAATAGCCTACCATGGGGAACCTTATCAAACGCTTTACTGAAATCCATATACACCACATCAACTGCTTTATCCTCATCCACCTGTTTGGTCACCTTCTCAAAGAACTCAATAAGGTTTGTGAGGCACGACCTACCCTTCACAAAACCGTGTTGACTATCCCTAAGCAAATTATTCTTTTCTAGATGATTATAAATCCTATCTCTTATAATCCTTTCCAACACTTTACCCACAACCGAAGTAAGGCTCACTGGTCTATAATTACCAGGGTTATCTCAACTCCCCTTCTTGAACAAGGGGACAACATTTGCTATCCTCCAGTCTTCTGGCACTATTCCTGTAGACAATGACGACATAAAGATCAAAGCCAAAGGCTCTGAAATCTCCTCCCTAGCTTCCCAGAGAATCCTAGGATAAAACCCATCCGGCCTAGGGGACTTATCTATTTTCACACTTTCCAGAATTGCTAACACCGCCTCCTTATGAACCTCAATCCCATCTAGTCTAATAGCCTGTATCTCAGCATTCTCCTCGACAACATTGTCTTTTTCCTGTGTGAATACTGACGAAAAATATTCATTTAGCGCCTCTCCTTTCTCTTCGGGCTCCATGCACAACTTCCCACTACTGTCCTTAACTGGCCCTAATCTTACTCAGTCATTCTTTTATTCCTGACATACCTATAGAAAGCTTTAGGGTTTTCCTTGATCCTACCTGCTAAAGACTTCTCATGTCCCCTCCTGGCTCTTCTTAGCTCTCTCTTTAGGTCCTCCCTGGCTAACTTGTAACTCTCAAGTGCCCTAACTGAGCCTTCACGCCTCATCTTTACATAAGCCTCCTTCTTCCTCTTGACAAGAGATTCAACTTCTTTAGTAAACCACGGTTCCCTCTCTCGACCACTTCCTCCCTGCCTGACAGGTACATACTTATCAAGGACACAAAGTAGCTGTTCCTTGAACAAGCTCCACATTTCAATTGTGCCCAGCTCCTGCAGTTTCCTTCTCCATCCTATGCATCCTAAATCTTGCCTAATCGCCTCATAATTGCCTTTTCCCCAGCTATTACTCTTGCCCTGCGGTATATACCTATCCCTTTCCATCGCTAAAGTAAACATAACCGAATTGTGGTCACTATCACCAAAGTGCTCACCTACCTCCAAATCTAACACCTGGCCTGGTTCATTACCCAGTACCAAATCCAATGTGGCCTCGCCTCTTGTTGGCCTATCTACATACTGTGTCAGGAAACCCTCCTGCACACATTGGACAAAAACTGACCCATCTAAAGTACTTGAACTATAGTGTTTCCAGTCAATATTTGGAAAGTTAAAGTCCCCCTGTTACTTTTGCTCCTATCCAGTATCATCTTTGCAATCCTTTCCTCTACATCTCTGGAACTTTTCAGAGGCCTATAGAAAACTCCCAACAGGTGACCTCTTCCTTCCTGTCTCTAACCTCAGCCCATACTACCTCAGTAGTCGAGTCCTCATCAAACGTCCTTTCTGCCACCGTAACACTGTCCTTGACTAATAATGCCACACCTCCCCCTCTTTTACCACCTTCCCTGATCTTACTGAAACATCTAAACTCCGGAACCTGCAACAACCATTCCTGTCCTTGCTCTATCCATGTCTCCGAAATGGCCACAACATCGAAGTCCCAGGTACCAACCCATGCTGCAAGTTCACCCACCTTATTCCAGATGTTCCTGGCGTTGAAGTAGACACACTTCAAACCACCTTCCTGCCTGCCGGTACGCTCCTGCGACCTTGAAACCTTATTCATGACCTCACTACTCTCAACCTCCTGTACACTGGAGCTACAATTCAGGTTCCCATCCCCCTGCTGAATTAGTTTAAACCTTCCCGAAGAGCATTAGCAAATTTCCCCCTCAGGATATTGGTACCCCTCTGGTTCAGGTGTAGACCATCCTGTTTGTAGAGGTCCCACCTACCCCAGAATGAGCCCCAATTATCCAGGTATCTGAATCCCTCCCTCCTGCAATATCCCTGTAGCCACGTGTTCAACTGCTCTCTCTCCCTATTCCTTGCCTCGCTCGCATGTGGCACGGGTAACAAACCAGAGATAACAACTCTGTTTGTTCTAGCTCTAAGCTTCCACCCTAGCTCCTTGAATTTCTGCCTTACATCCTCATTTCTTTTCCTACCTATGTGGTTGGTGCCTATGTGGACCACGACTTGGGGCTGGTCCCCCTCCCCCTTAAGGATCTCGAAAACACGATCCGAGACATCACAGACCCTGGCACCTGGGAGGCAACACACCAACCGCAAGTCTCTCTCGTTCCCACAGAACTATGGAGTCCCCAATGACTAATGCTCTCCTCCTCTCCCCGCTTCCCTTCTGAGCAACAGGGACAGACTCTGTGCCAGACACCTCTACCCCATGGCTTACCCCTGGTAAGTCGTTCCCCCCCCCAGCAGTATCCAAAACGGTATACCTGTTATTGAGGGGAACGGCCACAGGGGATCCCTGCACTGTCTGCCTGTTCCCTTTCCGTCCCCTGACTGTAACCCATCTACCTTTTTCCTGTACCTGAGGTGTGACTACCTCCCTGTAACTCCTCTCAATTACCCCCTCAGCCTCTCGAATGATCCGAAGTTCATCCAGCTCCAGCTCCAGCTCCAGTTCCCTAACGCTGTTTCCAAGGAGCTGGAGTTGGGTGCACTTCCCACAGATGAAGTCAGTGGGGAATTTAATCTAATCTCAAGGTGTAGGTGGGATTTCATCTCCACAAGGACAGTACAGTGATCATTCATAGAATCCATCATAGAATAGAATCCTAGAATTCCACAGTGTGGAAGCAGGCCATTTGGCCGATCAAGTCCACACCAACCCTTCCAAACAGCATCCCACCCAGATCCACACCCCCTAACCTATAACCCTGCATTTCCTATAGCTAACCCACCTCGCCTGCACAACCATGGACACTGGGCAATTTAGCATAGCCAATCCACCTAACCTGCACAACTTTGGACTGTGGGAGGAAGCCAGAGCACCCAGAGGAAAACCACGCAGACACAGAGAGCGTGTCCAAATTCCACACAGACAATCTTACCAATACTGCCATGGTGAGACTGACTAGAGGGAAAAAAAATATTTAACCTTGTCTAGTTGTTTCCCTCACTACCTGCTGCATACCCATTCTAGCAGCAAGGTCCTTTCAGACTTGACCTGTTTGATCAGTAGTGCTGGTGCCAAGCCACTCAAAGTGGACATTGAAATCCTCCACCAAGATGACATTCTGTGCCCTTGCCACCCTCAGTGCTTTCTCCAAGAGTGGTCAACATGGAGGAGCACTGATTCATCAACTGAGGGAGAATGGCATATGTTAATCATCAGGAGGCTTCCTTCCCCATGTCTGACCTGGTATCATGAGATTTCATGGCATCTGGAGTCAATGTTGAGGACTCCCAGGGCAAATTCCTCCTGTCTGTATAGCATTGTGCTGCCAACTCTGGTGGGTTTGTCTTGCCAGTGGGAAAGGATATATCCAAGATGGTGATGGTGATAAAAATTAGAAATTTCTGGAAAAAACATCTGCACTTCTGAAGAAGGGTCACTGGACACAAAACATTAACTCTGCTTTTTCTGCACAGATGCTGCCAGACCTACTGAGTTCTTCCTACAATTTCTTTCTGATTTCCAGTATCCATAACTGTGTTTTGTTTTCTTGTACGGTGATGGTGGTGTCCAGGAACTCGCTGTAAGTTTTAATTCCATGAGTAAAGATTATGTCAGGCTGTTGAACTTCAGCATTGGTGCTCCATATAAATTAGTGTTGACGTCTTCTCAATTACAAGAAATTCTAGAAGTATGAGCTGTATATCACCCTCGTCAAGGTCCCAAATATAGGGTATCACCACATAATGTGGATATAAACTATGACAAATTCTGACTTCCTTTGTTAGAATAAAGCCCTTGTTCTATCACCTCCTTACTTAAAAGATTAATATGTTGCCTCCATCATCGCGAATTGCATTTTTTTTTTCTTGCTCAAATGACAATTTAAATTTCAAATGTCCCTTCTAACTTATAGGTACAATCAATCTGCAAAATCTGTTCCTTAACACAGACATATTTCATATTTGATCGTCTTCTTGGAATCCCTTACTGTTTGCACGGTTGGAAGGGGATGTGAAGGGTTGGGGTAGCATGCAGTTGGCTACATTTGGCAAATTAAACACGGTTAGTCATGTACCTGCACAGTCACTCCTGTGAAAGGTTAATAAATTATACATTAAGATGTCAAAATGCGTGTCACAAAACTGGCTACATTTGTGCAACATGGATTGGGGCCATTGAACACTGGCTACCAATATTATATTTGCCTTCACTATGTAAGCAACTGTGCTCCTTCTAATCATGTAATGTCCCTACCTCTGAGCCAGAAGGCCTGGATTCAAGTCCCACCTGGAGATATGTTACAACAAGTCGATTAGAAAATTTCTAGATCTGCATATTCAATATATTTCCCCACCTGTATCTCACAGTTACATCACACAGATCAAAAAGCCTTAGTTGCTCATCCTACTCAATTTCCCTTGGGTGAAACAGCTTGTCTGGATTTCCTCAAACTGTATGGTGCCTTTCTGCTACTTCTGTTCTGGTCTGAAATAATTACTTACTTATGTGTTGTTCGGAAGGGTTTGAATAGGTGGAGGCTTTGGTGGTACTTCCCCTTGAACACTTTTTCATCTTCCTCTAGTATCCGCAGGTTAGAGTTAGCAGAATCTCTGCAAGGAAACTCTTCTTGACATGGTACTTCAGGTGCATTTGCATAAAACACCTGATTCTGAAAAAGAGAAAAACACAGCTGTAGGGTCAGAATAAATATGTAAATTATGTTGAAGAATGCTTTATTTCTTCTACTATGCTGAATCAGAATACTTTATTTCTTCTACTATACTGAATCAATCGCATTTTATTCAGTGGTGACATTTGAAGAAACTGAATGCTATGTTGGGTTAGCTATTGGGATTTAGATTTGAATTCAATGCAGATTGTCAGAATGGAAATCTGTTTGTTGGCTGCCCATCCAAATCAAATTTATTTAGGCAATTTGATCAGTTTCTATTGGAAGATTATACAGATAATCTCGGGGAGGCAATGGCCTAGTGGTATTATCGCTAGACTGTTAATCCAGAGGCCAAGATAACATTCTGGGGACCCGGGGTCAAATCTCGCCATGGCAGATGGTGGAATTTGATGTCAATAAAATATCTGGAATTAAGAATCTAATGATGACCACGAATCCATTGTCGGAAAAACCCATCTGGTTCACTAATGTCCTTTAGGGAAGGAAACTGCCATCCTTACCTGGTCTGGCCTACATGTGACTCCAGACCCACAGCAGTGTGGTTGACTCTCAGCTGCCCTCTGGGCAATTAGCCAGCAATGCCCTCATTCCATAATGAATAATAAAAAGGTTAAAATTGTTTGTAATTTCATATCAAACAAAGAATCTCTTAATTAGCCAATATTGGTGAACTCCACCTGACATGGAGCTCCTGAAATGGGATGATGGGATAATTTAACATCACTAACATCATTCAAGAAGATAGAGTCATACAGTCATACAGCAGGGAAACAGATTCTTCAGTCCAACCAGTCCTTACCAACTATAATCTAAACTAAACTAAGTCCCACGTCTGCTTCTGGCCCATATCCTTCCAAACTTTTCCTATTCATATATCCATCCAAATGTCTTTTAAATGTTGTAATTGTACCTGCATCCACTACTTCATCAGGAATAAACATACGAACCACCTTCTGCTTAAAAAATTAGTCTTTTTAAAATCTCTCTCCTCTCACCTTAAAATGTGCCCCCAGTCTTGAAATTCCCCATCTTAGAGAAAAGACAACTACCATCAACTCTATCTATACCTCTCATTACTTTATAAACTTCTATCAGGTCACCTCTCAACCTGCTACCCTCCAGTGAAAAAAGTCGCAGCCTTTCCTTATAACTCAAACCTTCGATACCCAGCAACATCCTGGTAAATTTCTTCTGAACCCTCTCCAGCTTGATAATATCCTTCCTATAATTGGGTGATCACAACTGGACACCGTATTCCAGAAGAGGTCCACCAATGTCCTGTACAACCTCAAAATGTCCAAACTCCTACACTCAAAGGACCGAGCAATGAAGGCAATCATGCCAAATGCCTTCTTAACCATCCTGTCTATATGTGACACAAACTTCAAAGAATTATGCACCTGCACCCCGAGGTCCCTCTGTTTTACACCACTACCCAAGGCCCTACCATTTACTGTATAAGCCCTACTCTTGTTTGTTGTACCAAAATGCAAGAACTCACAATTATCCAGATTGAACTCCATCTGCCATTTTTCAGCCCATTGATAAATACAAACTAAAATGTGGCAGTTAATCTTTCAAAATTTGGCAGGTGAAGTTTTATGGCAGGATCAGTGTGAGGTTATCCATTTGATCAGAGGAATAGGCAGGCGACTTATGATCTAAATAGACAGAAGCTTCAGGGTGTTTTGGTGCAGCAGGATCTGGGTGTCTATGTGCATTAATTGCAGAAAACTAGTATGCAGGTATAGCAGTTAACAAGGAGGCAAATGGAATTTTGGCATTTATTGCTAAAGGAATAGGTATAATGTAGGGAAGTGTTGCTGCAACTGTACAAGACATTGGTGTGTCTGCACCTGGAGTGCTGCGTACAATTTTGATCCTGTTCCTTGAGGAAGGATGCAATTGTATTGGAGGTAATTCCGAGGAGGTTCACTGGATTTATTCCAGCGATGAATAGCGCAGTTTAGGGCAATAATCTTTGAAGTTTAAAAGAATGAGAGGAGATCTAATTGAGTTGTATAAGATGCAATCAAGAATTGACAACATAGATGTAGAAAGGATATTTCCTCATTTGGGGCAATCTAGAATGAGAGGTCATAGTTTTTGGACAAGGGTTAGTAGGATTAAAACAGAAATGAGGAGAAATTACTTCTCTCAAAGAGTTGCGACTCTATGGAATTCACTAGCTCAGAGTGCAGTGGATGCTGGAACATTGAGAAAGTGTAACAAGTTGATCGAAAGATTTTTAATTAGAAATGGATTGAAGGGTTATGGAGCACAGGCAGGAAAGTAGAGTTGAAGCCCAAGATACGATCAACCATGATCCAATCAAAAAGCCTGAAGTCACATAACACCAGGTTATAGTCCAATAGGTTTATCTGAAATCACAAGCCTTTGTAGCGCTGCTCTTTCATCAGATGAAGTGACTTTGTCCACCTCAGTCCAACACCAGCACCTCCACATCATGGTTATCAAAATGTAAAGCAGGCTCAAAGAGCTGAATTGCCTAATCCTGCTCCTAAGTCTTATGCACTTATGTTCTTATGTAAGCACTAGTTTTAATACTACATCTAACAGTCGATAGTCAGTGCTGGATCTACATTGACTAATGTAACATACTTGCTTTAAGTATGCTACATACATAACTTTAATAGTGTTTCACTTCAATTCGATAAAACTTGGTCCATTTCTAAATCGAGTTTGACATCACAATACCATAGCAATAACTCTATAACTCTAAACCCCATCTCTATGTTTGTCACACACTGTAATCAACTGTATCAATTATTTACTCAAACAACATGCAAAAATAAAAGCTCAAGAGTTTTATTTCTCCAAGAATACCCAATGTTTTACATAAAGTGAATGGACAAATTATATTGACATTCTACAACCAGAAAGAGATGAAAGTTTCAAGAAATTGTTATTAAAATGTATTTCTATTGATAGTTCATGCATCAAAATGTCTTTAAGAGAATAAATAATGGCTACCTTAGACTTTGGAAAAGAGCACTCACACATTCATCATTCATTTCATATCCACATCAGTTAAACAGAAATAAAAAAGAGCCTCCTATTTTGTTATTAATAAGCAAATAGTTTTCCTCAATGACATACATCCCTTTGTTAGACCCTCAAATTGCTTAATGTTGAAATTTACAAAGGAAAGCTAATATTTCCCATTAAGATTTATTACATTTCATTTATCTTTCTGATGGAAACTGTAATATTACTGTAATCCATTTACAAGTGGCAAGCCAACAGGTTCCTACAGTCAGAATGAATCAGATGCCAAGTTCAGAGTTGGCTTTCCTTCCATGAGGTAAAGTCCAGCAGCATTTTATTTCAACTTTAAATGATAAAGACAAATTTTACAAACACATGCCCTCAGTGTAAAAGAATTATCTTGAGTTCACAGCATTTTGATGTACAGAGATGGTAGAATTATTAAGCTGTAAGCTTTTAAACTTTCTCTGCTATAAACAAAATATATTAGTAGCATTATAAAGTTTGACAGTAAATATTGATGAAATAAATATCAGGTTAGCAATTTACTACACTGAGGAATGAATTCAATCAGCTGCAATTTAACTTTATACTTCTTAAAAGATGTAAATAAATAGCATTGCTCAAACTATAAGCTAATGTTCAACCAGCTTTCAGTATTGCCCATTGTCTTAAATCAATCATTATTTTCTTTAATTATGATAAAGTTCTCATGTTTCTTCAAAATGTTACATTCTTTTGTGACATCCAGTTCTCTGGAATCCTTTAAATATATTTTTCCAAGCATGAATTATTCATGTCTGGACTTTGACAGGTTGTCTGACAATGCAAGAAGCATCATAGCTCACATCTTCACCTAACACCTATACATCTGTACTGTTGTGATGCCAGCTGATGTTATTACTGGACATGTCGGTTCTCAGACTTAGCCAAACTCTTCTAGTCTGGAATTTTAAACTGCACTCCTTAAACTATTTCTTAAACATACTAAACTATCTCCCCTTAGAAACAACAGTTATCCACATCCAGGTTCATACAAGTCGCCCACAAAATTGAAATCCAAAAGCTTTTTTCCAAACTAAAGGTGTTTCCCCTAATCAGAAGGGAACAACAAAGAAAAAATCAATCTCGGATCTTCTAAACTGAAAGCCTAATGCAGAGCTGTTTACTTTGCTCACTGGTAAAAACTCCAATGTGAACAAATTTGCATTAGCCTCCAAGAACTCTCTCAAGCTGTTCTTTCTTCGAAAGAAATTACAAGCTAAACATTAAACCCCTTTAGACTCACAGATCAAAATCTATATTCCACTAGCTCAAATCCAATTTGGAAAATAACTTAATTAAAACATATATAAATCACATACCTTTCATAACAGTTCTCCGGAAAGAAGAATGTGAATGTATCTTTAAGAGTATTTTAATTCCCCATCAAAATTATCTTACCATTACTTCTATCTCACACTAACAGTAGTACCATATTGACATTAAACATACAATGTGTTACACAGCAACCATATTGTACATAAATACGTACACCCCACATCACACAGGGTCTTTCATATGCATTCTCGATAGAGCATCTGCTATATCATTTTCTTTTCCAGGTACATTAATGATTTTCAGTTATATGGTTGGAGAATTAAGCTTCAAATTAATTGTAAATTTTTGTCCTGAAAATTTTCCAAAAAATAGGATTGTGGTCCATAATTGTTTAATAACAGTTTCTTCCACATTGTTGGAGATGTAAATCTCAGTGATGTGAGCTGTCACAAACGTCTCCGTTCCACTGTAGAGTATTTTGCCGACATGCAGTCAGTTTCTTTGAAAAATAACTGACAGGTTGTTCAATCTCTATTTTATCATCTTGCAGTAAAACTGTTCCCACACTGATGTCATTGGCATTAATGGCCAATTTGAGTGGTTTCCTTTAATGTGGCATGGTTAAAAGCAGTGTTGTGATCAGTACAGCTTTCAACTTTTCAAAGGCAATTTGACACTCTTGCATTCGTTGAAATCTTCTGACATTTTGAAAAAAAATTTAAAAATTGTCAAAAGTGCTGAATTTCATGATAACTTTGACAAAACCTACTCACGCCAACAATAACACAAAATTTTACATTTTATCCCAGGCACAGGAAGATCCAAAAAAGCCAGTGCTTTCACTTCTCTCAGTGTGACTTGTATGTAAGTGACTTGACTCCCAAATATGGTCCAAATAAGTCATCTCTATTTTGGGAAATTCACTCTTAGTGGGAATTATAACCAAATTGGCTTTTTATAACCACTCAATTTCTTCCCAGTTTTGCTAAAAGCAACCAAACATTTATGTAAGCACAAACAAAAACAGAAATTGTTGGGAAAGCTCAGGAGGTCTGGCAGCATCTATGGAGAGAAATCAGAGTTAACGTTTCAGGTCCAGTGATCCTTCCGGTTCTGAGGAAAGACTCAACCCGAAATGTTAACTCTGATTTCTCTCCACAAAGCTGCCAGACGTGCTGAGCTTTTCCAGTAATTTCTGTTTTTGTCTCTGATTTACAGCATCCTCCATTCTTTAATTTTTAATGTAAACACAGTTACATAATAGTTTAATGACTTTATTGGTTATTCCTTGGAACTTTGCTGGTGCATTTTCCATTCCAAATGCTATGACTTTGTACTGATAAGGTCCAACCAGAGTTACAAAAGCCAATATTTCTTTGGCTCTATCTGTCAAAATAACTTGCCAATATCCTTTCAGCAATCCAATTTTTGTTACAAGTCGTGCATTTTCATTTAGTTCAGTGCAATCTTTTAAATTTCAGAAGAGGGTATGGGCCTGTTTTTGTTATCATATTCACTGCGATAATCAATATACAATCGGTTTTAACCATCTTGTTTTTGCACTATCGCAATAAGACGAGCTCCAGCTACTGTTACCCATCTCAACAATGTCATTGTCCATCATGAACTTAATCTCTTCTCTCACTGGAGATATTTTCTGTGGACTGAGTCTGTGAAGGAGCTGTTTTGCAGATAACACATCCCCCACATTAATGTTAAGAACTGCCAAAACTGGTTTTCCTGGCCTATTACCACAAATTAGTTTAGAATTCTGTAGTAGCCTTTGTAAGCCACTTCAATAGCTATCTCAAAGATAAATTGCATCTTAACTTTTTAAGCGCCTCCCTGTTTTCCAATCTGATTGTTGGAGGATCAATTTTTGAATTTTCAATTTCTGATTTATCCTTCAGTTCTTCTGTTTTTATTTCACTCTTTACTTTTTCACTGTTATAAGTACATCTGTCTCTTGACTATTGTCCCCGTCATAAAATCTCTTCAACGTGTTCATGTCACCTACTTGTTTCTTTCTAAATGGAGTACTCACTAGATATTTCACATCAAACTGATGTCCAGTAAACCTTGCATTTAATAGTACACCAGAATCAGGGAATAATACTCAATCTGAAGTCTCCTGTAACAAAATTTTGAATTTCAGCCTTTTTTCGGCTAGAGTTTTCATTGTCTGTTGAGCTCCTTTCAAATGCTTTTAGCTAACTCATATGCTTTGCTCAGGTTTGCTCCGAAACTTGAAATGCAGGTTGTAAGCATAGCTTCTGAGCTTTGGTTTAACCATTTTTCTTTAATCAAGTTAAGTGGTCCTCTCACTTCATATTTCCATATACTATTTCAAAAAGGGCTAAATTCTGTGGATGTATAGGGACATTCATAATGGCTCTTACTCTATTTGCAGCACTATGTTGTGGAAGACACAGCAGACCATCAACATTTTGGACACTTTGTTGGTCCATACTAAGTAGCATCCCCAAATCTGCACAAGAACCAGAATTGCATCTTTAGCTCCCCAGTAACTTCAGAACGATCACTCATGCACATGGCTCTTCTGTGTCAGTATCAAGGGTTCTCAGTCACAGGTGTTATCGGTCACCTTTTTAAATGATAGCCTTGTCTCGAAGGAGCTATCTCCTGACTTCACGCAGAGATGTAATCAGTGTATTATCAAGATATCACAGAAACCTCTAGGATAAATTGGACACATATTAAGAAAACCTCCTAGTGATCACACTCCAACTGAACCTGTTGGAATTGAACCCACTTTCTTCGTAGCAAAAAGGAATTGGCAACCCTGGCAAACATGGGATCGGTCATCTGGGAAATGCACTTGCACACGGTAGATTATGAAATCTTGCAGGTGTTATCTCCTGGATGCTCGTTGGGATCGAGGGTAAAGAAATTGGGGCTGTGGTGATTTTGACTGCCAATAGTAATGCATGTACATTGTTTGAGGAGGCCACGGACATAAGCAAAAGCTTGCCACAAAAGTGTCTGAGTTTCCGAGGTACTGTCGTTCAAGCATGTTGAGAAAGTTATGCCTCTATTCTCTGTTAGGTTATTGCTCTGTCATCTGGAGTGGCAGGTTTTTGAGGAGAAGGCAGCTGCTGCTGGTGTTGGTCCTGATGTTTGCTGCTCTTATTCTTCATCAGAAAGAGCTGCACCAACTGCACCCATGCTGACAGCAAGAAAATGCAGATCAAGAGGGGAAAGGATTGAAGAAACAGACCCAATTTCCAGAAGGTTGGAAATTATCTCTAGAGATTGGAACGCACTGTCAGAACAGGTCATGTGAACAAAGGCCTTTTACTCAGACAAACAAGTCGCTGTACTGTTTGAATACAGTATTTAAAGCCTCTCCAGCCTTTCAGTTTCATAGAATCATCAGTTCTCCTGTGCTGTCTCACCTTATTTCAGGAAGCTTAGTCTAAACCAAAATGTAGTGGGTTAAATATGCATCCGGTTGTTTTTCCACATGTTTAAAAATTCACTCAGGGGTTATTCGGACACCTCCAAAAACGTACCCGTCATATGCCCCAATAAGTGGGATCGTGTAGATTTCCGACATGTCATAATTTTTCTAAGTTTTAAACCCCAATCCCTCACAAGCACGGGTAACTAGCCGCCACTATAATTCTACCCTTTAATCCTGGTTCTCGCTGCATAGATGCGGTAACTAACATATTTAATTTTTTACTTTCCAGAACCACAGTGTTTACTTTTGTTATTATTTAGCTGAACTGTATAAATATACAAGCATAACAAACTATAACGTCCATAAAGAATCCAGAATTAAGACACTCCAGCGATTTTCAAATATTGCAAAAACCCACGCGAACACATAAAGATTAGTTCCCGACACCCACGTGGTATTAACTCCCCTGAAACTGCATTAAACCTTGATGCCGCATAAATGCAAGAGAAAGGAAAGCATCCAGGTCCAGTTCAATATCTTCCTTCTGACTTTATTTGAAATTGAATTACGAAAGTGTTACAAGTTATGTTGCGATTATAAGATTCAGCAAGCCAATAATCATGCGCTCTCTACTAACAGTGCATTGAAGCTGTTGAGTATGTATTCTGAAATTCCAAAAATATTTAAAGTAACTGGGTTATTAGTACAGGTCTTAACAAACTACTTATAAGGACTTACTGTCTTGAGATCATCACTGAAACAAGCCTCAGCCTTTTCCATGTAAGCCAAAGTGTTTTTTGCAGAAGTAAATCAGTGTCCTCATCTGTTGCCCTGTGTTCCCACAATGTGATCAGAACCAACTGGAACTGCAGATACCGAAGCCTGTCGTGTCGTCATCAGCACCAATGCCAATCACATAGCGACGTTCAGAGCCCTAGTAACAAGATCACATGAACATAAACATAGATCGCAATGCAACTGGAGAAGGGAATCAGACTTAATGCCTTATGTCTGACAGAAGAACCATAACAGAATTGTCGTAGGGGGTCAAATTTATTGCTAAAATCTCATTGGGATAGTCAGAGTTTGGATGACATCTCATTAGAAATTACACCATTCAGACATGTGGCTTCGTGACAATACAAGGAAATTTATAGTAAAAACATTCCTTCAAATCGTCACAATGGGCAGTAATAGACTAATATAGGTACACAGACATCGGAGATCTCCTGCTTAATAAAACAAAATCACGGACGTTCTGAAACAAGTACCTTTCCTGTACAGAAACAAAGTTATACAATAAAACACCTGTATTTATTATTGCTGCTTTACTTAATTTGAAACTTGGTGCCGGAACAAAGGAGCTCTTGCACGTGGTTAAAAAATCAGCAGCAAATTCGTACAGAGCAAGATCCCGCAACAGAAAACCATCGGATGGATTACCAAACGTGATGAACACCGAAGCCATATACTTATATATCCCAAAGTAAAATGGTGTAATCTACATATTAAAG
>NC_063345.1:44701109-44752863 GCF_021869965.1 Rhincodon typus
TGATGCTGCCTGGCCTGCTGTGTTTATCCAGCTCTACACCTTGTTATCTCAGACTCCAGCACCGGCAGTTCCTACTATCTCTATCAATTTTCATAGTTGTTCGAACCCAGAGGGAGTTTCATCAGCTGCCCATGCTAAACTTGGCTCTGTAAAGAAGTGCCACTGGCAAACAGAAATCAGCCGCACATGGAGACAAAGGTGAAGTCAGCCGGACGTTCGCCGAACACTTGGGTAATTCTTAGCCTATTACCTAAGAAAACGGATATCACATCGCACCGGCCTGTTGCTTCCCTTGTCCGATTTAAACACGATAGCAGGACAGTCTGCACTGCATGATCTGTGGCGAATAAAAGAATCAGTTCTGAACTGTCACAAACGGTTTTCGGGGAGATGGAGAGAATGGTCTCTGGTTCTTCAACACCAATAAGTCTACTTATTTCTGTTTCTCTCTAGCTTCACCATATGCAATTTAATGAAAACGCATTTCAGGGATAGCGCACAGTTACCGTGGCTAAATGGAGTTTTAACTTAGATTATATTCTTAAAATATGTCGATCTGGTGAACCCTTCACAACTCTCAAAGTCTCCCGGGTGAGAACCTCTAGTGTAACATTTATATTCGCGTCACCACAGAACATCATACCAAGATCACAGTCCACAATGCGATCGTTTAATTACATGACAAAGTAGCGCAAATCGGAATATTACAACAAGAGAACAATTTCCATTAATTAACATAAACAATAACTGTCCATAGGAAGGGCATATTTGTGAATACTAATAATTCAATAATGTAAGTCACTAAAATGTAAGTCACTACTGCACTGTACAAGGAGTCACCGATCACAGTGCTAATACATTTCAAATAATGTAAGCAGGAGAAAATGGTTAAACATGACTGATAGTGAAAAAAAGTCGAATAAACATACAGAAAAAAAACATTGCTATTGTAGCAGCTGCGCTACACATTGGCAACAAACACAAGTGTTTAGATGGAGATGTAAGTTAAACAGGACCATACAGCTCAAGACTGAGCAAATGAAAAACATGAAATTTGAACTGTGAAATGTGAGGATATACATTGTGGTAGGAAGAATACGGACAAGATACATATGCTAAATGACAAAACCTTCGCCTAAGAGCAGCAGAGAAACTTTCGAGTTCATCGAAACAATAAATGGATTTTTGGGGGAAAAAGAAACTAGTAAACAGGACATCAGAGGTAATAGTCTCTGAATTATTACCAATACCATAGGCTAGGGGGTCTAGAAATAGGAGGATACAGCAGCTTGGAAAAATAGAGTAAAAGAAGGGTAGTGTCAGATTACTGTGACGTGAAAACTAGCTCTGGGGAAGATGAGATTTCCATATGTCAGATTGGTTGTATGTGAACATCATCAAAATGTTAAGTTGAGAATGCAAGTAAGAACCAGATTGAATGCAGAAACAGAAGTGCAAAAATAAATAAGATGACCAATTAGAAACAATAAGAAATGACTGGCTAATAACATAAAGGGAATTCAGAAGTATTCTATGGAGATATAAGATATAAAAAGAGATACAAGGTCAGTTGTCAACCAAGAAATTCACGGAGGTAGAGGGCATGGGTAAGGTATTAAAGGACTACTTTGCAACTGTCATTACCCAAGAAGAAAATGCTGCTAGGCATTGTGAAAGAGAATATATTTGAGACACCATGGGCCAAAAATTGATAAATGGGAGGTATTGTGTATTGGCTGCATTAAGTTGATAAGGTACCAGAACCAGGGCAGATTTGTCTGTGGGTATGGAGGGAAGTAAGGGTGCAAATTGACTATAATCTTCCAATCTTCCTTACATACAAGGATACTGTCAAAGGAGAGGGGACTTGCAAATGTAGTTCAAGAGCCATAGAAAAATAATACCAACACTACTGACTAGTCAGTTTAATTTCTGGAGGGTGGGAAGGAATTTAGAAATGATATTCCAAGATAAAATTAACAGAGGACACAGATGCTGGTGGAATAAACAGACATATGGCAAAGGAAAGTTAATGCCAAGAAGTGTGAAGAGACACATGTAGGGAGTCTGAATGATGAAAAACAATACAAGACACAAGGTACAATTCCAAAGATAATCAATTACTTAAATTGCACACTAAATATATTTGTTGAGACAAGAAAGATTTTATGATCCATGCAGCCCTAATCTCTATCTTCATGAAGTCTTATTTTATTAATGAGATACATTCATGGATTTTGAACAAAAAGAGAGGAAATTGCATAGGTACTGGCCATAATCTTGTGGTCTGCTGTGGATTTGTGGGTGGGCCACAGGACTGGAAAATTGCAGATGTTATGCCCTTGTTCAAAAAGATTATATTGATGAGTGTATTAATTACAAATCAGTCTGTTTGTTCAAAAAGGGAAGGAGGCAGAAAGCAGGAAAGTACAGGCTCGTTAGCTTGAAATCTGCCACAGGGAAAATGTTTGAAGCTACTATTAAAGACATCATAGCAGGGCAGTTGGATGAGTTCAAGATAATCAGGCAGAGCCAATAGGGTTTTCTAAAAGGGAAATCATATTCAACTAATTTATTGGAGTTCTTTGAAGAACTTATGCTTTAGAAAAAGAGGAATCAGTGAACAATTTCAAGAATGCATTTGATAAGGTGCTACATCAAGGATTATTGCAGAAAATGAAAGCTCATGATGTAGGTGTTAACATTGGCATGAATTGAAAATTATCTAAAAGGAAGCAAAGACTACGAATATGTGGATCTTTTTCAGATTACAGTTCAGGGAAAATGTGAATGCAGTGCTAAATAGATCTACCATAATGGTTTGGGGGAATGAAAAGCTTTAGTATGTAGGGAAAAGTGGTACATTTTTCATGGAGAAAAGACAACTAAGAGGACATTTGACTGAAGTTTTTAAAATCATGGAAGTCTGAACAGAGAACGGGTTAAACTGTTCCTGTTCATAAAATGATCAAGAGCAGATGTGCATGAATTTTAAAATATGTGAGAAAATCAAACTTTTTTCATACAGCCAACGGTTGGGGTATGGAATGCACTGCCTGGAAGTGTGGTGGAAGTAAGTTCAAATGAGGAATTCAAGAAGTTATGAGATGATCATTTCAATAGAAATAATGTGCGATGGTTCTGGAGAAAGAACGAGAGAATGACACTAAGTCATAATGCTCAATTGAAGGGTGGTTGGTTCGAACGTTTTTCTGCTGTATCTAAATTTATGTGAAAATTGCTTTGGACAGTAAAACTCAAACTGTCGAGTAGGTGGATGTGTTAAAATTAAATTTATGTAAGAAAAGACGTTAAGACAAAAATTTGGCTATTTTGTGCCTCGTTTAATCCTTAAATTTAATGGATTACGGAGGTTGGCTATCATTCCGTTCACCAAAAGACCCAGACTTCGAATTGAGCCGTTATTAATTTAACTTCCCGCAATTTCAGGCGCAATATTTTTCCCTAATTGAAGGGAACTCACCAACACGTCCACTCTAGTTTACAATTTCGCATGCATAAATTTAGCGTAGAATCTAGGTTATAGGCAGCGAGATGTAAGCAGTGCTGCGCTTGAATTATCAAAACAGTGAATCAGCTACGGGCTGCATCAGTACACTGGTCTGCCTCATCCAATCCGCTATGCCCACTGTGTCGCACTCCGATTAGAAATGCAGGAATACATGGGAAATTTGGCATAAACCAGACTGCAAAATTTCCAGCGCACGTTGACGATTTCGCTTCGGAGGAAGATCTGGGGCCAATGGACATCAACTGCCACAATTTGTTTCAAATACATGAATCTGGAAAGCTAACTTCTATTGGAATCTATTTAACCTTACCTGCCTCTTTAACAAAGATATGACCTATTTTCTTTCCAACTCGTCGTTTAAGATTCTACGGTATAAGATTCCTATTGCACAGATAGAAGAACAAAGGCAATTTCAAGGATCTCTGCTGCTTGTTATTGTTGGTTTAAAATCAATCCATTGAGTTCGCCAACTGGCATGAACCTGGAGTTTTAGCTTCATAATGTTGAAACGTGGTTTGCTGAATGCGGGAAAGCTCCATGGTAGGAAACAGAGTGTGAAGGTCGAGGGATTTCATCTGGTTTGAGTGGCCCTAGGCAGCTGCACAAAGGATATGTTACGATGCATAACAGAGATTAGAGATTGTTGCGTCAAAAATAGCGCCGCCAGGGTCATACACTCGCTGCTCAATATTGATTAAAAAGATCGGTCTCAAAGTTAAGGGAAAAGCCAGGAACATGTTGAGTTTAAAAGCAATTTTTGCAAATACTATAACAGTAAAGCTACCTTTTAAAGTAATAACCATTTACAAATTGAGATGTGCATTTGTAGAATCCGAATACTCTCACCAATGAACTTTCAGAAACATAGCTGTAATGTTGAAAATTTGCCAACTGTCTAGATATGAAGCAGAAGTATTCATTACTTAGAAATTCATTTCTCTTTCAGTTTAAAATAATCCATCGAGACGGAATGTACACCAGATCAGTTCACTGTGAAACAGGTCGGAGGAGTATTGCAGCAGATCGGAATCATTACGAAGCATCCTTTCAGCATAGCAAAACAAGTTAGGATTACTGAAGTGAGAAAAAAAATGACAGGAAGCCCCAAATTGATTGTTTGGTGACTGCTGTAGGATCTTTCTCGAGTAAGTTAGTCTAAGGAACAAAAACAAAGTTGCTGGAAAAGCTCAGCAGGTCTGGCAGTATCTGTAAGGGAATAAAAAAGAGTTAACGTTTCAGGTCCGGTGACCCTTCCTCAGAACTCCAGTGGTGCAGGAGCCCTGTGAGTGCACTGGGCTCTGAGGAAGGGTCACCGGACCCGAAACGTTAACTCTTTTTTTTTCCTTCACAGATGCTGCCAGATCTGCTGATCTCTTCCAGCAACTTTGTTTTTGTTCCTGATTTACAGCATCCGCAGTTCTTGCGGTTTTTATTAAGTTAGTCTAAGGAACTGGGAATTTAAATACTGTAATTATTTTGATAGTAAGGGTTAAATAAAGCACTTCAGTTAACCTTCCAATGTTCAAATGACAACAAAAACTGAAATGTGAGTGGCTGTGGCGTCGTTACTTTTAAACATGGTAATTTTTACATTCATTAAATGAAAGAATGGCAGAGCCACTCCATCCTTGGAGTGTACATCCTGTTCCACGTGAGAACTCTAGGACATTTCCCGTGCCATGAATAAATTCACGAAGTGTCATCATTTACAGCAGCTCAAACTGAGCTTTGGTGTTGCAACAGTAGCTGCCAGCAGCTTGGCACAAGACTGATAGCACATGGAAAAATGTGGTCACCTTGCAGCTTAATAGAATGCAAGGTCAGAGGAAATGGGTATTCACTAGACAGTCAAGAAGAAATTGCCAGGTAATGCAGGAGCCTTGTGACTGCACTCTTCAAAACAGTTCTGAACACTGATGAGAGTAATGGGGGCTGCATCTAGAATCCGAAGTAAATGATACAATGGCTGGTTCAGCTATTTAGAAGGACATGAAGAAGATTGAAAGAGTAAAAATGATAAGAGTATTGACAGTTAAAGGAACAGAGGAAGTGTTCTGACAATGCCAAATGTAAATCCAGGACAGTGTGTGTTTCCCTAGTCACAGAGTCAAGGATGAAACTGAAGGATTGTGGAACATCCTGAGTGGGAGGAAAGGAAAGAGTGAATAAACTTCAGTCTTGGTCCATAATCAGTACCATGGTGTGGAGGTATTGGACTTGGATGGACAAAGTCAGAAGTCACACAACACCAGGTTGTAGTCCAACAGGTTTATTTGAAATCATAAGCTTTCAGAGTGCAGCTCCTTCATCAGGTACAGTGAGAGAGAAGCACACTAAACAGAGTTTAAAGGCAGAGAGATCAAGGGCAGAGAGATCAAAATATCATAGAAATGGTGTCAGTGGAGTGTCAGATAATAAGTCTCTGCAGGTGACCAAGAGTGTTAATGGGTGAGTAAAGTGTCAACAGCTGAACAACCAGCGAAGGGATGACCTATAATCTGATCGAGTGAGGCAGAGAGATAATTACAAAAAAATTAAAAATAAGGTGGTGCTGCATACAAACTAAATGCCTGGAATAACATGATAGGTATAAGAGTCGCATGCCGAGGTTCTAACCAAAGTAATAAGTAATTCAAAACTGTACAAACTAATTTAGGTAGAGAGATCATAACAATTTATCAAGGTGATGCTGTAAAAACAGGACAGTAAGGAAGATTTTACAGATACAGAACACATGTCACCCCTCCCACTGGAGGAAGCTGAGATGGATCAGCCAATTTACACTTCTGGCTGAAGATTGCTGCGAATGCTTCAGCCTTATCTTTTGCACTGATGTGCCTGGCTCTTCCATCATTTGGGATGGGGATATTTGTGGAGCCTCCTCCTCCAGTGAGTTGTTTAATTATCCACCACCATTCAAGACTGGATGTGGCAGGACTGCAGAGCTTAGATCTGATCCATTGGTTATTGGATCGCTTAGCTCTGTCTATCACTTGCTGCTTTCGCTGTTTGGCGTGCAAGTAGTCCTGCTTGGCGGCTTCACCAGGTTGATATCTCATCTTCAGGTATGCCTGGTTCTGCTCCTGGCATGCCCTCCTACACTTTCCATTGAACCAGGGTTGATCCCCTGGCTTGATGGTAATGGTTCAGTGGGGGATATGCCAGGCCATGAGGTTACAGATTGTGCTGGAGTACAATTTTGCTGCTGTTGATGGCCCACAGCGCCTCATGGATGCTCAGTCTTGAGTTGCTATTTCTATGCGAAGTCTGTCCCATTTAACATGGTGACAGTACTACACAACACAATGGAAGTTATTCTCACTGTGAAGGCGGGGCTTCGTCTCCACAAGAACTATGCGAATGTCACTCTTACCGATACTGTCATGGAGAGATGCAATGGCAGCTGGCAGATTAGTAAGGATGAGGTTAAGTATGTTTTTCCCTCTTGTTGGTTAACTCACCACCTGCCGCAGATCCAGTCTAGCTTTTAGGACCTGATCCGCTCGATCAGTAGTAATGCTGCTGAGCCACTCTTAATGGTGGACATTGAAATCCCCCACCCAGCGTACATTTGTGCCCTTGCCATCCTCAGTGTTTTCTATAAGTGTTGTTCAACATTAAGGAGTACTGATTCATCAGATGAGGGAGGACGGCATGTGGTAATCAGCACGAGGTTTCCTTGCCCATGTTTTACCTGAAGCCATGAGACTTCATGGGGCCTGGAGTCAATGTTGAGGACTCCTACAGCAACGCCCTCCTGACTGTATACCACTGTGCCGCCACCTCTGCTGGGTCTGTCCTGCTGGTAAGACAGGACATATCCAGGGATGGTGATGGTGGTGTCTGGGACATTGTCTGTAAGGTACGATTCTGTGAGTATGACTATGTCAGGCTGTTGCTTAACTAGTCTGTGAAACAGCTCTCCCAATTTTGGCACTAACCCCCATATATTAGTGAGAAGGACTTTGCAGGATCGACAGGGCTGTTTCTGCCGTTGTCTTTTCCGGTGCCTATGTCGATGCTAGGTGATCTGCCCAGTTTCATTTCTTTGAGACTTTGTAGCGAGTGGTACAACTAATGTCCTTCAGGGAAGGAAATCTGCCACCCTCACCTGGTCTGGCCTACATGTGACTCCAGACCCACAGCAATGTGGTTGACTCTCAATTGCTTCCTGAAATGGCCCAGCATGCCACTCATTTGTACCAAACGCTACAAAGTCTCAAAGAAGAAAAAAAGATTGAGAACATAATGGGGTTGAGAACACAATTTATTTGGCTAAGGTTAGGGAAGCAGAAGCAAAAGGTTCAATTTCTTTGCTTCCTGCAGGCAACAGTTTATCAATTATTATGAAAGATGTAGGAGGAACAAATTTGCGATGAAATTATAGAGAATTATGGAGTAGTTATAAGGACCGTTAATCTTTTAATTTAGACTGGGATAGTAGTGTAAAGGGCAGACAGGAACAAAGTTCCCAGACCCTGTTAAGGAATATTTTCCATAACAGCACGTTTCCAGTTTAATGAGAAAGGAGGCATTGAGAAACCTGGCTCTTGGGAATGAGATGCACCAAATGAAAAGTGTCAGTTGGAAGAAATTTAGGGAGAGTTATTATTATACCACAAGATTTAAGAATATTACTGAGGAGGTCAAGGAGCAATCCAAGTTAAAAAAAAAAAGGGGGGAATGCCTACTTCTGTGGGTAATTTATCTGGATCAATCCAAAGATTATCAGGCAAAATGGTAACTGATCATGGGTTGGCTTTCGAGAAGAGGTAGTTCATGCACAGTCAAGGTATATTCCCACAAAGGGGAAAGGTAAACAAAGTTAGTGCTTCCTGGATTACAAAATGAATAAAAAAAAAGCAGAAGAAAGGCACTGACATCAGTCATTGGGTGGATAATATAATTGAGAACTGGATGGATTATTCAAGGTTCAGAAGGAAATTGAAAAAGAAACAAATAAGAGAAACAAACAGAAAATATGAGAAGAAACTGGCAGCTGATATAAAAAGGAATTTAAAAGTCTTCCAAAGGCACATACTTTTTTTATTCACTCATAGGATGTGGGCATTGCTGGCTAGGCCCTAGTTGAGCTTGAGACAATATCCATATTTTTATGTATCCCTAATTTCGTCAATGGCAAATTTCTCCATTGCCAGTTAGGAATGTATCTGGTGTTCCCAGTCCAGTCCTTAACAATTTCTCCATTATCTTGTCCAATATTGTTTTGTTTTTCTTTATTATATGTTATAGTAGACTCAATAAATCTAATTCTCATGCCTATAAAGTGCAAGATAAAAATGTTATTTTCCTTAATCCATACCTTCAAATCTATTGCTACAACTTCATTAAAGTGTGTTGCAAATGGGAGGCTCACTCTGAGTTGTGATAATGTCCTATATGTTTTACGTTTGTCAGATTTAATTGTTGAACTCTTCCAAGATTAGTATATTCATCAGGCACTATTCCTGCATTCTTTAGTAGTATTTTGAACATGAGAGAAGATAGGTGATCAAACTGTCAGTGTAGTTTGAAGATAATTAGTAATTTTCTCATCACATCTCCTGATGTCAATTAATTTTATTTAAATTGAATTTAGATTTTGACTAGAGAATTTTGGTTTTTAAAGGGATACAATAATGGATTGTGTGAACTGAATATCCAATGACTTTCCAAAACAATTGTCTTATCATGTTCCATGTCAAGTTTCATTTAAGCCCATTTTTTGTACACATTCTGCTCAAAATTAAGGGCATTTCATTTGACAATGTCAGTACTGATAAAGTGGCCTGCTCCAACAACTTTACAGGGAATCACCACATTTTAAGGACTTCAAAATGCTGTAACCTCAAAACTGAAGCAGGTGGATATCTCTATCCTTGCACCTTTTGGGTTATTCTTCTTTCATATTGACATTTGATCTATATCTGGACACTGCAGTTGCACATTGCCACCTCCAATTAATCCTCCATTCAGTGTTACTGTTGAATGTTTCCTTGAGTCATTCAGGCCACCAAGAATGAATGCTTTCCAAAGAATATTTTAAGATTTCTGACGTTTGTTTCCAAAAGTGTGTTTTTTTCCTGAACATATGACTCTAATTAATACAGGAGACTAATTCATGTTCAATATCTTAGCAAAGACCAACAATTTAAGGCTACACTGAATTAGCAATCTCCAAGTAGAATTATTGCAAACTTGCACATAGTCTGTTAAATTCCGTTATGTACTCTTTGATAGGGTATGCATTCTACTTTCTTAACTTATCAAAATCTGACAATGCCTCATATCTGTTTATTAGGTATATATTCTGACCATAAATGTTGGTGGAATTTCCAAACCATCTCCACTAGGAGTCTCTACCTTAGAGAATACTTTAATTCTACTGGAAAGCAACAGTGCCAATGCAATACCTTGATTTTTTTCTTGGTAAAGATATATTCTATAGCCACATATTCACTTGATTTTTTTCCCATTAATTGCAAGGTTCAGCTAAACATTGGTGGAAAATCAGATAGATACTTTTCACCCAGTTTGGACTATTCTACTCCAAAGAAACTTCAAGCACAATCTTCTGTCTGAAAATAACAGTTTCCAATCTTCACCTTTAGGCAATCATCTGCTGCTATCAATGTCAATCCAGATCCAAACCATTGGATCATTGAAACAGAAACCAAGAGACTTTTCTTTTTTGACAAACTTAATTAATCACTCAGTCTTACTGCTCTTTCCACTCATAAGTCCCACCAATTCTCCATTTTTTTCTATTCAACCTATTCAGAGATGTTATGACACACCTCTGGAGCAGGTGGAATTTGAACTCACATCACGCCTTTCCTTTCAACATTTTGGATTAGGATTACATATTTTTACCTCTATGGCACATTTACTTTAGTCGAGGAGTCATGCAGTAGAGAATATTTAGTATCTTGTGAAATTCTACGCTGATCTTTAATTATGTGAAACGTTCTCTGAGATTTGGAGAAATTAATTCGCGGACACTTAAATTTACTCGCAACGCCACTACTGCAAGGCCAGGTTGTTTTATACTTGGGGATTAGAATGATAATGTTGAAAAATCGATATAGGTATAAGCGGTGGTGTCCATAAAAAGCATCGGGAGATTTTTAAAGAACTTTTTTGGTAATATTTAAAGTTAAGACTTTCTATATAGTCTATGACACCTCAACCTTAACACGTTCGGGAAACCGAAGATGATACTCTCGCTGATACACATTTGGCTCTGTATAAACCCTCCCTACTTCGAATCGCTAACCAAATTATTAGATTCGTCATACCTGAAGTTAAACGAAAAGAAATTCTAGGAATATCTGAGATAATTATTTGACACTGCAAGACGACATAAGTATCATTCAATGGTCACCTCCGCTTCAAATCTGTGAATGCTTTTTACTTTATTCTAATATTTTAGTTTCTGAACCTTGGTTTAAACACGTGAACATTTGTTTATTAATATCGCTCAGAAAACGATATTTTTCCACATTTTGCATATTATTCTTGCTGCACGTCATGCAAACATCCCCCAAAAAACTCAGGCAAAACTAGACACCTATTAGTGTGCTTATAGCCTTCAAGTAGATCAGTTTAAGTTTTCAAAAAGTGTATTTAAAGGACTAAAAATGAATTACTTTAAAAAAACATGCAATACGACCGGACATTAATCTTAATTCAAATCGTAATAACGTCTCACGTTACTTCACAGAAAGCCACTCCAAAACTGACGAAACCCTGCATCAATAATCTGAACGATTGGTCATTTACATTGATGTCCGTAGTATTTTACAAACACCGGGGTGCTCGCAAGTCTTAGAAAGGAACATAAAGTCCGGACATTCAACTGCATTAATCATTTTTTGCTATCGCAGAAAAAAGGTTTATACATAAATTCCATACAGGAGATAGATCCTCACCTGAGAAGAAATAAACAACGTGAAATCCAATTTCCACTTTATTTACGTCCCCCTTCGCAAAGTCAGAGGCGAGCGGTTGTATATATTTACCGGAATCATGTACAACAACAAAAAATTACTTAGTACGAACAAAATAAATATAATGAAGATTAATAAAACAGGAACCATTCGCTCAAACTCTGCGTCCAATGAAAACATGTCCGGGTAGATTGCACAGCTCTTCCCCTCATCGAACACACCCGCAAGTCGTCTCCATAGTAACCAGACACACTCCCAGCATGCCCCTAGGGTAGTGCGCTTGTGCCGCTCGCTCAGCTGTGCGGCGTTGGCCGTTGCACTCGGACACGCCTCCCGCCTGTTGGTCACATGATGCAAGTCGGTGCATGGGCCATCTTGTGCTTTCATAGCCTTGTCGTTTAGCTGCATGGAAACGCGGAACTGTCGGTAGGATCACGAGCTGCAGCTATAGCCAGTGAACGGTGAGTGGCTTAAAAAGTGATTTCAGTCATTATAATGTGCGTGCTTTATTACTTTGCAATCCGTTTACTTCTGATGCTTTATTTTTTCTTAATGTAGCAAATGATGATGGATTTTTTTGATGGTTGCATACATAGCTTTTAATAATGGACTATATTTTACACCACCCTCGGTTTTTCCTGTTCCCTTTCAAACAAGGTGCGAAACTATCTGGCTGGTATTTAATTGTTCCGAGTTTTTACATCGCGTCTGCAGATGTCTCCAAGCGCCTCCTGCCGGAAAGTGTTGGTTGTTTCGCGGCGAACTGGAACCGGTGGTCATCCGAGACAACAAGTCATCCGAGTCCTGAATCAGCACACTGTTGTGTCCGAGATAACCAGGTGTAGAGCTGGATGAACATAGCAGGCCAAGCAGCATCAGAGGAGCAGGAAGGCTGACGTTTCGGGCCTAGGCCATGTCTTAATATGGTCCATCTCTGACATTTCCCTTCCTCGACTTCTCTCTCTCTCTTTCTGGAGATTGGCTATCTCCTAATATTCATTGTGACCCCACCGACACTCAGCTTACTTGACTGCACTTACTCATGCCTAGGCCCGAAACGTCAGCCTTCCTGCTCCTCTGATGCTGCTTGGCCTGCTGTGTTCATCCAGCTCCACACCTTGTTATCTCAGATTCTCCAGCATCTGCAGTTCCTACTATCACTGTTGTGTTTGTTGGCTTATTCTTGTCTTCGTTAGGAGTTGAAACTGCAACTGGAATAATCAGGGAGTAAGTTGGCAATGGCCCGCAGGGCGGGTTGTATCCGCGAGGAAGGTAGTACGGTTAACGTAAAGAAAAGCAAATACTGCGGATGGTGTAAATCTGAAATGGAAACAGTGCTGGACAGAGCACGTCTGGCAACATCTGTGGCGAGAGAGAGTAATGTTGAACATGAACTTAAGGAAGCAACCTGTGTCGATGTAAATGGGGGAAAATAAGGGGTGAGGGTGGGAGATTCAAAGACAAAGAAATCATGGAACAAAAGGCAGATTTGTGTATCGGAGCTGTTTCCTACGCTTCTCTGGAACAGAAAAACTTAAACTTTACTTCTAGCATCCAGACATGTCTTAATATGGTCCGTCTCTGACATTTCCCTTCCTCGACTTCTCTCTGGCTATCTCCTAATATTCATTGTGACCCCACCGACACTCAGCTTACTTGACTGCACTTACTCATACCTTGCCAGTTTTTTTCTGTCACGTCTGATGATGAAGGCTTCCACCAACAACATCTCTGGTATGTCTACCTTTTCCTCGAGCAAGGCTTCTCCCCATTAGCCAGCCAGCCACTGTGGTTTGTTGTGACCTCAACCATGCCTAACCTATTTCCTGCACTTCTACGGTCACCTCTTTCCCAGAGGATAATAGATTCCTGTTGTCCTCTTTCCATCCACCAACTTTCATATTCAAAGGATTATGCTTTGCCATTTCTGCTATCACCAAATAGATCCTCCTCTCTACTGTCAGCATTCTGAAGGTTTTGTTCTCTCTGCAGTGTCCACTCCTCCATCATGCTCAACACTTCATCCACTTCTCACGTGCAATTGTAACAGTTTGTAACACCTGGCCTTTTACCATCTCTACCCTTACTGCCAAAGAGCCCTCTCAATCCTAAGTGAATAAGCAATTTATTTATAGTTTGCAAATGCAAAACTTGAATATTGCTTGAACTAAGTGCCATTTTGATGAAACCCTTTGCATTTGTCCTAATGCATGGAAGACAACAATGCCAAATTTCAAACATAACAACAACTTGTATCAAAGGAAGAAAGAGTGCTGATTAGTTGGCAAGTCGACTCTAAATCAAGAATTGTCATACAGAAAGCACCTAGTAACACTGTTCCCTAAACGCTTAGAAAATTTTAAAATTGTGTGAGGCTTGAACATTTTTCTTTTGTTGTACAAAGATTTACAATGACAACCAAATTATGATTGTCAGTCAGACTTGCAGTGTGGTGCAATTACGTGTACTGAAAGTTCCATATATTAATACATGGGACCCTGTTCTTTACTGATGAAAGAATACTTCATGCTCAGTGCCAGTTTCAATTCAACAAAATAGGTAACAGCAAATAGCTGGTAAATTTCTGGATGTAATGCCATGACAATCAAAGTCGAGCTGTCTGGTTTAAAATTTAAACAACGCCGATAACTGTCATTAATGATTCCATTCTCCCATGGCAACACTTCTACCAATCAGAATCCACTTGCCAATCAATCAGTACTATCTAATGCAGTACAAATTTTGATTTTACTCAATGAACTGGGAAATAATTTCTAATTCACCTGTTCAAAGATGTTAGTGTACACCTCTGGGTCTTGAATCCAGATTCCTGGCCCAGAAGTACCGCTATGCCATTCGAATCTTTTCCTTGAACTGGTATTCTTGCGAAATGTCCTGATGCAGGTTAGACGAAAAGCTTTAACAAAATGTGTTCATTCCCAGTAATACTCGAGCAGGTTACTTAGGTATGGCTTGTGTTCTGTTTAGTATGAAGAATTCAAAGAACATGTTTGTAATCAGTGAGTTGTGCTAGGACATAGAACCGATAAATAAATTAAATGTACTACTTCCAATTTAGTATACATCACTTCCTGATCAGACTGTAGTCATCTCTACCCTGCAGAGACCAAATGCAGGCAGGGTGACTACTGTGCTGAACACTTCTGTTCATTCTGCAAGCATGGGTCTGAGTTTCTGATTGTCATGTTAATTTGCCACCTCGCTCTCCTGTTCGTATATCTGTCTTCAGCGTTTTGCAATTTTCCATTGAAGCTCCTGACTAGTTTGAGGAAAGTATTTCCTCTTTCAGTCTGGCATCTTATAGCTCCATCTGGACTCCACGTAGAGTTTACAATTTGAAATTGTTGAACTTGTCCCTGCTTTTTGATTCATTTTTGGTATGTGCTGGCTTGAATCTTGTTTCTCGTGTGTTTACTTTCCTCATTTTTTTTTTTCTGGACAAATGCTTTGACATTGTACTAAATCATAGCCACTTCCTTTGCCTTTTTGTTCCAAGACATCTTTGTCATTTTATCTTTCCTGCACTCTACTCTATCCAAAT
This sequence comes from Rhincodon typus, assembly GCF_021869965.1. NCBI lineage: Eukaryota > Metazoa > Chordata > Chondrichthyes > Orectolobiformes > Rhincodontidae > Rhincodon > Rhincodon typus. The sequence continues at coordinate 44,716,153 of NC_063345.1, forward strand.
CTCGGACAACTAAAAGTCTTGAAGAAAGCTCTGCATATTAAAATATCCTCTCTTATTTTGAGAATTATTCAATTTTTGTTCATCCTTCCCTTTTTAACAGCATAAACGCATCATGTTTTTTATTATCTCTTAGCTCTGAAGAAGCTAAAATCAACTCAAAACATTAACTCCCTTTATGCTTTCATAGTTATTGTTTAAAGTTGCTAGCTATTCTCCGACCAGGTAGATACAAATGGACATTGTTGTCATTTTTTAGTACTCTTTTAGTACTTTGTCTTTTTAAGGTTGAGATGGAATCAAGTATAATTAGAAGAGCCAGTAAATTTTCACTATTTTGGCATTCATGGCAGGTGGGACTAGTTTAGTTTGGGATTATGTTTGGCATGGACTGGTTGGATCAAAGGGCCTGTTTCTATGCTGTATGACCCTCTGACACTAAGTAGTTGTGGTTACAGTTCTCTGCAGAATTGTGTTGTCAAAAATTGATCATTATGCTGGGACAATTTAAGACTTCATATTAGTGCTTGCTCTCAACTAATTTTTAGTCAACTTTTAAAATGTTTCCAATTCTTAATCTTTAAAAGTGCTTCAGAAGTTGAGACTGGGCAATAGTGTGTTCAAAACATAATTGGATATAAAACCATAATTAGCCCTTTGTGTGCTGTAAAAGGAACTCTTAAAAAGGCCCTTCATTCTCCAGAAACAATGCAGAGCATCACTTGTACTTTAATAACAGTTTATAAATGTGTTATTCAGATGTGGTGATATTCTGCTTCATAGCATTGTTTTTTGTTGCCAGTGGGTATTGAAGAAGAAACTTTGAGTTTGCAATGTGTGTACAAATATTTTTGCATTCTCAATTTTTTCTTAAAAAGAAATTTCTTACCTTGCATCAAACAGCAAAAAACCTGACACAGGGAGCTGGAGCTTGATCTTGGTCACCTCTTTTCAAAAAAAAAAAGAAAATTTGGTCTGTCTGTGGCCACTTGTTTAGTCCTTATTCCTAGTTCAGTTGCTGCAATGATATTTATGTACCTGTTCAGAAGGTTTGGGACATCTTGGCATCATCCCCACTTTTAATTTTTAAAAGAGCCATAATCTCCGTTCAGCTTGTTTATATCATACTAAAAACATTGAAATTTGTCATGGCAGCTTGCTACATCATGGCATATTTTGTTGGAATGCCACTATCTGCTTACTAGTCAATTCTGCTGTGGTACAAAAGTTGTTTCCCAGTATGAATATTAACAGCACCACTAACTGTAGTCTGGATTGAGTGGCCAGATAAATTATGAAGTGATTGCTGTAAATTCGCTTCACAAATCTTTTCTTTAACATTTCACCTCTTAATCTTGGTGAGTTTCATTAGTTAAGCACAAAATGTGTTGCTTCTTTACCAAAATTCACAAATTGACAAAAATGTTTCACTGCTTCTCAATTTGAGTGGTATAAACTTGTTTGGTATTTGAAACACATGCCAAATTCTCATGGTAATTTGGCTGAACACTTGTTCTTTTTGTAGCACTGTGTTCATGGCAAAGCATGATTCTAAATTGGTCTGAACTGACTTAAAATATCCAGACAAGAGTTGGACCATCTCAGAATTATTTTAATAAATAATTGGTGCCACCTCCAATACTAATTTGACTGGTAAATAGTCTGCTGTAGGGAGCTGGAATAATGATGTAACACCTTTTTAACATGGTAAAAGGTTGTAAGGTGCTTCTCAAGTGCATATCAAAAAGAAATTTGTCCCAACTTGGGCAGATGGCCAAAAACTTGGTCAAATAAAATAAATTTGAGCTGAATCTTTAAGGGAAGAAGGGATATAGGTACAGAGGGGTTTAAGGATGGAATTCCAGAGCCTGGGGCCTATACAGCATGATCACCAATAGTGGCATTACTTAAAATTGGGGATGATCAAGAGGTCGGAGATGGAACAATGTAGATCTCTAAGGGTTGTGGGTATAGATGCAGGGTTAAAGACAGAGGAAGGGATTTGAAAGCAAAAATGAGAATGTATACATCAAGACATACTGAAACAGGAGTTAATATGGTTCAGGAGTCACAAGGTTGGGTAAACGGGATTCTGGTTTTAATTGGTTCTATGAATTATTAGTAGTATGGGACTATTCACTGTCATTTTATGTTCCAGTGCATATGGATACATGTATATGGTTCCTTTATGTAACACCTTATTAACATTGTGACGTGATCTTTATAACAAAGGAAACGGAATATAAAAGTTAAGAAGTCTTACTGCAACTGTACAGGGCATTGCTGAGACTGGACCTGAAATATTGTGTACTATTTTGGTCTCCTTAAGGATATATTTGTATTCGAGGAATTCCACAGAAGGTTCACTAGGCTGACACCAGGAATGAAAGCCTTGTTTAGGGTTCTCAATTCCGTGATTGCTTTCAGGTTGCATTCTGGGCGTACCTCCATGTTGCAATCTTTAAAAGAGCGTAAAATCACTGACAAATTCAGAATTTCTATGTTAGTGTGCGTGCGTGGTTTCCAGAGGAGTAATGATGGTGAATGCTGACAGTTTCACCATTCCTATTGCCACATTTGGGCTGTATACTCTGCAAAAATAGATGGCATTAATAATGAAAGGTTAGGGTAAAGTCAACTGGGGAAAAGCGGTTTATGTCAGTGAATTAGTAATTAGTGGAAAATCTTTTATAGTCTTGTCCAAAACTTGGGTATTGCTGTAAAAAAAAACAAACTTTTTTTTTAGTCTTGAAATCATCAGTAGAATTTTCGAAAAAAATACTGAAGTAAAGGGAAATCAACATTCACACACAGTATGAAAGAAGAATACTGATGAGCTGGCAAGCGGACAGTGGTACAGGCAGTACATGGAGATTGCAACAGGAAGTCATTGTTGACTAGTTCATTCTCCATAGCAACACCTCAACCAATTATTTCTCATAAGATGTAAGAGCAGAAATAGGCCATTCAGCCCATCAAGTCTGCTCTGCCATTCAATAAAGTTATGGCTGATCTGATAATCTTCAACTCTACACTACTGCCTTATCTCTATAACTGTTGATTTCCTTATTGATTAAAAATCTGTATATCTGAGCCTTGAATATATTTAACAACCCAGTCTCAACAACCCCCCTGCAATAAAGAATTCCACAATTTCACTACTCTCAGAAGGAGTTCTTCCACATCTCTGTCTTAAGTGTGTGAGCTTTTATTCTGAGATAATGCCATGTGGTCCTAGACTCTCCCATATGGGGAAACAACCTCCCTGTCAAATCCCCTAAGAATCTTGTAGGTTTCAACAAGGTCTGCTCTTATTCTTTTGAATTCCCGTGAGTTTAGGCCCAACCAACTCAATCACTCATGGAAGAGTTCCTTCATACCGGCATCAGCCCAGTGAACTACTTCTGGACTGCTTTCAATGCCGGTGCATCTTTCTTTGGATAAGGACCTCAAAACTGTTCAGTCTTCCAGTTGCCATCTGACTAGTGCCTTGTACAGTTTCAGTGAAACATCACTAATGTTATACTCGCTTCCCTTTGAAATAAAGGCCAATATTCTATTTGAATTTCCTATTACTCACTGAACTTGTTGCTACCTTTTAGGATTCATGCATGAGGACTCCCAAACCCATGAGTTCTGAAGCCTTTTGCAGTTTTTCTCCATTTAAATAATATTCAGCTCCTCTGTTCGCCCTGTCAAAGTGTATAGTCTCTCATTTCTGCATATTATACTCCATCTGCCAAGTTTTTTTTATTCACTTGTAGGACATGGGCATTGCTGGCTGGCCATCATTTATTCCCTGTCCCTCGCTGCCCTTGAGAAGGTGGTGGTGAGATGTGTTCTTGAGCTGCTGCTGTTCATTTGCTGTAGCTTGACACACAATGCCCTTGGGGAGGAGTTCCAGGATATCAACCCAGCGACAGTGAAAGAACAATGACATATTTCCAAGTCAGGCTGTTGAGTGGCTTAGAGGGGAGGATGCAGGTGGTGATGTTCCTGTGTATCTGCTGCCCTTGTCCTTCCAGATGGAAGTGGTCATGGGTTTGGAAGGTGCTGTATGAGGATCTTTGGTGAATTTCTACAGTACATCTTGTAGCTGGTACACACTGCTGCTTCTGAGCATCGGTGGTGGAGGGAGTGAATGCTTCTGGATGCAGTGTCAATCAAACTGGATGGTTTGTCCTGGATGGTGTCAAGCTTCATGAATGTTTTTGGAACTGCATCCTCCAGGTGAGTGGGGAATATTCCATCGTACTCCTGACTTGTGCCTTGTAGGTGGCGGACACGTTTTGAGAAGTCAGGAGTTAAGTTACTTGCCACATTATTCCTAGTCTCTGTCCTGATCTTGTAGCCACTATATTTTTGGTGAATCCAGTTTGGCAACTCTCAGGATGTTGATAGTAGGGGGATTCAGTGATGGTACCAATATTGAATGTCAAGGGGAAGTGGTTAGATGGTCTGTTATTAGAGATGGTCATTGCCTGGCATTTATTGTGCAAATGTTACTTGCCATTTGTCCACATGCTCTGAAAAGGTAGTATGTATCAAGGGAATTGTTGGAAGCACCGTGGGTGGTGTCAAATTTTGTTTCAATTGAAGGTAAAAAAGTATATGTAAGGTTTAGGAAGTCAAAATTGGACAGGCCTGTGAGGAATATAAAGAAAGCAGGCAAGAAATCAAGCTGGGAATTAGGAGAGCAAGGAGAGGCCATGAAATGACCTTGGCAAATAGGGTTAAAGAGAATTTCAAGGCATTCTTTACACGCATTTAAAAACAAGAGGATGGCTAGGGAATTGGTAGGACCACTCGAGGATGAAGGAGGGAGCTTGTGCTTGGAGACAGAGGATGTGGGGTGGGCAAGATTGGGGTGGCATGGTGGCTCAGTGGTTAGCACTGCAGCCTCGCAGCACCAGGGACCCGGTTTCGATTCCACCCTCGGCCGACTGTCAGTGTGGAGTTTGCACGTTCTCCCTGTGTCTGCGTGGGTTTCCTCCGGGTGCTCCAGTTTCCTCCCACAGTCCAAAGATGTGCAGGTTAGGTGGATTGGCCATGGTAAATTGCCCATAGTGTCTCGGGGTGTGTAAGTTAGGTGGATTAGACATGGGAAATGCTGGGTTACAGGGAAAGGGTAAGAGAATGGGTCTGGGTGGAATGCTCTTCGGAGGGGCAGTGTGGACTTGTTGGGCCGAATGGCCTGTTTCCACACTGTAGGGATTCTATGATCACAAACGAGTGCTTTGCGTAGGTATTCACCCAGGAGAAAGACATGGAGGATAGTGAGATTAGTATGGAGCATGCTAATATGCTTGAGCATTTTGAGATCAAGAAAGGTGTGGTATTAGGACCATTTGAAGAGCATTAAGGTGGTGAGTCCCCAAGGCCCGATGGTACTACCCCAGTTTATTGAGAGAGGTAAGAAACGAGATTGCTGGGCCCGTGACCAAGAACTTTGTACCCTCACGAGCCACTGGCAAGGTCCTGGAGGACTGGCAAGTAGCTAATATTGTTTCTCTGTTCAACAGGGAACTAGGAATAATCCAAGAAACTGTAGACCAGTAAGTCTCACATCAGTGGTTGGGAAGCTATTGGAGAAACTTCTAATGGATAGGATTTAAGAACATTGGAAAAAGCATGCACGGGATTCATGGTAACTTAGCTGGGGGCAGGGGGGAAGCAGGAAGTTGGCACTTGGTGGAGATGCTCGTTTGAAGGGTCAACACCGGCACGATAGACTGAATGTTCTCTTGCTCAGTAACAATTCTAAGATTCTGTGCTATTGGCATGCCCCCATCACTCTTTGTTGATTCAGGCTGATCACCTGGCTTGATGATAATGTTAGAGTGGAGGATATATCAAGCCATAACAGTTTATGACTGAGTACATTTCTGTTGCTGATGGCCTATAACCCCTCATGGATGCCCAGTCTTCTGTTGCTTGATCTGTTCAAAATCTATCCCATTCAGCATGGTGATAATGTCACAGCACGTGGTGGACCGTATCCTCATTGCTAAGGTGGGACTTCATTTCCACAAGGACTACAGTGGTCACTCCTACTGATACATCTGAACAGATGCAGCTGCTGCAAGTAGATTGGTGAGTACAAGGTCAAGTATGTTTTTCTGTTTCATTGTTTCTCTCTCAATCTCTCAGTCTAGTGTAGGTGCTATATCCTTTAGGTCCCATCTGCATGATCAGTAGTGGTGCTACTGAGCTAACTCTAGGTGAAAGATATTCAAGTCCCCCGCCCAGAGTACTTAGGGGCTACCTTGCTAGAGGCAGCATGGTGGCTCAATGGTTAGCACTGCTGCCTCACAGTGCAAGGTACTCGGGTTCGATTGCACCCTCGATCGAATCTGTGTGGAGTGTGCACATTCTCCCCGTGTCTGCTTGGGTTTCCTCCCACAGTCCACAAAGATGTGCAGTTTGGATGGTTTGGCCACGCTGAATTGTCCATAGTGTCTATGGATGTGCAGGCTAGGTAGATTAGCCATGGAAAATGCATGGTTATTGGAATGGAGTGGGTCTGGATGGGATGCTCTTCAGAGGGTTGGTGTGGACTTGATGGGCCAAATCGCCCCCTTCCACAGAGTCAGGATTCGGAGTAGGTGGCTCCTGCAGAAAAGTTGATAACTGGGTAGGCTCGAATAATGGGATAAAGTGACAGCAAATGCAGCCAGAGTTCCTTCAGTTGTGTCTAAAAGGTATAATGGATGTGCGCAGAAGCTCATCTCTCACAGTACTCTTCCTACACAGGTCCCTTGTTCAGGCTAGTTGTCCATGACCCAATGTAGGCAACATTTTCACATGGTCTTATTTGTTATAATTCTGCATTTACCTACTCCAGGATTAGCTTCCCCAAAGAAAAGCTATCTGAATTGCCCTACTATGTCTCTTGGAACCAAGTTACTCAGCAACGTACGGAGTTGAGCTTTTAATCTGCCCCATCAGCAGTTCAGAGGGAGACAGTCCTGGGGAGAGCAAGGTTGAGCGGTAAATGATCAGATCAGTAAGAAAATCTCTTTTCACTGTCTGAATTGCTCATTCTGCCTTGCCATCAAACTGAGGTTATCCAGGTTAACTTGTGACATGCTGAAAGCCGAGTGTTGTTTTAAATGCTTTGAAAATCTCATGAGCAAACCATGGACTGTTGTTGCAGTAGCAACATCCAGAATACTGCGAGTGGCAAACGTTTCCCATAGGACTGTCACAACCATTCTAGCAGTATCAGCAGTGCTATCAAGCAGCAGTTGCTTTGCGAGAACCTGCTCACGACACTTGTTTTGGTTTCTGCCAGGATTGCTCAGCACATGACCTCACTACAGCTTTGGTTCAAACAAGGACAAAAGAGTTGAACACCAGAGTTGAGGTGAGAGTGACTGCCCCTGACATCAAGGCCATATTTGGTCATGTGTAGCATCAAAGAAAACTGGAGTCACTGGAAATAGGACAGGGAGGGGAACTCTGTGCTAATTAAAGTCATATCTGGCATACCTGAAGGTGGTTGTGGGTCAGTCGTCTCAGTTCCAGGACATCCCAGCAGGAATTCCTCAGGGTAGCATCCTAGGTGTAGCTTCCTGAATGATTCTCCACCCCTCCTCCACCACCACCAGCTGTGCGCCACCCCCGCCCCACCCCGTCATCTTAAGGTCATACGTAGAATGCTAGCTGATGGCTGCACAGCATTCGACACCATTCACAATACTGAAACAGGCCATGTCCAAGTACAGATAGTTCTTCTATAATGTGATAGTTGCGTTATTTTGTGACCTCGCGCTATAGAAAACTGCAATAGACAATTGCGTTATAAGGAAATAGCTATACAAAATCGCTATACCTGTACAGCAGAAAGTTCGCATTATCCAAACAGCTATTCATCAATCGTGTTACAGCCAAATTCACATTAATGAAACACGGGTTATAGCAGAACTACCTGTACTGAAAACAAAAAATGCTGGCGATCACAGTGGGTCAGGTAGCATCCATGGACAGAAAGCAAGCTAATATTTGGAGTCTGGATGACTCTCCATCAGTACAGATTCTCGCATCTGTAGTAATTTGCTCCCACATGTCCAAATACTGCAAGACTTGGACAATATCTCATTTTTGGGCTGAAGTGGCAAATGACCATCTCCAACAAGGGGATATCTACTCAATTGTCCATTGACATTCAATTATCATCGCTGAATGCCCCATTTCCAAATCCTGTGAGTCGCCATTAACCAGAAGCTCAGCTGCATTGGTCATATAAACACAATGTCTACAAGGCTAGGAATGCTGCGGTGAGTAACTCATCTCCTGACTCCCTAAAGACTGACCACCACCTGAGGCACAAGGCAGGGCTGTGCTGAAATGCTCCCCACTTGCCTGGATGACTGCAACTCTAATCACACTCAAACCTGACACCATCCAGAACATGGCAGCTCACATTACTGAACCGCATCAATATTGCCTTCAACAGCATTCAGTAGCTGTGGTGTGCACCATCCACAAGCCCCGCAGAAATTCACCAAGGCTCCTTAGATAACTTCTTCCAAGCCCATGGTCACTATAATCTAGAGTTGTTTTCTACCAGTTTGTCATGACAAAGGGAGAAATGTGCCGTGAAATCTTCGCATCTATGTTTCAATCTTCGCCAGAGCCTTGGTGTTTACATTTGTCACCATGCATGTGCAGGAGAAGGGAAATCTGCTTGATACTGAAAAAGTTGAAAACTGATCCAAAAGTTCAAGGGCAGCAGATATGTTGGGTACACCTCAAGACCCCACCAAACCACTCACCAGTCTGACTTATATATCGCCATTCTGTTGGTGTCACTGGGTCAAAATCTGGAACTATCCCTAATGTCAGTGTATCTACACCAAATGGACAGCAGCATTTCTAGAAGGCAGCTTCTTGTGGATGATTAGGAATAGGCAATAAATGCTGGCCCTTTGACACTCCTTTCCAATGAATAAATTATTTAAAAAAGAGGATCATTTGTTGTACATTGCTTCTTGAACAGTTTATTACACTATTTTTCACTGTTATATGAATGCTCATTCTACAGTTAGATCCTCTTGTGATTGAAGAAGTTAAAGTGACTGATTTTATTTGAAAGGCCAATGACAATTCTATGAAATGATCTCAGTTTCCATAGCTGCATGGATCTGTATATAAAGTGTAACACATCTGATATTCTTCCCATTTAGTAAAGAAGTCTGTTAGCGTGGTCTGCATTTGATTTGCTGTCGACCTAGAAGGTGTTTGAAATCTTAAGAACTTCCTGAACTATAAAATGGATTCCTAAATATAAATTCCTAAACTATAAAGCTTTGTTTCCCAGTTTTGAGATTGGTGAATTTTGTTACCTTGTCTAATTGTTAACAGATGCTTAAAGGTGTCAATTATTTATTTCATTTGGAAGAATATTGTTAGGATTTTGATCTTGTATGCAGTACTTTATTTCTTGTGGTATTCTTAGCACATGAAAATTGTTAAATCCTTATTGTTCTACTATAACTGAAAGTTGTCCACGTTCCTGCTGTTTCATTGTGAAGTTCAGTTTTTCTTTTTCAATATGTTGTCTTCATGGAGACTAGTGAATATTTTCCATTTCTAAGATGGCTGGAGCGTATCTGAAGGATCTGTGGATAGAGCGTTCTTAAATAGCTTCACTCAATATGATTCAGTGATTTTTATGACTATCAAAGATGGATTCTGTGATATTATTAGCGCCAATGTTTTTGAGTTATTTTCAAGCAGACTTCTACACCAGATTCACGTTTTCTTCTGATTTTTTTTTTGTATTTTAATAAATAAAATCAATATCCCATCTTAGATGCTGAATAAAATTTTGAATTTGTCATTCAAACTGGCAAAGTAAAGATAACATTAATTTCAGTGTAAGGATTCAGATGGTTTAAGTTGTAATAACAATTTTTACTCTGCATTTTTTTTCTCCTTTTTTCAATCCTATTTTCTTAAAGCCTGAAGAATTACCTTCATTTAGTCTTTTGACATGTTGAGTAAATAGTTCATTAATTTGTTAACTCACTATAACTTGTGCTCCACAGCCTTGTTTTTTAGGTGAAAACAAAACTTCTAGGTCTCTTCCCTTAAGCAATCAAATCTGCTCTGGATGTCCAAAAATTGGCCTCTTTTGACAGGTATTTAATTCAGATTTATCTGCTTAGCTATTAGTTGGCTTTTACCACTCACTGCTTTTTTGAAAACTTATTTTGCCTTTTTACTGAGTGTAAAAAAAAAAAAAAAAAGTTTTTTGAGACATACTGTATTCTGGTGGTTTCTCTGTATGAACTTTCTATTTCGAGATAGTTGTTCACAAAGGTTTTTGTAGTTGTTGCTTTGTGGGATTTATTGGTAGTCCCTCATTGCTCTTGAGAATTTGATGGTGAGTTGCCTTATTGAAGTCAATTTACTGTAGGTAGACCTATAATGCCCTTAGGGAGGGATTTCCAGGATTGTGACCTAGTGATAGTGAAGGAATGGTGATATATTTTCAAGTCAGGATAGTGCATGACTTAGAAGGGAACTTGTAGCTGGTGGTGTTCCCATGTATCTGTTGCCCTCGTCCTTCTAGGTGGAATTGGTTGGGTGTTTGGAAGGTGCTGTGTAAGGTTCTTTGAATTTCTGCAGTGTTTCTTGAAGATGGTACACATTACTGCTACTCTGGTGGAGAGAGTGGATCTTTGTTTTGAGAATGTCAAGCCAATCGAGTCAACTGCTTTGTCCTGAATGGTGTCTGTTGTGATTGTAACAAGGTCAGCCAGGCGGACCTCATAGAATATGAATTCCCTGATTGGGGCTGTTAATCTGGTCCAATCAGGGAGCCCTGTCTGACAGATATGGTGGCTCAGTGGTTAGCACTGCTGCCTCACAACACCATGGACCTGGGTTCAATTCCACCCTCAGACAACTGTCTGTGTGGAGTTTGCACATTCCTCCCGTGTCTGCGTGGGTTTCCTCCGGGTACTCGGGTTTCCACCCACAGTCCAAAGATGTGCAGGTTAGGTGGATTGGCCATGTTAATGACCGTAGTGTTCAGGGATGTGTAGCTTAGGTGGGTTATAAGGGGATGGGTCTGGGTGGGATGCTCTGAGGGTTGGTGTGGACTTGTTGGGCTGAAGGGCCTGTTTCCACACTCTAGGGATTCTATGAAATTCTATGAACAGATAAGAACAGGAGCGTCAGACATCCTGTTCACTCTGAGAGAGTGTCAAGTACTATGCATGTGTAACTAAAGGGTGACTTGATGGGATACCGGCCTCTGTGAAATTATTTGAAGTGATGAGGAAAAAAGGATGCTCCTAAAGAAATTTGCTCGCAACAGTTGTCTGAGTTGGGGCATGCATTTCCAGCATCATACCATTGTTTAGGAAGCTTGACTCATTTGATCCTGCTGTCAAAGACTGGGCCCAGGATGTGGAAAGAATATTTTCTTTCCTGGCAAATGATACTGGGGCAGATGAAAAGCAATGAGTAATTCTCCTGACAGCTTCTGGACTTGCAGCTTTTCAGCTTATTAAGAGATGTGGAAATTAAACTAAGCTTTGAAGAGCTTAGATCTTTTCTCGTAGTTTTCAAACTTCATTTTGCTTTTTTTTCGTTTTCTATTTCTACTGTGCAATTTCAGAAATGTAGCAGGTACTCTGTAATACACTGCAACTAACAAAATACACAATCCTTTTGCTCAAAAACAATATATAAATTTGATATTACCTAGATTACATTTGTACACAAATTACCTAACTCCCAGAACCATCTAGACAGAGGTCATTTCAGCTTTATTGAAGGAACTTTCTAATCAGCCTCACTGCCACTACAGGTTTCTTGGTCATATCAACTCCAAATTGGAAAATGCCAAAAGCACAGAAGGGGCACCTAAAAAGAATTCAAACACGCAAATAAAACATAACATGAAAGATATTTTAAGCAGCGCGTAATTTACACAATCAAAATGGAATAACTAATGGGCAAAAATTGCAATATTGTTTTATGAAATAAGAGTGTCAAAATACTTGTATATTTAGAGAAAACTAAAGGAAAGATTTCAGTATCTGAAAGGGTTGTGCAGTAAACACTGATAATTGTAAGTAAATATGAAATGAGGAATAATTAAACAGATGAATGTGACAAAATTGATAAATTGAGATCCAAATTATTTTTACTGCAAAATATTAAAGGATGCAAACGTTTAAACAACAGAGACATGAACAGCTTTCTTCCAAGAGACTTGGAAAGGAATGGAATGCAGAATGGCCAATGTTGCACTTCTACTAAAAAAAAATACAATGAAATAAGTTGGGAAATTTAAGACTGGTTCGGCTCACATCACAAAGGAAACACCAACCCCATTGCATCTTCCCTTCTTAGCTGATTAAATTCAAATGTGACCTTGTTTGTAAATCCAGGAAAGTTCTTCAATAGGAGTTGCTTCCTTGAGATCCGGATTCCACTGTGGACCGGAAATTTGTACCTTCCAAGCACATCACAGCATCATGAGTGTTTATGGGAGTTTGTTAAATTAGAAAGTTCTTGATGTTTATCAAACGATGAAAGAAACATCATTGTGAAATAACAATTTTATCTTTAACCATTACTGCTCTTAAATGACTTACTGCATCTCATTGCTTCTGTACATTTTCTAAGCTGTTATTGATAAGAATTGGCAGGTAGGCATCAGTCAGCTGGTGTGTACATTTTCACCTTTCAACAAGAAGGCACATGAGTCATTCCTTTTAGTATAAGATAAGAGGATAAATTAACTTTAGCCGTGTCATCATTCCAGGCTGTAAATCAGAGCAGACTTTGCTTAGATTATTACCATGTATTCAAGACGCAAGTGATGGGAATCATAGGTGGTAGACTTGATCTGCATCACCAAACTTTGCAAGGACAATCCAAAATTGATCCATTATTAAAACACTGATTCAAAAACGTCTACCTTTATCCAAAGCACTCTATACTCTCCCAACTCATTGTAAAAAGATATTTCTATTAACTTGATTCTCTTCAGGAGCCTCTTAAATTGTCTCTGATCCAGTGAAGTCCAATAAGGGAAATTGTTGTTTCTTCACTCTAGCAAATCCTTCATAATTTAAAAAATACTGGCCTTTTTTGTTTCGACTAAAAACCTACATCTCTAACTGTGACTAAAATCCCAAAATGTCTTGCATTCACAGGTCAATGATTGGCCTGAAGCATGACATCTTTCTGTTTTCAAAACATTTACCGGCGTATTTTGATTTTATTTTAGAACTGCAATATCTGCAGTATACTCAAAACATCCTGTTCACTAGTTTTTAACATATTACTTTCAAGTAATTACTGTTTAGTTTAAGTTATGATCTTTTACTGTTCAAATTTCAATTTCTAAGCAGACTTTACTCTGAAAGAGACTTTTCATTGGCTTATAACTTCAGGTAATGATTAGTATCAAAAGTGATTAAGATTATAGGAAATTGGAGATGATAACATTTGTGTGATTATTTTTATTTCAGAGGCAAGTTTCTGAAATATTGTGAAGCTAACTTCAAATTATTTTTGCTCTGTCAGAAAATATATTTTATAACATAAATGTTTTGCCAAACAGCTAGAAATAAACACATCATATCTCAAGAAAAGTCAAATACTGAAGCAGTTAGCAGAAAATTTCAAAAGGACTCTCTCTCTTTTTGGATCAAAATTGTTAGTAATATTTAACAAATTCAAATGGGTGCATTTCCATCTTAAAACATGGAAGCAGGCAATCCATTTCCAACGTGCTGCCGAACTCGAGAATAAGTTCATAATTACAATATCTGAAATTTGTTGAATAGTTTGACATGGGAGAATGATAGAGCTAGTGGTAGAGAAAAACACCTGAAGCCGGAAAGAAGAAAAGGAAGTCAATGAACAGGTTACATTTAAACTTAAGGTACACATACAGCAGCAATAGGATGCTGAAGGGGAGACCGAGATTCAAAGTGGGTGATAGGCAAAGGAAAGATGCTAAAAGTATTTGGAGGTTGCATAAATAAGTTCACTGTTCATAAAAATGTGGTTTTCTTCCTTTAAAACTTGAAATTATGCAGTATCAAAACTAATTTTTCGAATTATGGTCTTTTATTTCTATAGAAATTTTTGAATTTGGCCTTATTTTCATCATGAACAAATGGGCATTCCACTGTAATAGGGTTCTCCAAATTAGAACATTTCCAAGAACGGTATCCCACAGTTCCTCATTATAATCAAATAATTGACCTATTGCACATAGACTGTTTTCTTAACATGGATGTATTGTTTTGCAGTTTTATTCTTTACGTCAGATTTACTTGTTTTTAAAAATTACTTTCAACAGACCAAAATGTTCTGAAAAAGCTAACTCCATTATGGGTTTCCTATTTCCAAACCCTTGGCCTTATTTATAGAGACATGTTTTCCTTCATCTAATATAAACCTCCTTTCACAAATACTTTCTCTTCACGTTCCATTCTTGCTGGTAGTCTTCTGTCTTTGATTTGGCACTTGACTTGCTTCACTTTGCTTCATCTTCAACTAAGTGCAAACTGGCAACATTCCCATGTTTATTTAAACTGCCTCTCCCCTTCCTCCTCACTGTCAACTACCTGGCTGACCTTTCTTTCTGTCATCTGCAAACTTGTCATCTTCCTCACCTTGCCCTCCCCCCACCACACTCTGATCTAAACATTTAGATCAATCTCAAACAATAAGAGACTCAGCACTGATCCATGTGGTATACCACTGCTTGTCAGTCTCCAGTATCACAAACAGTCTTCTAAAGCCACCCTCAGTTTCCTGTCACTAAGCCAATTTTAGATCCAACTTGCCAAGTTACCCCAGGTCCCATGAGCTTTTCCCTCCTTGTCAGTTTCCCATATGGAACCTTGTCAAAGGCTTTGCCGAAATCCATATAAATTAAGTCAACTGCCCTACCCTCATCCAAATGCTTGGTTGTCTCCTTGAAAAATTCCACGAGATTTGTTAGGCATGACCACCCTCTGACAAAACTATGCTGACTATTCGTAATCAAACCTTGCTCCTCTAAATGGAGATTAATTTTTCCCTTAACTATTTTCTTGAGTAGTTACCCCAGCACTCAGTTTGTGTTCTCCAATTTGGAAATGGGTTATAGGAGATTTCTTTATCAAAATTAACTGGAACATTTTGTTTAAAACGGAAACAGATATCGAGAAAGTGAGGAGTCAGAAACGAACCATGTGAAATTGAGAGCAGGACGGAAATTGAAAGTAGAATTGATAATTTTATTCAATTCCAGATGAGACAGGGAACTGGTGCCAATTATGTCATCAACATGAGGGAGAAAGAGTTGTGGGATTGGAGTGAGGAATGTTGCACCTATCCCACAAAGACTGGATCCCGTGCAGGTACTCATAGCTGCACCTTTGATAATGACGTGACAACATATCTGCATTATTCAAAAAGAGTTGGTGAGAATGAAAAATGAGTCCCAGAAATGGAAAAGTACCTTCCAGGAAAGTAAAAAGTAGATCTTATGAATATCTTACAAAGAGCCTTTTTAAAAACTATTGACTCCAGTGCAGTATTTAAATTTAGTCTCTTTGATTATGGGAAATTAATTTTCTACATTTTGTTTTTAGATTTGGCTTGAATTGTTAATGAGCTGGAAACCTTAATTACAGGTTTTACTGGTATTTAATGTTAATTTAATGCCCTGGCCAATCATTTATATTTTCTTTTAGATTCTTTTGTTTCATTTAAGACACATGATTATTCCATGGTGAAAGCAGTTACAAGTCAAATCAAAATGCTGTTGTGTCCTGTGTATAAGTATTTGCAGGACCTTAAATAACAATCTGTGCTCAGAGCAATTTTCCATAGAATCCATAGAATTCCTACAGTGTGGAGATAGGCCAGTTGGCAGAACAAGTCCACACTGATCCTCCGAACAGCATCCTAACCAGACCCATTACCCTATCCTTTTCCCTCAGCACTGCATTTCCCATGGCTAATGCACCAACTTGCATGTCCCTGGACATTATGGGCAATTTAGCATGGTCACTCCACCTAACCTGCACATCTTTAGTTTGAGATAACACAGCGTGGAGCTGGAGGAACACAGCAGAACAGGCAGCATCAAAGAAGCAGGAAAGCTGACTTTTAGGGTCAGGACCCTTCTTCAGAAAATTGTTTTGACCAGCGTTGATTTTCAGATAGGCAGAAGATAATTGACTAGATAGTAGCAAAGACATACATATACATTTAACTAATTTGCAGAGAAGCAGCTCTAAGATAATGTGAGCACTCTTTAAAACTTAATCCTTTGGCGTTTGCTGACCTCAATCAGATTCCAGTTAATTATATGGGTAAGGTGGAACAATTCTCTCTCCATTACAAAGTGTTCAGGTTTAATTACAGTCTGTGACTTTGCCTTCGGCAGGTCAGTCTTGACAGCTGGGTCGTATTGCCTATGCTGTAGTCATGTTCCAGCCTCCTTATCCTTGACCTACATCTTTTCTAATTGCTGTACTTCTTACGCACGTGCAGATTAAAAAGAATTGTCTTCTTATCTTCATTTTTTATGCATTTGTACTATCCACATTCTGCAGCCCACACCTTGGGGTCACTGAAGGTTCTGTGGATAGATTTTTGGATGATGAGTTTTTTTTAGGCTAAACAAAATTTTAAAAATGCAGATCCTGAAGTAAATTGTGCAACAGCATATTTGTGCAACATTTTTCAGTTCCTAATGAATGATTTTGTTACAACCCCTCAAACATATATTTTAAAAATAAAGTTTACAAACACCTTATTTGTTGCATAGATAACTTAGATTCTCAACAAAACCTTTCAAATGAGGTAGTTGAAAGTTTAATGTAGTTGTATCCTTTAAGATGATTGAAACTAGGGTCCTGAATCTAAAAAGAAGAAATTACAATGGTATGAAGTGGTGGTTGGCTATGAGACTGGAGGATGTTACTTAAAGGGAAGTGCTAATATGAAGAGCATTACCACTCTTATTCAAAATATAGAAAATAATACAAAGTTGCATCTTTCTTAACATGTTTATTACGTGTGGAAAATGCTTGAAAAATGTCAGCCTACCTCAGTGTTCTGGGAAGGCAGCAATACAGTTTTTCTTCAAACGACTATTAACAAAACAAAATTGTTATTAACTTGTGGGATGTGGGTGTTGCTGACTGGGCCAATGCTTATTGCCCATCCGTAATTGTCTGAGAGAAGATGGTAGTGAGCTGCTGCCTTGAACTTCTACAGTCCATTTGGTGCAAGTACACCGACAGTGCTGTTAGGGAGTGAGCTCTGGGATTTTGTTCTATGGTAATGGTGTTAATTCTGAAATTTTCAACTCACTTTCAATCCAGCAACAATGAAGGAATAAAAATACATGTTTAAAACAGAATGATGTATGACTTGGAGGGAACTTGCATCTTCTAAGTTTTCATAATGCTGCTTTTTTTCCTTCCTTGTTGAGAAATTTGCAGGGCTTCAGAGTGGTGTTGAAATAGATGTGAATTTATACAGTATATCCTGTAGATGGTATACTACACAGACCAATGATAAAGGAAGTGGATATTTGACTTCAAGGACATAAACATAAATCTGTTTGGCAGTTCTGTCCTGTATGGAGCTACATTTCTTCAGTGGGTATGCACTGACTCTATTCCACTCCATTGTCAATGTCTGAGGATAAAGCAGACCAGTTACAAGGCTTGTATTATATTTTTCCTTGATTTGAGCTTCTGACAACATTTTTTGCCAACACCAAGATCACCTACTTCAAATTTGTATCACCTATCTCCGCCCCTGCTGCAAAAACCTTCATCCATACTCTTCTTAACCTTCTAGATTTGATTGTTCCAGTGCTGTCCTGGTTGGTTTCTCGGTTTGTACATTACATAATCTCGAGCACAACCAGATCTCTGCTCCGCATAACCTATGTCTTGTCTTATTCACTTATTAAATTATGCTTATTGACTTGCATTGGCTTTGGCCCAGCAACATCTCCCGTTTCATTCTTGTTTCTCAAATCAGTCTCCTCCTCCACCTTCCATATTTGCTGATATATAATATATCCAAGCCAATTCCAGACATTACAAGATAGCTAATCAAATGAATTCTTTGAACAAATGATTATATTTGAAATGAACAGATTTGGTCCAAATTAACCTGTTTTGAATATTTTGGCTGAACTGTGAGACACAAACTCATCTGTGTACAGTGGCTACAATTATATATAGAGGACTTTAGGAGTCTTACCACTGATAAATTTTCTGAAACAATCGTGACGTGTCAACCAAATTGTGTCGTATCTTTCATTTAGCCCAATTTTTATCACTGACGATACTATCATAAAAATACAACAAACTAGAAAAATCGCTGCTTTTTGTGAGTGTATTTGATCTCCTGCAATAAATATAAAAAAAACATTGTAGGCAAAAGAATGGTGTAACTAATTTTCTATATTTAGGACTGCATTGTTGTAGCATGCATTATTTTACATGATCAGTGGACTGCTAGGAACACACAAGCTCATTGCTTGGTAGTTTTAAAGTTTCAATTCTGTGGTGAGGGAAGAGAATTGTTCTAGAAATAGCATCAGTCTGTACAAGGGAAATTTAAGGAATGATAATGTGGCAATTGTTTGGAAGACAATTTGTCAATACTTTCCAGCTAGGGAAACACTTACCATAAAGCAAATCAGCTGTGAAGTCTCAACCATAAGTATTTGGCAAACAAGTTCAATCTTTAAAGTTATTTTAAATACAGTTGAATGATTTCACAATAAGTCAAAAGCTGAAAACTGAGTTCCCAGGTTGCGTGCAGTACAATTCCCGTGGCTTTTTTTATTGGGAATTCAAATATATCATTTATGCAAGTACATTTCAACTGACTCAGTTTCACAACATATTGTATAAATCCTCTCAAATTGCTGGAGAAAGTCAGCAGGTCTGGCAGCATCTGTGCAGATAAGGCAAAGTCCATGTTTCGGGTCCAGCATGCGCAGATTTTTAAAAAATGTATAAGGCCTTTTCTAGTTGTGCAGTATTGTTCTCTGCTTTGTTACAAAACTAAATTATTCCAATTGAGCAGGTATATTTGATAAAAGTATGAAGTGCATTAATGACAATAGAGATACTTGCTAGGAAAAGACTCTGTAATGACTTTAAGGAAGATATAATCATTGTGGCAAGAAGACTTTGGACTTAAGCTCCAAATACTGCATTAAAATGAAATTTGAATTACCAAAGGAGTGCTAACATATGAAGAAAATAGATGTTAATTTGCCTGTTCCTTGGATAGATGAATCCCAGAACATCATAAACCTTTGCCTTTTTGTCATTGATGTCTCATCCGTTTTAGCATAACAGCATAACTCTTTTGCGCTCTGTCACTCACTCTCACTTTTCAGAGTCCTTGCTTTGAGAAATATCATAAATCTGTACATCATAATTGTTCCTATAATTATGATCAATCAATAATTTAGGGAACAAGGTGTACAAAATATTTGAAGTTTATGATTCACAAATTTTAAAAAGACAATTGCTGTAAAATTGAAACAAAATTTAAAAAAATCTCGCATTAGTTTAGTTTTCATGTTTATCATGTTCTCAGGATATCCTATAATATTTTACAGCCAATTAAAATCTGGCACACAAACTTAAAAAAAAAAAATGAATAAGTAATCTGGCTTTTGATGCTGCTTGAAGTCATGTCTAGGATACCATTGACAAATCACCTATTCAGATAGTCATGGGATAACTTACATCCACTTGAGTGTTGTCAGTAGAAAGGAGTAAAAATAAATTTACATAGCTGGTATTGCAACTGTGTAAATTTACTTTGTATTCCGTATACGTGCACCTTTTTTTCTCTGCAGTGGAAAGATTTCAATGCATAGTAATATGACCTGGTTCTGATTCAAAATATTTAACGTAAGCCACAATCACTGTTTTCAAAACAACTATAATTTGAAAATGGTGTTGCATTCAGTGAGCGTGTTTTAAGATTAACTCTGAATGTAGTACATAGCTGTTCCTTGGATACACGAATCCTGGTACGCAATGAACCTTTTGCCTTTTTCCCTTGTGCCATCTGTTTTGTATAAAATAGCTGTAACTGGTGGATTCGAATCTGTCTTTCTCTCCCTCTCTCTCATGATAACATAATGTTTGGAGGGGCTAATGATTCAGTGATAAATTATTTTTTTTCAAGCATTGCTGCCTGTTAAGAGCCACACAATTCAATACCAGGCTGATGGGTTCTCTAGGAATTATTTTTGGGAGGCAGTCAGTACTGTAAGGCATCTATACTGTCAGCATATGCACATAGGTAATGTAAATGAAGAAAACAAGGCCAGCACAACTGCTTGAAGCTGAAAACCCTTGGCTCATTCCGAAAGACTTGTTTTCATTTTATGAAAAGAATTCGCAAATGTTTTTCATTCTTTCCTGGAATGAGAGAGTTACTCTCAAGGTCAATCCTTGCTAATCCCTAATTTTCCCTGAACTGCTACAGTCTATTTCTGTAGGTACACCTACAGCATTGTCACTGATTTCCAGAATGTTGACAGTGACAACGAAGGAACAGTGATATAGTTTCGAGTCGGTGGTATGTGGCTTGGAGAGGAATTTGCAGGTGGTGGTGATCTTGTGCCTGTCTTGTTTTTCAAGGTAGTAGAGATTGTAGAATTGAAATGTGCTGTTGAAGCAGCCATTTTGAATTGTTGCAGTGCATCTTGCTTATAGTGAAAATGCTCAATGTTGTGGATGCAATACTGATCAAGCAAGCTGCTTGCTCTTGGATGGTGTTGTGTTTTTTTTGTGTTTTTGTAGTCATACTCAAGCCAGGCAAGTTGAGAATTTCTTATTGTTCCTCTGAATAACACTGATCACCACACTGCCTTTCAAATGTGACAGACTCTGAGAAATCAGGAAATGAATTACTCCCCACAGAATTCCTCATTTCTGTGCTCTTCTAGCCACTGTAGGTAAATGGTCATTGGTTTGGCTGCATTGAATTTTGACAAGCTCTTTCTGTAAGATCAACTGAGTGCCTGTTGTTTGTGGGGTTTTGAAGTTTGAAAAAAGATAGCATCGAATTGTCGTACTTTCACAGGCACAGATGACCAAATTTCCTACCTTTTATACTTTCTCAAATCTGATCAGAAAGACTTTGCTTCTAGCAATGTGTAACCAATGGCCAAGATTTTCCACCATTTAAGCACAGTCCTTCCTTAAAAGTGATGAACTTACACAGACCATCTGCACTCTAATAATTGTCTTACTAGGTAATAAACAGATCTTTGAGGCACTTGAAAGTAATTACTATACTGTAGACAATGGGTTCCTCTTCCATTTCAGACCTTAATGATGTTTATTGGGTGTTGAATTGTTGGCCATGTGCCACAAACTAAGTGCAATGATGCCTATTTCCTTTGGATGTTGAACTATTTAATGGGGTTAATTACTTGTTGCAACGTGCCATCCAACATCAAATACTTAACTTTCCCAGACAGTTCCCCAAATGTTTCTTCTCACTGGTAGTTCACTTTTAGTCAAAAACATGTTTTAAGTGCAGACGAATGACTTTTCAGCTGGTACAGTTTGACTAATGGCTGACAACTGTTCTACTTGCTGCACATTTGAAATTCGAGTATGAATTGAAGTACCTGTTTGGAGAGTGCTTGTGTACATCTGCTTAGTCTGGAAAATCAGTTGCGATGTAACTAACTGGAAATCATTCACTATTGGACAGAAACAGAATACCTGAATCAGTGAGTACAACTTGCATTTATACACTACCTTTAAAGTTGACAGGAGACTTTGTCTGATTGACAGAGATATTAGGCAGATGATCAAAAACTTGGTTCAGGTTGGTAGGTTTTAGAGAATGACTTGAAGTAATAGAGGTTTAGGAACTCAATTGTGAAGGCTCATGCCCATAGACTTTGAAAGAAATCATAAAATTGTCTCAGCAGTCTGCTGAATAGAAACTGGCAGCAATCAATTGAGTAGAAACGTAGGGTCAAGAGGGAGTGTAATATATCTTGGACTTGAATTCTGTAACAGATTGAATCTTTACTGCTTGTGTTAAGATCTCTGACTACCTTAGTGTATAGTTTAGTTGTTTTCTTTTTGTCTAATAAATTTATTTTCTATCATTAAAGAATGACTGAAACCATGTGTAAAAATGTTTCAGTGCCCATCCACCACATTAACTAAAATTAAAATAAAACATGTGATCCATCAAGCCAGGTTTCAATCTGGGACATGTCCAGTAGTACCATTAACTGGAATTATAACTGCAGTTGTTTGTATTGTGTCATATTAGTTTTGCCATGGCTAAAATTTTATGTAAAACTCTACCTTTGCATACATGTAAATGACATCTGAAAGGAAACTTGAATACATAGCTGAAAAATTGTCTGTAGTTTTAGAGTTAAACAGCATAGAAAAGAACCCTTTGGTCCATCTTGTCTGCATCAACCAGGTATCCTAAGCTGATCTAGTCTCATTTCTTTGAACTCTGTAACGTGTACCCACAGTGGACCTGACATTCTGACATAGGCGTGAAATGAGAAATTGGCATAGCCATACAACCATAGCCATATAGCATAGCTATTCCTTACAGGAAGGGGGAGGCAATGGCTCGTGGTATTTTCACTGGACTGTTAATCCAGAGACCCAGATAATGTTCTAAGGACTAAGGACCCGGGTTCGAATCCTGCCTAGGCAGATGGTGGAATTTGAATTCAATAAAAAAAATCTGGAATTAAGAATCTAATGATAACCATAAATCCATTGTCGATTGTGAGATAAACCCATCTGGTTCACTAATGGCCTTTAGGGAAGGAAACTGCCATCCTTACCTGGTCTGGCCAATATGTGACTCCAGACCCACAGCAATGTGGTTGACTCTTAACCGCCCTCTGGGCAATTAGGGATGGGCAATAAATGTGGCCTAGCCAGCAACGCCACCATCCCATGAATGAATAAAAAAAAAGACAGGCAGATGGACAGAGGGGGCAAAGTTTCCTTGTTAGTAAGAAGTGATATTAAATAGATAACAAGAAGTGATATGGAGTCATAAAGCGTAGGATCTGTATAGGCAGAGTTGAGGAAACACAAAAGAAAAAGAAATACCTTGATGCGAGTAGTGAACAGGCCTCTTAGCAATAGTCAGGTTGTGGGGCAGAAAATAAATCAAGAGATAGAATAGGCATGTAAAAAGGTACAGTTACAATAATTATGCAAGACTTCAGTTTGCAAGTGGACTGGGAAAATTCAGTTGTTAGTAGATTTCAGGAAAAGGAATTTGTGGAATGTTTACAAGATGTTTTTCTGAAGCAGCTTGCGGTAGACCCCACTAGGGAACAGGCAATTTTGGATTTGGTGATGTGTAATGAGCTTAAGGTGAAGGAACGCTTGGGGGACAGTGACTATAATTATTATGATATAATTCATCCTGCAATTTGAGAGAGAGAAGCTGGAGTCAGCTGTGATGGTATTACAATTGAGCAAAGGTAACTACAAAGACATGTGGGAGGAATTGGCTGGAAGGGAAGCCGAGCAGGGAAAATGGTGGAGCAGCAATGGTAGGAGTTTTTAATTCGAGAAGCACAGCAGAAATTCATCCCAAGGAACATGAAGCATACTAAGGGGAAGATGAGGCAACCATAGCTGACAAGCAAAGTCACGGACAGCGTAAAAGCAGAAGGGAAAAGCTATACAATGTGGTGGGAAGCCTTTAAAAACCAGCAGAGGATAACTTAAAAAAGCAACAAGGGAAGAAGATGAAAAATAGTAAGCTAGGTTGTAATATAAAGGAATTTTGCAAGCCTTTTTTTTTTGTTATCCAAAAAGTGAGAGAGAGAGGCAAAAGTGGACTTTGGATCACTGAAAGTGAGGCTGGAGACGTAGTAATGGTGAACAAAGAAATGACAGAGGAACTGAATAGGTACTTTGCATCAATCTTCACAGTGGAAGACACCAGCAGCATACCAGAACTTCAAGAGAATCAGGGGCACCGTCTGAGTGAGAGGACCTCCTCATCTCGGTTCTAAAAGGGAGGAATTTCTTCAGCAATAGAGTGGTAGCGCTCATTACCAAAGAGGGTTCTGAAGGCCAAGTCATTTTTCTTTTTAATTCATTCACTGGATGTGGGCATCACTGGCTAGGCCAGCACTTATTGCCGTTCAGAGTCAACAATGTTGCTGTGGATCTGGAGTCACATGGAGGGCAGAGCAGGTGAGGATGGCAGTTTCCTTCCCTAAAGGACATTCGTGAACCAGATGGATTTTTCCCGACAATCGACAATGGATTCATGGTCATCATTAGGTTCTTAATTCCAGATATTTATTGAACTCAAATTCTACCATCTGCCGCAGTGAGATTTGAACCCAGGACCCCAGAACATACTCTGGGTTTCTGGATTAACAATCCAGTGATAATGCCACTAGGCCATCACCTGTGTGTATTTAAGACAGTGATGGGTTCTTGATTGGTAAAGAAAGCAAGGGTAACAGGGAGAAGGCAGGCAAATGAGATTGAAAAACATATATCAGCCACATGGTGGCATGGTGGCGCAGTGGTTGGCACTGTTGTCTATTGGCACCAGGGACTCAGGTTCGATTCCACGGAGTTTGCACATTCTCACTGTGTCTACGTGGGTTTCCTCTGGATGCTCGGTTTCCTCCCACAGTCTAAAGATGTGCGGGTTAGGTGGATTAGTCATGGGAAATGGATGGTGATAGGGTAGAGGTGTGGGCCTGGGTAGAATGCTCTTCAGAAGGTAGGTGTGGACTCGATGGGCTGAATGGCCTGTTTTCCTATTGTAGGGTTACTAAGATCAAGTTGTGGAGCTGACTTGATGGGCCAAATGACCTAATTCTGCTTCTATTTCTTACGGTCTTATGGCACACATCTCTGGAACATGTGTGACTTCAACCCATGCCTTCTGGCCCAGAGTTGGGGACATTACCCGAACTCAAACCTACGCAAGAATACCCCAATTAGCATTTTTAATCCATTGTCTTAACCACTCAGCCGCAACTATACTATTTGTTTTAAGAAATCAACAGAAACAAACATTATGGCAGCAAATGTATATGGAGTAAATGGGATTTTAACCAAGATCTCAGGGTCCACTACCACTCAAGAGCACTACTTTGCTAATTAGATTTAGCTGCTTGGAACTGATTAGACAAGGAATTCAAGCTTTTGCTAATGTAAATCCATTTGAGTTGGTTTGTTGCTTGATCTGCTCAACTGGGATAATTTGTGATTGCCTGCTGTTTAATTGAACATTAAACTTGCAAAATGGACAGTACTTGTTCAAATTAATTTCGATGCAGATAAGTATGAAATGGTGCCTGTTGGGGGGGCTGTCATTCACAAATGACTAAAAGGAATGGCACAGGTTTATAGTGTCATTTTTATCTGTATACTTCTATATATGACATACAAAAGTAACCCCAGCACAATATTTCATTTCTGGAGTGATACGGTTGAAGAGCTAAGAAATTTTGCTAAATGTGTATCAAACAATGGTCAGACTACACTTGGAATTTGGGGTGGAGGGGGTCTTCCTGGACAAATTGTTTGTTAAATTCCCTTTGCTTTGAATGGTAGGGTTGATTCCAAGAAAATCGTCTTCAAGAACTGAATGATGAAGATGATTTTTGGTGACTTTTCAGCTCTCGCACTAATTTTGCTAGAGTTCTTCAAAGATATAACAAGCAAAATGGATAATGGCGTTCCTGTGCACATGGTACCTCTGGACTTCTAGAAGGCATTTGATAAGGTGTTGCACAAAAGATTACTATACAAAGTAAGATCACATGGAGTTAAGGGTAATTTGTTAGTTTGTATGGTAGATTGGCTAACCAACAGAAAGCAGAGAATCAAAATAAATGGATTTTTTTCCTGCCTGACAAGAAAAAACTAGTGGGGTGCTGCAGGGTTTGGTCCCGGGGCCCTAACTATTTACAATTTATATTGATGACTTAGATGCAGGAACTGAATCTGCTACAGCCAAATTTGAAGATTATACTAGGAAATTAAATTCATAAGTAAGTTTACAAATAGACGTGGATAAGTTAAATGAATGGGCCAAAATTTGGAGATAGAGTTTAATTTGCATAAGTGTGAGTTTATCCATTTTGGTCAGAAAAAATGAAAGACAGCTTATTATCTAAAGGGAGAAAAACCTCAGACTGCTTCAGTGCAGAGGGAGCTGGGTGTCGTCATGTGTGAATCACAGAAAACTAGTATGAAGGTATAGCAAGTAAAAGAGAGGCAATTGAATTTTGGCATTTATCGCTGACGGAATAGCGCATAAAAGTAGGGAAGTGTTGCTACAACTGTATTAGTGGCACTGCACCTGGAGTACTGTGTTCAATTTTGGTCCCCTTACTTGAGGAGAGATGGAGCTGCATTGGAGGCATTTCAGGGACAATTCACTAGATTGATGCCAGAGGTCGGGGGTTTATCTTGTGAAGTCATTGAGCAGTTTAGGCCTAGACTGTTTATAGTTTAGAAGAATTGAGGATGTCTAATTGAGGTATAAAAGATGCTGTAGGGGATTGACAAAGTAAATGTAGAGACATTATTTCCTTGTGTGGAGCAATTTCCTTGTGAGAAGTCATAGTTTTAGGATAAGGGATAGCAGTTTTAAATTAAGAATGAGGAGAAGTTACTTCTCGAAGGGTCGTGAATTTGTGGAATTTGCTACCCAGTGTGTCATGGATGCTGAAACATTAAGCAAATTTAAGGTGGAGAGAGACAGATTTTTTATTAGTGATAGGTTTAGGGTTAGGGGAACTGACAGGAAAGTGGACTTAGACCAAGATAAAATTAGCCATGATTGTATTGTATGGCAGAGTAGCTCGAGGGACTGAATTGCTTCTCTATTGTTCCTTGTTATGTTCACACGATGCTGAAAGAGACAAGAATAATGGGATGCTGCTTTTCAGGCAAGTCTCAAATCCGAGCTCAAAATTGCAATTGTCCTTTTCCATCCTCAAAGTGGATTATGTGACTTGAAGATTTAACAATGCTGTACTGATTTTGCTCAAATTGATTTTACAATCTTAGCAACAACTTTTCATTCTGTGAGAAGAGTCCATAACTTTACCAGGTAATGTTTGCAGGTGGATTATACAGTGGTAATTGACAAATGAGGGAATATCAGGATAACTTCTGCTAAATGCAACAAGGCTCGTATTTGTGCCAAGCATGGCTGGTACACCAGCTGTGATGGAAACCGTTTCTTGACTAGCATGTTTTTTTTATTTTCTCAAGCATATACCTGTTGAATCCATTGTAGATGCTTCACTGTTTGTTTCCTTTTCTAAAGGGCAAAAGGATAAGAAGATCCTCTCAAGTTGTTTTTTAAGGACGTAACAATCAGCTGGGTTGTATTGGTTATGTTATTGGATTCATTGAACTGCAGTGTGATGCAGTCGCAATCCTTCAGGTCCTGCTGTAGTTGCTGAAAGATGTCTTCGGATAAAGATTCCACTCATCTTGTTAATGTGGAAGCACCAATGATATGGTCTGGATTGCTGTTATGATTTCTTCTTTGTTCTTAAGGTCTCTGAATAAAGAGTGATGGACACGGTCATCGCTTCTGTAATTACTTTGCCATTTGTGAATGATTGCTTGTATTTTACCAGAAGATAGCAAATGCAAAATGATGCTTTGCTGCAGACCTTACCTATTGCTGATGGTTTAGAAAGGAAATTATTGTTGAGCTTTCCAAACAACCTTCAGCTCGTCAACATTCTTCATTCCAGGCCGACGAAGGGAAAGCTATCCTCGGATTCACTGTGCATCATTTGTGTGGAGTTGTTCCAAATGCTCCTTTTTCTTGTTACTATCAACATATTTGATGACATACAAGGCAAATGCTGTTTTCTTTTAAAACGAATTTATTTTCCCATTCCACATTGAAGTTGTGCAATTTTCATTTCTTTTTAGATGATCCAGGCTCATCGGTTATTATTGCTTCGCCTTGTCGTTCGTGATGTCACTTTTCTGCTGATCATGCCACAAGTTGGCCTCTGGATCTGTCCTTCTGGGGCATCCAGAATGTTGCTTCCCATTTTCAAGAGGGGAAGCTTAGGAAATTATTTGTTTCCTGGAAGGGTGTCTTCTGGTTGGAGATCTGTGACGAGTGGTGTTCCACAGGGATTCGTACTGGGACCTCAGCTGTTTGTGATATTGTGTCTGGATTATAGGGTATGAACTGTGAGGATAAGCTAGAAAAACTAGGGTTGTTTTCTCTGAAGTGGCGGAGTCTGCAGGGTAACTTGAGAGAAGTCTATAAAATTATTAGAGACACAGATAGGGTTGACAGTCAGAATCTTTTTTCCCCACAGTTGAAATATCTAATACTTGGGGGCATGCATTTAAAGTGAGAAGGGGAAAGGAGATGTGAGGGGTAAGGTTTTTTACACAGTGTAGTAAGAGTATGGAATGTGCTGCCAGCGGTAATGGTGGAGGCAGATATGATAGGGGTGTTTAAGGGGCTTTTAGATAAGCACATGAATATGCAAGGAATGAAGGGATATGTACTAAGGGCAGGCAGAAGGGATTAGTTTAATTTAGCATCATGTTTGGCACAACATCCTGGGCTTTACTGTTCTATGTTAGACCCCGATCAGCTTGCGTTGCTTAATGTGGATGTAGCAGCATTCCCCGTCATTTTTCTTTGTCCTGCAGAGACTCATTAGCTGACGACCTGAAAAAAGAAAAAAAGCTGCAGATCTACAGAGAACAGAGCTGTTCTTGCAGACAGTCCAGATAGGAAGATTTTCGGCCCACCGTATCTATGTTTCTAATGCTATCAAATACTGGCCTTGTATGTCAGATCTTTGTTTGTTTCCTGTTCATTTTTTGTATTGCCACCACAAAATTTGCTTTACTTTGCCGTGATAATTCTTGTAGGCTAAACTGAAAAATGATGCAACAAACAACTGCACCTCCCAGTCGCGAACCATTTCAACTCCCCTCCCATTCCTCAGACGACATGTCCATCCTGGGCCTCCTGCAGTGCCACAACGATGCCACCCGAAGGTTGCAGGAACAGCAACTCATATTCCGCTTGGGAACGCTGCAGCCCAATGGTATCAATGTGGATTTCACAAGCTTCAAAATCTCCCCTCCCGCTACCGCATCCCAAAACCAGTCCAGCTCGTCCCCGCCTCCCTAACCTGTCCTTCCTCTCACCTATCCCCTCCTCCCACCTCAAGCTGCACCCCCATCTCCTACCGACTAACCTCATCCTGCCCCCTTGACCTGTCCGTCCTCCCTGGACTGACCTATCCCCTCTCTAACTCCCCACCTACACTCACCTTTACTGGCTCCATCCCCACCTCTTCCACCTGTTTGTTTCCTCTCCACCTATCCTCTCCTCTATCCATCTTCTATCCGCCTCCCACTCTCTCCCTATTTATTTCAAAACCCCCTTCCCCTCCCCCTTTTCTGATGAAGGGTCTAGGCCCAAAACGTCAGCCTTTCTGCTCCTATGATGCTGCTTGGCCTGCTGTGTTCATCCAGCCCTGCACCTTGTTGTCTCGGATTCTCCAGCATCTGCAGTTCCTACTATCTCAAAGTCTGTTAAGAGTCTGCACTTTCCTCTAGCCATGCAGCTTCCAGACGTGTAAGCTTTGCAGTGGCATGATCAATCTGTGCACAGCGTGGAAAATGATCAGGTGGTGAGATCAACTGTCTAAGAGTCTGCACTTGACCAATTGATCACAATCAATAAGTTGGAGATCGTAAATTTAGGATGTACAATAAGTTGGCCTTGCAATGGAGAATAACTGCACATGTAGCAGGAAGAATATTTTGCTTCTGATTACAAGACTGGCACATTTTGACAAAATCATTGGTGGATTTGAAGTCATGAAGTCCTTTGAATGTTTCTAAAGTATTTAAGCAACTGCTTTGAGGTAGTTTATGTGTTTGCATGCATAACAATTCACTATGCCAAAAAATCCCAATTTTGTTCAGGTTTCAGATGAGTACATACCATGCAAAATTAAGTAATATACAGATTTCAAATGATTAAATATTTCATGATGAATGTCAATCTATTCATGAGAACTTGGTGACTGGTCAAGATTTATGTGAATATTACAACTTTCAGGGTGCAAGGACCTTTCTCATAACGTCAGTTTTTGTTTGCTTATTGTTTATAAGTAGGCATGATAAGGTATGACAGAAATTAGTTTGATAATTGATCACCTTGTGAATAGCTTTAACACCTCTTAAACCCAGACTGTTATCGTAGCATTTCTCATTGATCCATTTCTTTTAACGCAAAGGTCACAGCATCAGATGTGTACATTCTATCTGTGGTATTACCTTTTTTAAACTAGTCAGGTATTTCTGTTTTGCTGCACTAAACCCAGTTGTTTTCACGGTTTTCAAAGTATAATTGTGGTCTCAAGCCACTGGAATGATGAATGATTTCTATTATCTTAATGCTAGGATTTTCCAAAATTGGGCTGGTTTGATAAATTAACGTTCATTGTCACATCTTTGTTCTGACAGTTTCACTCACTTGTTCAGAGATTTATCTTGGCCTGACTTGCGTTGCAATTATACATCAATAACTGCATTAACTGCCAAAGACAGTTTTTCAATTTGCTAGCACTGAGTATGTTTTAATATACGTTTGATTTGCATGTTTGCACGCCACTAAATTCATAAATGTGTTAAAATCTAAATTGTACTTTTTTTCACCTGATGAAGGCTGTAGCCAAATACAATTCAAAGCATATAACCTGAACCACCTGCAAGGACAATGGTTCATCGCGAGTTTCCTGTCAAGCTGCAGACGGTGCTGATTTGGGGCCATATTGCCATTCATTCACTGTCAGTGCATTAAAATCCTGGAACTTACTACCTAACCATATTGCTGATTTGTTTACCCTACTGGCACCTCACCATTACTTTCAGAAGGGCAGTTGAGATGGACAGTAAACATTGGCCTAGGCAGCATTGCTCACATCCTGTGAATGATCAAAAAAATTCACAAACTCAGCTTATATTTAAGAGCAAACGTCATGCATTTCAATTTAATAATCGGGGCTGACTTTGCATGTTGGTGTCAGCTAGCATCTAGGTTCTGCATCAGAGAGCCTGAAACAGAACTTTTCTGATTTTATTGTCCTCTCCTTCAATTAAGAAAGTGCCTTGAAAGAATTTCCAGTTGCTTCCACCTTATCTTTTATAATTCCGTTGACTGGATCCAACTTGCCAGTAATAAAAGTGATCTTGCTAACTTGCTACCATTTATGTTTGGGTGCCAAATGTGAAGTTGTTTACTGTGAAGGCTCTCAATTTCTTCCAGATATTAATCAATAAATGTGATTGTGTACATAGAGCAAATTTTAAACTCAATTCTAACCAAAGAAAAAGTCAGAAATCGCACAACACCAGGTTATAGTCCAACAGTTTTATTTGACACCTGGAGGAGGAGTAAGGCTTTGAAAGCTTGTGTTTTCAAAAAAACCTGTTGGACTATAACCTGGTGTGTGATTTCTGACCTTGTCCACCCCGGCCCAACACTGGCACCTCCACATCAAAGAAAAAAATGGTATATGTCAATGAATAGCACTTCTCATCTTTGTCCCTTTATCCCTGGCTCCCCAAAACTAGTTTCTGTCACTTTTGTCTTCACAGTCAAAAGTTTTCACCTTGAGAAGGGAAGAACCATATGTAGGATAGTCACAGCTACATTGTCAATATTAAGGATTTTGCTGTTACTGATTTTGACATCTTCACGCTGCACAGGCTTGGATTTTCACTTGTGAGGTGGGTGTGCCAAGCTCGGTAGTATCCTGTTTTCACCAGCTGCCTTGGGGGAAGAAAGTGCTCCAAATGATGTGGATTCTTCATACTGGAGAAAGAGGCAGGGGCCTGTGGTATAAGGTAAAACCAGCTGTCCCTGGATGCAGGTGGGCTGCTGAGATGGGTCGTTTAAAAGATCTGCCTTGTTTGCATGGGACTTGATCTCAGTTGTCCTGATAAATGTTAGGCAGTCATTGTCAAAGGAACAACTGCTGAAACTGGTTGAGAAGATCTTTTCTCAACTCTTGGACACAGGCATGTGGTTCTTTCCAACATTTAAATGGCTAACTATTTACATAGCCTGACATTTGTTCTATCTGTCCTTCATGAGCATTCACAACTTCTGTAAAGATTCACAGCTCCCACATTCTGAAATAATGTCTGTTTGAACTTGGCACTAGGTTTTGTGCCATTCAACTTGACAAACTACCTGGAGATCTGGGTACAGGCAATTGTTTATTTGAGTAAATACAAGGAAGGTCAGCCTTATCAGTCTAGGGTTACGCTCCATAAAGTTCCACAAGTTTCCAGCTTTTATACACAACACATTACACTTAAATTCTTTGTCTGATCAATTTGCACTGTATGTTCACCCGATGTTTCAGTGTTAGTTCACTGATTTCACAAATTACATACAACTAACATTTGTTTGCATTTACACAAGACCTTCCTTATCTTGGCAAATTATGTGGACTAGCTGACCCCAACTGCCTATACTGCTTCTGTATGTCTACAATTCTTCAGTGCTGACTTATCTATAAACTGTTACAGTTCGAAGTCAATTTAGACCTTAGCTAATTGAAGTTGCTTAATTCTAATTCGGCTCCTTCTTCTCACTTTTGGCCCTTGGCCTGGCCCAACATATTCAACTAAGTGGTGTTGCCCTTTGATGTCATGCTGTGTCATCCGTAGATATATGGCTAGGAATAGAGTTGTGTTTTAAAGCTAGTTGATTATGCCATCTGTACAGGTTGACCCAGCAATATGGGCTTTTGCCTCATGTCTGTTGGCCCCACATTCTCTGTATCCTGTAATCCTTATATCTTGTGTGTCCTTCTTGTGCAGTGAACCAAGAGGGGTAAGTTTAAAACCAAAACCAGTTGTGAGTGATAACTAAAGTGCGGGAAATGATCCTAATTCATGGTGTATCTTTTGTATTCGATCTCCAATTCCACACTCCTCTTCCTAACTGGTGGTATCATATATTTGTCTGGCAGCGTCAGCCAATGCCCAAGTTTGTTGCATCAGTGTGTAATATGTTCTATACATTCACTGTGCTCATCTTGAATTCATGTAAAATGTTCAATTGTAAACTTTCTTTGATTTTACTTGCGGTGCCTTTCACTTCTCAAGATGACCTAAAGGACTTCATAACCAATGAATTGCTGGTTGGAATCATGTTGGGCATGTAGGAAGATGGTTGTAGTTGCTGGCAGTCATTCATCTCTGCTCCAGTACATCTCCGCAGGCGTTGCTCGGGCTGGCGTCCTAGTCCCAAGCAGGGTAGTGTCCTAGCCTTCAGCTGCTTTATCAATGACCTCCTTCCAACATAAAGTCAGATGTGGAGATTGTGCAATCATCAGCAAACATGTTCAGTAACGTTCATGACTCCTCAGATACTGAAGCAGGCCATGTTCAAATGCTGCAATACTTGGACAGTAACCAGACTTGGGCTGACAAGTGGCAAGTAACATTCACACCACAAATGCCAAGTAATGGCCATCTCCAATAAGAGACAATATAACCACCACACTTGACATTCAATGGTGTTAACCTTAACTGAATTCCCCCGTTTTCATCATCCTCAGCATTATCATTGACCAGAAATTCAACTGGACTTGCCATATAAATACATGGCTACACATTCAGATCAAGTAACTTGTCTCCTGATTCCCTAAAGCCATCCACCATCTACAAGGCACAAATGAGGAATGAGTTGGAATACCATCCACTTGCCTAGAAGAGTGCCGCTGTAACAACACTCAAGACACTTGACATTAACCAGGATAAAGTAACCTGCTTGATTAGCACATCGACAAGCATCCACATCATCCACCACTGATGCTCAGCAGCAGTGTATGCTATCAACAAGATGCAGTGTACACATTCGTAAAAGACAGCAGCTTTCAAAACCACAGCCACTTGTATCTGGAAGGACAGTGCGGAATATGCATGGAACATGACAAGCTGCAAGTTTTCCTCCAAGCCCCTTGCCATCCTGACTTGGAAATAGATCGCCATTCCTTCACTATCGAAGGATCAAAATCCTAGAACTCTCATCTAATGGCATTATTGGTCTATAGTTGGACTGCAACAGTTCAAGAAGTAACTCACCACCACAAGGCAGCTAGGAACAGGCAATAAGCGCTGACTAGCCAGCGACACCCATGTCCCTCGAGAATGTGGGAAATCGAATGACATATTGTCAGGTTTCCCTTAATGTCTTCCTTAGCTTGGACACTTACTGTTTCTCTCCTCTAGATTTCAACCACTTCCACCTTTCCCATCCAGCTGGACAAGGTGGGTCAGTTATTTGTGGACTCACCTCTTTCCCTTACTCGATGATGATGGTGAGTAGGATCATGGTTTGATGTTTTACGGGTAAAGTTGCTACGGCCCTTTTGTAGAACATATGTCTCTGTTGCTGATCTGTAGCTGAGTTGTGAGACCATTCTTTCCTTGGGAGCTCCTGTTTCTTTAGCATGTTGATGGAAATCTTTCTGGCCACCAACACCCACCTCGCACCGTCCCCAGCTTGGTGCCACTCTCATGGCCATCAATGTGGGTTATAACATTACTATGAGTTGTAAGCAAATGACCCTTTTGTCATCGATAGTTGCTTGTGGTTAATTCCATAAAACAAAATCATTTAATAACATTTTGTCAACTGTGATCAATGCTTCCAATTACTTTTCCTTTTGTCTATACTGAAGCATGCATTGCTAATTATGATCACTTCATATAATCTTATCCATTTTAGTATCCATCCTAATTATTCCAGTGCAACCTTTACTCTGACATATCTCCAATGCTGGGTATCCCAGCCTGTTCCATTCCTGCATCCACTTCCCTGTCTGCTCATTGTGCCTCCTGTCTGTCTGTGCAGCTTATTGCACAGTTCTCTCAAAAGTCACTTAACTCTCTCATGGGTCTTACTTCGTCAGTATAAGACACAACGAGGTTGTAGACATGCTTGCCAAGCCAGTGAGTTTGGTTGCAAACGTTTTGTCACCCTGCTAGGTAACGTTGTCAGTGCACCTCCAATGAAGCGTCGGTGTTCTGTCTCGCTTATTATTTATATGCCTCGGTTTGCTGGGTTGGTTGGTATTACTTCAGGTTTTGTTTCCCAGTGGTTTACACACCGGGTCTAATTCAATGTGTTTGTTGATGGGTTGTACAATGGGGAGCGCTGTCCATTCTAACCTTTGCATTACTGCTTCTACAATCAATCGGGTGTTCCGTTGATTTGTTTGTATGTGCCATCGTTGAAGGTGAAGTGGTGGTGTCCTTATTGATCATGTTGGTGTCCTGGGGTGCCTGCCTATTTGATTCGTTCAGTAGTGTGGCAATTGTCTCCTAGGCTAGATCAATGTTTATGGATGTAAATAGTGCTGTTATGTCGAAGCATATCATCATCTTATCCTGCTGTCCTTGATGATGAGGAATTCTTGGGAGGAGTGGATGGAGTGGCTAATGTTGTCCACTAAGTATTTCAATTTCTGTTGTAGTTCTTTGGCAAGTCTAAATATTGGTGTGCCTGGTAGTGAGACAATGGGTCTGAGGGGGACCTTTGTGTACCTTGGAGAGTCGGTAGAATTGGGGTGTGTTGGATTGTTCTGGTTTCAATTTTTGGTAGTCTGTCCTGCTGATGTCTCTTGATTTGTGTAATTTCTTCAGGGTCGTTGTAAACTGGTTCCTTAACTGTGGTGTTGGGTCTAACGCCATCTATTGTAGGTGTCGGTGTCTAGCTTTCTTGATATATTGGGTTCTATTGAGGATTGCTGTCATGCGTCCTTTGTTGGTTCGTAAGACTACAATGTTCCTGCCTTTCCTGAGATTTTCCAGGGCTTTCCTCTCTTCTGTGTTGAATGTGTTCCACTTACCTTTTTTCCTTAGTATTGGGACTATTGTCGGTCTGATGGTCTTTTGAACTTGTTCCATGAGTCCATTGTTCTTTTAGTGTTGATTCCAGCATGCCAGGATGTCAGTCTTTTTGACATCTCTGTAGTTATAATTCAGTCCACGTACTGGGATCACCCACATCAATGACATGGACAACAAAGATTCATGGATTCACCGACCACTTACAGACACTGAGAAGACCGTACTAGTACGTGGACTGAATTATCCGAAAAGCACAATCCACCGTTAGCTCCAAGACAGACCACAATAGGAAGACACAACACAACTAGACTTACTAATCACCCTACCATCCATCAAGGACGTTTCAGAGATGACCACAAGACTACTCAGACCCCGAGGTATTAGAGTAGCCCACAAACTGACAACTACCCTATGACAGTTACTGATATAAAGGATCCCATACCCATAACTAGCAAAACTAGTGTAATATACAAAATACCATGCAAGGACCGAGAAACACCACGTAGGCCAACCCGGAAGAAAATTGACTACACGGATACGTGAAGACAAACTAACCACCAGGAGACACGACCAATTCTCTTGTCTCACTACACGTGGACAACAAGGGACACTAATTCGACTGGGACAACGCATCGATAATCATATAAGCCAAACAGAGACACACCAGGGAATTCCTGGAGGCTTGGTATTCCAACTGGAACGCCATCAATAAGCAGGTTGAATTAGATCCTGTGTACAAACCACTGGG
>NC_063345.1:44757863-44789103 GCF_021869965.1 Rhincodon typus
AGGGTCACCGGACCCGAAACGTTAACTCTGTTTTCTCCTCCACAGATGCTGCCAGACCTGCTGAGCTTTTCCAGCAACTTTTGTTTTTGTTCCAGAGCTATCTTGAAACTTGTACACTGCAAAAATCACATCATCTTATGTGACCTTTTCTTTTAATGAATTTTATTTTAAGCTTTGCTTTCTGACTCCTCTCTTGAAAACATCTTTTATGACTTATTTCAGACATTTGCCCACCCACGTGGTATTGGTTTCCTGACCAGCCCTCCTTTCAGGTAAGCTGTTCAGCTACTTGTTCCAAGATGTCTGACATATCTGAGCAGCTTTGGTTTTCTAGTCCTGCCAGCACAGTTCTGCCTCCTCACTTAGTGCCTTTTTCCCTGAGACTTCCCTCAGATTCTTTGAATCTTGCCTGTGTCAGTCTGGTGTGGGTCTTTATGGGTGGTAAATAGATTTCTCATACTCCAGTACAGCATCTGTACTGGTTATGTGAAATGAGATCCTGCCAAATATGCTGGATGCTATTGTCATTCAGCCTGACAAAGTACCCAGGAGTCCCAGGTACAGGCAATTTTAGTTTATTTGAGCAAACGCCAGCAGAGTCAGCTTTGTCAGTCTAAAACCGAACTCTGCAAAGTCTCTTGGGTTTCTAGCTTTTGAACACAAAATGTCACATAATAAAATCTTTATCTGATCAACTCACACCCTATGTAGACCCAGAGCCACAGTCATTGCTGGTATTTACTCAAGGCCTTCCTTATCTTTGTGTGGCCTAGTTATGCCCAACTGCGTATCCTGTTTCTAGAAGTATGATCCCTTATATGACTTTTTACTAAAACACTTATGAAACTGCTTACTCCTATTTAACCCTTGGTTAATTGAAACAGCTCAACTCTTCAAATGCCCTACTGAGTTATGCATGGAAGTCACAACCTGCCCCAACCCCTCCTGCACCCACACATTACAAATGGTTCCTGATGATTGTGGCAGTCAGGACGTTTGAATTTGCGCCTATCTGTCAGTTTGAATATGTTATGGAGTCTCTGCGTGACTGTGCAGAAATCCAGGTCAAAGTCTTTGATGGCTGGAAGTGTCATCGTGCAGATAGTGCAAACCAAATGGAAATGTTAT
This sequence comes from Rhincodon typus, assembly GCF_021869965.1. NCBI lineage: Eukaryota > Metazoa > Chordata > Chondrichthyes > Orectolobiformes > Rhincodontidae > Rhincodon > Rhincodon typus. The sequence goes on from NC_063345.1 coordinate 44,758,992, forward strand.
GGATGCATATTGATTTTCCTGTAGGGTGTAGGCTATAGGCTCTTCAATAAAATTTATTGTTTTAAAATGTTTCCTTTTAACTACATTGATTATATGCACAATATGTTTGAAGTATAGTCTTAAGTTATATGTCAGTGATTGATATTGCCTGCGTCTAGGGGGAGAATGATACAGGACTTTCATTAGAATCCGGTGATGATATAGCTTCAGTGGCACTGTGATCAATTACAAAAGCTTTTAACTCAGCAGTGAGCACTACTTAACTGATTAATTTCATTACTGCATCAATAAAACCAATCCATTATGAATTAACTCAGTGATAGAGATTGAGCCCAATAATGCTTCCATATGAATGTCAACTTGACCATTTTGTGACACAGACTTCCATTTGTATTGACCTATCACTAACTTTTTACCTTTTCTGGAAGACTGTTGAGCATGTGTTGATTGCTTCACCTCCACCTACTGCACTTAAGTAGATTTTAAGGTAAACGAGCAATTTAGAATCTCACAAAGGATAACAAAGAAACTGCTGAAAGTCAAAAGAAATGTAAAAGCTTCTTTAGCTTGATGAAAAAAGAAAGATTAGCAAAGACAAATTTTGTTGCATTACAGGAATATTCACATTTTACATTGTGACAAAAAGGGAATTAGTGGAGAAACTAAATAATTATTTAGTTTATCTTCACGGAGGATACAGAAAATATGTCAGAAATGCTAGGGAATTATGAAAATGAGGAACAGAAAGAAATTTATTATTTAAGAGGTAGTATTCAAAAAGCAACTATATTAGTTTTATACCTCCTTTTGGACCTGAAGAAGTGGATACAGCTTGGATGTATTTTTGGTTATCTTCCAAAAACTCTACTGGTTCTGGGAAAGGAACCAATATATCCCAATTTTTTCAGAAAGGAGGGAGAACAGCAGATGTGTTACATTGTCATTAACAGTAGGAAAAAAAGGTCAGGATCCCCTGTAATCTGATTACATTTTTTTTTCAGTATCAGGTTATGACTGGGCAGTCAAAGGTGGAATGGAGGGGAGTGGGATAATATTCTGCTATGGATTGAGAATTGGATAACAGACAGAAAACATAGATTAGGAATAAAGTGGTTATTCTCAGGATGACATGGCCAGGTACTGCAAGAGTCATGCTTGGGCCCTAGCTTGTTCGTGAGTTATGTAAATGATTTGGAGAGTATTATTTCAAAATTTGATTACACAAAACTAGATGGGGATGTAAGGTGCAAGGAGTCTTCAGGAGGTCTTTGACAGGCATTAATGGGTAAGAGCATAGCTAATTGGCTTTGTTTCATTACAACCCGCTAATATAGTATGAATTATGTGAAATGACCCACTTTGGTACAAAAAAACCAAGAAAGTGCATTTCTTAAAGGGAGCAAAGTTGGAAAATGTTCAAGTTCCAATGGTCCTGAATATCCATATGAGTTACTAAAGGCTAGCATGGAGGTACACAAGCACGCAAAATGACAAATAATGTGTTGGCATTTTTCACAAGAGGTTTTGAGTACAGATGTCTTGATGCAATTGTGTAGAGCCTGGATGAGACAACACCTGGAGTATTGTGTACAGTTTTGATTTACTTCTCTAAAGACGACCACACTTGCCATTGATGAAGTGCAAAGGAGGTTGACCAAACTAGTCTCTTGGATGTACTTTGGGATTTTCTTTTGAGGAGAGATTGAGGAAACTGGGTCCATATTCTCTAAAGATTCAAAAAATGAGACATGATTTCACAGAAATTTATAAATTTTTTACAGGGCATAATTAGATCATTAGTCTATAGATAGAAATTTTCCCTGGTTAGTGAATATGTAACAGGGGACATTGTTTCAGGCTAAGGGATAAGCCATTTGTGGCTAAAATAAATTTCTTCATTCAGAAGGTGGTGAATATTTGGAAATCCTCAGAGGACTGTGATAAAACAAAGCCAGGCATTGGCCCAGATTTTCCTTCCTTAGTATCATGCAATGTGAAGACATTCTCTGCTATTAAGGAGTGCAATGGTACTGGAACCTGACAGTCACTGAAATATTTAACCCATGCTGATGATCCCATTATTCTTGATCTTAAAGCAGCAGAGAACATTAGCTCAAGAATTTTGATTTTACTTGTCCCTAAATGTGCTTGGATTTTTACAAGCGAATCATTAGGCTTCATAAAGGATGAAGACCACCAGGCAAGGTTGATAAATGGTTTATTGAAATAAAATGGTCATGATTCCCTTGATGCCTCTTCCCAGCTGCTCCAAGCCTATCTTTCCATCTGAAAACAAAATGCTGGAGATCACAGTGGGTCAGGCAGCATTCATGGAGGGAAAGCAAGCTAATGTTTTGAGTTTAGGTGACTCTTCTGGATGACATTGAGATGATTTAGGCTGTTATATTGTTCCAGTATTTTCCTGGTTTGCATTGAACTTTTTTTTTGATAAGTGCCTAAAATGTTTGTTTGTTATCCAGTTGGATTAGGCATTGACTTTTCAATCAATTGCTCATGTTGTGGTGCATGTGACATTATCACAGTTGATCCTCTTTTACTCTACTTTTATTTACACCATAGTTACCTTTCCCTTCAAAACAAAGAATGTAATGTAATAACAAGAAACAGACAAAAGTAATGTTAGATACTGTGGACAAATTTTGCATGAATTTAATTGGTAATAGAGTTTGCTTATGATGTTACTTGCTAAGCTACTGAAAAGATTCAGTTGCAACAATTCTATTACTTGGTTAGGAAATATATAATCTGCTAGGACAAATCAGCAGTGAAAATAATGGCAAATATTCATAGAAGAGTGATGAAAGCTTTGCCCTGTTTGTAATGTTGGAATGATAGCCTGGAAATTTATCTACATCAGTTATTGTTTGTGATTCATGAACTGCTTTCCCTGTTCAAATCATCGAGCAGGGATGGGGAAAGCACACAATCGTGTTGTACCCTGTCTCCTAAGATGAGCACATTTGACCTGAGCGACTCCAGGACCACTCCCTTGTCCTCTGCTGCATTGTTTCCAAACTACATAAATGCAGACATTATCTTTAAAGGCAAATTGAACAAAAATCCTGCTGTGGTGCACATGATTGCAAAGTAAATGCTAGGGTTCCATAACAATAATGCTGGTGAGCAGGAGAGAGACGCTGTAGTTCTGCAGAGGTAAGGAAGCCTTCTCAAGTATTGCCCTCCAGCAGGTGGCCAGAGAGGTCAACCATTGATGCCTGTACTTGAAGGCCTGGCAACAATACTGTAAGAAGCTGTGATGAGACTCATGGTTTGTGATGTTGCTAAGATCATCAGGAACAACGGTTTATCTCTGTCATCTGCCCTTTCTCAATTCTCAACACTTCCCTAATCTACTTTGTAATGTAAGGGTCGTATTTGTTCAAGGCTTTCTGAAACAAGTTGGAAATGTATCTGCATGTTCCATTCTAATGTAGTGCTATGTTTGGAGTGGTTCAGCAGCACATTGTGACCTTGGGAAGTGGAGAAACGCTGTCAGCAGCACTACAACAGATTTATATCAATTGTATGATTTATATCTGCTGGTAGATATTGTTTTTATTATATAGTTTTGACTTTAATTGTGTGCAGTATGAGAAAAACTGTTCAATTTGCCTTTAAAGATAATGTCTGCAGTTATGTAGTTTGGGAACAATGCAGCACAGAGGACAAGGGAGTAGTCCTGGAGTCGCTCAGGTCAAATATGTGCTAAAAATGGATAGAATTCCATTATTTTTAAAAAGTTATTTTTAAATAGTTGATATTTTCATTTACAGATTTTGCATGCTTCCCTTTGTAATTTAGATATTTCAAAGGAAATGCTGGAATTGCACAGTAGGTTAGTCAACATTGTTAAAGAGAAACAAACAGGTAATGGTAGTTCAGCTGTGTAACCTACATGGATGAGAAATACACAGGTATTTTATAAGACTGAAAATATAGCAAGAAATAAGGTTCAGAAGAAAGGAGGAAGAGAGCCATATACCAATCAAAAAGAGGGAATTAAGATGATTTGCAAAGAGCTAAATAAAAAAGACCAATACAGAGGATCTGTGAAGCAATGCAATACTCTGAAACTTCTCCAGTCTGGAAATCTATTATTTGGAAACACTAATCGTCCTGAACTCTGAGTAGACCTAAGCAAGTAACAGACTTGTCATTTTTTACTGTGCCCATACCTTCTCAATTTGTTGCAGTACCTGAACAGTCAAGATAATGAACATTTAACTCCTTATTATGAGGTGCAATATTTTTTGTAAGTACACTTGGGTAAGTGCCCTAGACCAGGTATCAGGTACTAATATTAAAATGTTAAATGTAAGAGATGGAAGGCTTATGAAGAGATTGAGCAGTTTAGGCCTATGCTTTCTAGAGTTTAGAAGGATGAGAGGAGATCTACTTGAGGTATATAAGCTGCTAAAGGGTGTTGACAAAGTAGACATAGAGCAGATGTTTCTGTTTGTGAGGCAATCTAGAACAAGAGGTAATAATAAAGGGGGTGGCTGTTGAGGTTGAGATGAGCTCAGCCATGATTGTGTTAAACGGCAAGCAGGCTCCCGAGGCTCAATTGTTTAATTTTGCTCCCAGTTCTTGTTTTCTTATGTTGTCATAATTCAAAGGCTGTGAATATTACAAGGCTTGTCATCCATGATAGTTAGCAGACATTTTGAACATCTGACAGATGCTGTCAGGGTGCTGTATTTTGAACATCAGAATTCCTTTAGCTTAACCCACGGCAGTGCACTGATATGGCTTTATAAACAGTATAAAATAAAGTATCTCCATTAATTCAGACAGCCTTTTTCGAAAATTCAGAACATTTTAATTGTTCTGATGGCATTTGTTTACTTAGAATAACATTGCATTGGCAAAATAACAGGATGATGTGTGCTGTTTCATAACGTCTTTTCCACTGATCTTTAGAAGTTGGGTAGCTCTATTGTATTTCCCTGAAGAGTAGAATCACTAACTATTTGAAGCATAATTTACAAAATTAATGGGACTGTACAATTGCAGGACTTTGTGAATTTGTTTGTAGAAAGTATTTTCTTAAAGTTCAATGATCAATTATCAGATGAATTCTCTTTTTCAAATCTGATCTCATTATGTTTTTGCAGCTGATGAAACACATGCAAGTTGTAGATTTGCTGTCCGAGTTTGGTATTTAATAATTCCTTCATCCCTTTGTTTATATTAGCTGAATGAGAGATGAGGGTAATACGTTGGAATCCTAATCAGGGACCCATATTACAATGTACTTGATCTTTTTACCTTCATTTCGGTTTATATTGCACAACGTAAAATTTGTCCACAATATGCCACATTGTGTTTGGTTCCATAGTTTCATTAGGCTTCGTTAAATGGAGAAAATGGATGAGGTGCAAGATCGTAACCATTCTATTTCTCTCCTGAGTGAATAAGTAATGAAGCTACATCCACGAGTTCCTGCTAGAACTATTAGCATAAGCTTTGTATTGATTATTTTTGTTTTCCCACTTAAAGCAAAAATCTTGCAAAAGCTTTTGCTTGTCAATAAGGTAATGAATGATTAATGAAGCTTAATCTATTTCTTTATTTTTCCATGCTATGTGAATTCTGAAAATTTAACAAGTTCAAACAATTAAAAAAAGCTTGTAAATCTGTAAAACATAAATAAGCTTATAAAAGTTATTTCTTTAATTTTCAGGCTGTGTATTTTTTGTTGGCTCTAATGACTGTTGGCCTGGTCCTGTAAACTTGAATATTTAATACAAGAAGCAGCTTATTGGACTGCCTATAGTTTACAAATGTGAGAAACGGCTAAGCTAAAAAGGTGGTGTCTCCGTGGACAAGTTTTTTTGGTTCACATGTGATTGATAAAGGTTTAAAGCATTTTTTTTAGCACTAACTATAACAGTTTTGTCTTCCATATGTGGCGACATATAATATTTCATTTCCAGTTTTCTAATTAGAGTATATTGTACCACCTGTTAAAGCTTTGTCGAGTGCACATGTTCTTTTTCAGGAAAGATTACAGGATAGAAAATAGGAGTAAGGTTTTTGTTATGATTTTATCCTGCCATGCTCCCCATTTTTATCCAAGAAAGTTGAAGCCAATTGTTTTTGCTCTAACTAATCCATCGCAGAATAGGAAACCAACCTCAGAATCTGTTAACTATGGCTTGATAAAGTGCTACATATTGTGATGTCTTATCCAAGTTGAAAGTTTTAATGTGTCCAATTGCATGGAGTAACACCTTTTTATTTAAAAATGGTAGGGTCAAGATTTCTTTGCTTAATGTTTTGTGCTGAATATCTTGAAAATTAGGGGTGTTAGGTTTTCTGGAAAACATATGACCATGGCTTCGGTCGAAATTTAGCATTTGTTTCTGTTGTGCAAACGGACAGAAGACTCCTTGGAATCAATGATGGCCAAACCTTTGTCCAGGTACCATAGATCATTAAGTATTTTTCAGTGCCATTCAGAGCTTTTCTTGTATATTTAAGAGCAGGACAGGAACTTAAATCTGCAATATTCTGATAATATTTTCAATGACATCGATTTCTCCATGTTTTACATAGCATATTAACTCTTTCAAGAATTTTAGGGTGATTGATCATTAGATTTTGAAGCCGAACATAATCATCCTCTGCCTTTTCCTTGGTTTTGTCTTTACTGTATGCTTGGAATAGATTTTTAAAATCGTTGTCAGGATGCCTGTTGTACCCTAAAAAATTGCAATGATATCTGTCCAGAGTTGCTCTGAAAAGATGATAGATCATTGCCTTGACCTACTTTCCTGCAAACATGGGGGATTTGCTAAACCAGTTAAAAGAACATCATAAGCTAACTTCACGGTATGGAACTGGAGTACAGGTATTGTGTTCATCATCTTGAATAAGAGGGAAGGGATTTCATTCAGTAAAAGGTATTTGAGCGAGTTTGATTTTTAGATGAGACTTAGTTTTAAGTGCCTTTTACAAATTCCAAAGGACTTCATTGTGAATGGAGTGCTTTTGAAATGTAGCCACAGTTATAATGTACCTGGTGTCATTATGATAATGTCACTGGCCAGGCAATCCAGGGGCTCAGATTAATGCTCTGGGGACATGGGTCTGAATCAAAACATCTGAAATTAAAAGGCTTGTTCAAAATAAAGAATGAAACCAAGTAGACCACCCAGAATTAACTTAGGCATCAAGGCCATTCACAAATGCAGCCTATCAACCCTGGAAAGTCCTCCTTATTGACGTGGGGGCTCACGTCAAAATGCCCCATTGGTTAAGCAACAGCATGATAACGTTATACCCTTAGTGTTTCTCTGCAAGGTATGAATCTAACACAACCCTGGGTGTGTCCTGCCCTATTAGTAGTCGGGAGGAAGTTGTCTTGGGAATACTTAGTATTAAACCTGGACTTCATGAGGTCTCATGGCATCAGGTTAAACATAGGCAAAGCTGCCTCCTGCTGATTACTGCCTACTGTCAACCCCCATTTCCCCCCCGCCAAAAAAAAACTATTAACCAGCATGTCTCTATGTTGAACATCATTTCAAAGAAACACTGAGGATGGCAAGGGCACAAGCTGTACTTTGGTTGGAGGGACTTTTCCAAGGGTTGTATCTTTGGAATTCCCTTCCTCAAAAGGTAGTGAATGCAGAATTTTTAATTTTTTGAAGGGAGAGGGAGATTCTTCATTACCAAGGGGATGAAAGATTATGGGAAGTATGCAATGTAGAGTTTAGATTAAAATCAGAAGATGTGATATTATTGAATGGTAGACCAAGCTAAAAGGTGTAAATGGCCTACTTTTGTTCCTTGTGTGTATGACTTCACTGGCCATCGCCAAGAGGACCCAGTGGCTTGGTAGCACTACAACAAGTGTTAGCCAAGTCATAGACTGCTGATATTCTGGATCTGTGACAGGTGGTAAGAGAGCCAACAGGAGAGAAAAGTCTACTTGACCCTTGCCCATGTCAGTCCACCAATCGCAGATATATCTGCCATTGACATTAGCAGAAGGAGTGACCACTGCAGTCCTTGTGGAGATGAAGTCAGCTCCATCTTCACCTTGAGGAGATGATCAATCATAGCGTGTAGCACTACCACTGTACTAAATGGGACAGACTTCAAACGGACCCAGCACCTCAAAACTAGATATCCATGAAGCATTGTGGACCATAAACAACAGCAAAATTGTATTCAACCATAATTTGTAGCTTTGTTTTCTTGCATATCCCCTATTGTACCATTGCTATCAAGCTGGGAGATAACCGTGGTTCAATAAAGGATATTAGGGCATGTTAGGAGCAGCACCAGACATACCTAGAAATTTGATGTCAACTTGGTGAATCTACAAGGGTACTTGCATGCTGCTCCCGCTGTTTAATGTGCAGCGAATAGGACTAAGTTGTCCCTCAACCAACGAAGCTCCACAATCCTTCAACATTCAGCCATGAATGGTTGTGGACAATAAATAACTAAAGGGTGGGGAGGGTTGCACAAGTATTCTCATCCTCCATAATGGAGGAGTCCAGCACATCAGTGCAAAAGTTAAGGCTGAAATATTTGGATCCATCTTCAGCCAGAAGTGCCAAGTGGCTAATGTGTCTTGGCCTCCGTATGAGGACCCCAGCCTCACAAGTTCCAGTCTACTGAATTTGATTTACTTCACGAGATATTAAGAAATAGCTGAAAGAATGGACAAGGTGATGACTAAGAGCTCTGGCAATATCCCAACAATGTTACCGAAGATTTGTGCTCCAGAACTAAACACGACTCAGTCATACAATTGTACAACATGGAAACAGACCCTTTTGGTCCAACACATCCATGCCAATCAAATATCCTAAATTAATCTAGTCCCATTAGTCAGCAGTTGGCCCATATCCCTCGAACCCTTCCTATTCATGTACCGTCCAGATGCCATTTAAATTAATAATTGTATCAGCATCCACCACACCTCTGGCTGCTCATTCCGTATATCCACCACTCTCTGCATGAAAAAGTTGCCTCTTGGGTCCCTTTTAGTTCTTTCCCTTCTAACCTTAAACCTATGCCCTCTAATTATGTACTCCACTACCCGGAGAAAAGTACCTTGCCTATTCACTCGATCCATGCCATGTTATCAAGCTCACTTGCTCCGCAATGACCTGCACACTGGCAATCATGGGTTTTACCATTTAACCCCAACCCCGTTATCTTGGTCCAAACATGGTCAACAGAGCTAAATGCCAGAGATAAGGTTAGTGTAATTGCCCTTGACAGCAAGGAGCATTAGACAAAGTATGTATCATGGAGCCCTAGCGAAATTGACATTACTGGAAATTGAGGAAAGTTCTTTGCTGTTTGGAATCATATCCAGCATAAAGAAAGATGATTGTAGTTGCTGGAGCTTGCAGTTCCAGGACAGGGCTCACAGAATTTGTAACGGTGGTATCCTAGGCCCAATCATGTTTACCTGTTTTATCAATTGCATTCTTTGATCATAAGATCATAGGTGGGGATATTTGTGGATAGTACAATGTTGAACACCATCCATGACTCCTCAAATTAGATGAGCTCCTTGACCATTATGACCTGACTGACCATAGTTCCCCTTGACTACACTAAGGCAATCTGGTGTAGGCTGATAGGGGTGACAAGTAACATTGCCACACAAATGTCACGTAATGTATTGCCAAAAGGAGAAATTCTAACCATCATCCCTTGATGTTGGATGGTGTCCCTATAAATGATTTTTCCACTAATATCCTGTCATTCCCACTGAACAGAAACTGAATTAGATCAGCCAAATACATAGCACAGCTATGAGAACAGGTCAAAGGCTGGAAATTCTGTGGTGGGTAGCTCACATCCTAACTCCTCAATGCCTGTCCACCATCCACCAGGCATAAGTCAGTGTAGCACCAACAAATTTCATGAGATTCAACGCCATCCTGAACAAAGCAGCTTTCTTGATTCGCATTTTACCCAGCTTTTACATTCACTTCCTTCACCAGTGCACAATGACAACAGTGCTGGAAGATGCACTGTAGTAATCTAACAAGGGTCTTTCAATGGCACCTTACAAACCCCTGATCACTACTTCCTAGAATGGACAAGAGCAACAGATGCGTAGTAACCCTAACCCATTTGCAAGATCCCCTCCAAGTCTGTCTCTGATATCTCTTGGAATTATTATCACTATATATTATCATTCCTTCACTGTCGCTGGTCACAACCTGGAACTTCCAACGTAACTGCACACGTGGGTGCCCCTACACCCTACAGGGATTTGTAGATTAGGTGGATGATAGGGAGATGGGTCTGGGTAGGATGCTTTGAGGGTCAGTGTGGACTTGTTGGGCCAAAGGGCCTGTTTCCACACTGTAGGGATTTTATGATCTATGAAAAGACTTTGAGAGCAGTTCAAAACCACCTATTCAACAACAATTAGGCATAGATAATAAATGATAGCCTTATATCCTAGTGCCTAATGTGATAGGCATTATATGTAAAGCAAGGTGCCACAAACAATGGGATAATCTGTTTTAGTAATGTTGGTTGTTAGATGATTGTTTCCTAGTGTATCTGGGGGTAAGACCCTGCTTGTACATGAAGAAATTCCAATGGAAGATGGGCCTTCTCTCTAATGTCTCATTAGAAAGCTGGTGCTTTTGACAGTGCACTGGTGATGAGATATAAACCTGAATATACACTGAAGTGTTTTTAGTGGTATTTAAACCAATAATCTTCCTTCTCACAGGACTGTGCACTTCCAATTGAGGCACTATAGTCTGGCACCAAAAATGAACAAACATTTTTCTAGAAGGCCTTTAATAAATCAAGTAACACAAACAAAATAAAGCCATAGAATGTTCACTGTGTAGCTGCATATCTACATCATACAACTCTCTTGCTTTTATAAACTATAAAATATTTTCTATCATAACTGAATTATTTTCAATTAGTTAAACCACGGTTTATCTTCTAACATATTTTCGCATTTAAGACCAGTCATTTTTCAGAAGTACATTGTTATGACCTGTGGAAGAGGCGTGAATTGGCTCCACTTCTCACCGCCTCAGTTGTCAACAGCAAATATTTTCAATTCATTTTTAACATGTAACAATATCAGATTTCAATTAGTTTACTTATTCCACACCCGCACACATGAACGCGCACTTGCACGAACATACGTATAAAGTGGAGAGAATATCTGGTGTGAATGGAAAATCAATAATATGCTGTGCAAAAAGTTCTTTGAGACTGAGGTTTATTCTGAGACCATGGTTGTTTAATTGATGTCGTGAATCCTCAACAGAGACAAAATTTAAAGATATCTTTGAATTTTCAATGAATGGATATTTCTCTGATTTGTTTTACACCAGGCATTACCTTCCAAGTGGCTGAGTAAACAGGGAACGAAAGGGAAGGGCAGCATGATTTCTAGTTCATTAGCATAATGAATTTATCATTTATTTTTACTTGAGCAGTTGCTCAAAGTACAGTTAATTTGTATATTTCCATGTCTGGCTTCATTGTTTTTCTGAGGTAAATTATCTAAACCTAGGCCTTCCATTCCAGTATGTGAAAATTCCGGAAAGGTTAAATCAAGCAGGAGATGCAGATCTGCTTTTTGTGGTTTCTTTCACTTTGACATGTTAATTTCAGGTCAGGCTGAGCCTTGTTAATTGATGGTTTCATCAAACTTTCCTCAGGCTGATCAGGTGAGCACTGTGGCCATCTTAAGTCAGTGTTTTCCTTTATCAAAGCCGTTTTAGTCCATGAAAATTCCCAGGTATTAAAAATCAAAGTCAGAAGTCACATGACACCAGGTTATAGTCCAACAGGTTTATTTGAAATTACAAACTTTCTGAGCACCTCCACGTTGTCAAAAATTGAAAGCTTTTTAACCCTAATCAAAACAATATATAATATTCATTGAAAAGTAGTCTGTATTTATAATTTGGACAATTAGAGATGTATTGAAAAGTGCTGATCATTCTGCTGTTAAAATTTCAAGATGCTGCACTAATCAGCAATATAAAAAGCTGATCAATAAACTGTGAAAGCCTGTATTGTTGAATATTTCTAATACACATCAAATTTTACCAATACTGAAGGTAACTACAGGCTTTTCTCTTTTTAGCCATATCAGCTGATTTTGGACACCTATGTTCAAAACCTGGACTTCTCAGCAGAGCAGCTCAGTGTTCACCATTACTTCAAACAGTACTGCTTGTGAAGTTGAAGTTGAAGTGTGAATTTAATAGAGATCTTATGGATTATATGGATCATTTTGATCATTTAAAAAGTATATAATTTTTAACAATAGTCTGTGCAATAATCAATTTACTGCAAAAATAATGGCAAGGGCATTTTTGCTTGATTTTATTTATGCACAAACATGATGTCAGGTGAGGGCAAATATATACCTACATATAAAAACCACAAGTTGCTGTCCGAGGTTGTCCTCTGCTGTTAACTTCATGAAACCAGCATCCTACTGTCTTGCTCAGTGTATCAGTGCTGTAAAGTGATGTTTGTTTCATGAAACTGATGTCGTCACCATAAAGTTAAACTTATTTCAATCTAAGTACCCTATTACGCTATAATAAGTATCGATGACAAGAAATTGAAAACTTAAATGATCAGGGAAATCACAAATGGTAAATGCCTTGAGATACTCTGCAATAGTAAATTATCGACCAACTGTGATTTTTTTTTTTAACCTATTCATTCATGTTACGTTTGTGTTAATTCCAAATGTGTTGAAGTGGCAAAATCTTATTCAGTAATGTTTTCACTCAGGGGTCATTTCCACTTGTGCTCTTTAGCAGGTAATTTCAAACTTGATTAATAATGTTTTTTTTAAACAGGAAACTTATTGGCTGTTAAAAGAATTGTTCCAGGCAACGTGGATACTACATGGAACAACTTGTTATTGACCGTAGATGCCGTCGAATGCCAGGTAAATATCCTTCATCCAAAGGAATTTCTCAGTAGGCACAAATTAGACACTCTAGAAACTTTGCAAATAGCATGAATTTCTTATCCACAGTTTTGCTCAGTGCATTATGATATAGAGTGATGCTTTTTTTAAGTTGGCATTTGACATTGAAAATTATATTGTAAACATTTAAAATAGAAATTTACAAGTAAGCACAATGTTCAAACAGTGTTGTATATCTGAAGTAAAATGTGCATTTGCTGGAAATCTCAATTAAAAGCAGAAAATGCTACGAATACTCAGATTGAACAGCATCTGCGGAAAGAAAAGCGGTTCATGTTTCCCATTGCTGATCTTTCATTCAAACTGGAAAAGTTTAGAGACCTGGCACGTTTTCAGTAAATACAAGCAGGGGAAGGTGGGAGAAGCGAAATAAGTTGATAAACATAAGGATAGATCTGTGTTAGGATGGAAGACCAGAAATTACCACAAGAATTATGTTGCAAGTCAAGTGGTAATGGGCAAGAAGAATCATGGAGTTATTTGTGCAGAAAATGGTAGCAGCAGAATAATTACTGGCAGCCACTTCTTGGGAAGATAAGAGAAGTAGTTATAATGTTAAATTATTGAACTCAGGACTGCCTAGTAGAAACATTTTCCTCTGATTTGAGTTAAAATTCATTGAAGTAGTTTGGGGAATTGAGTAGGGGAGAGAAAACTGGAAGCTCAAGTCATGCTTAGAGTGAAGAGTGTGCTGAAAAGATACCCCCTAATCAGTCTTTTCGTCTCTCCAATATAGAGGGTACTGAATGATGACCAACAAGAACAATGTACTAAGTTGTAATTTAGTGCAAGTAAATTCTTGTTTCACCTGGAAAGCCTGTTTTTGACGCAGAATGGTGGAAGGAAGGTGGTGAATGGGCAGGTTTGCATCTCAGACTTGCACAGGAGAGTGTTGTGCAATGATGAATGCGTTTGGAAAAATTGAGAGAACAGTTCCCATCAGACTGCTGGGAGGAAAAGACATGTTTTACAGTGGCAACCAGGGGAGATCGTTGAAATGGTGGATAATGATTTTAGTGTTACAATACAAAAAACATTTGGTGTTACATCTGTGACTTCTGGTTCACCCCTCTTTAACCCTAATTCACTGCTGAATGCAAAGTGATTCCCTGAATGCAAGACAATGGAATATGGACTGTTTTTTCATTAATCTTATTTTCATTTTCTTTCTTTTCTTTCATCTTTCTTATCCAATATGTCACAATATTAAAGTTACTTAATATTTTTATGCAAAGTTGCCTCTGTTTTATAAGCCATTTATACCTCCTAAGCTAAAAATGGCTTCACTATCTTTAAAAGAAATTGTAATTCCTCGGGAATGTATGGGAGGGTGTGCTGATTATCCAAACATAAAACAACTTCTTACAAATGCATCTCATTTCATTTATGTAAAATATTGGTTGCTGTGAGAATTAGAGCTCATATACATGTTTGTGGGACCAGCACACTCTGAATAATGAGGTAAAAGACATTTCAATTCACAGAATAGGGTGCTTTATGCACCTGGTATAGTTAGGCATGGATTTCAAAAGGAAAAATCTTGCTTGACTAACCTTTTCAAAGGTAACAATATATAATGGTAATGCAATACATGTAATTTATCTGAAATTTCAAAAGGCCTTCAATAAGGCTACCTCATAATAGTCTAATAAATAAAGTCAGAAGAAGCAGAAACAAGAACAAAAACAGAACTTGCTAGAAAAGCTGAGCAGGTCTGACAGCATCTGTGAAGAAAAATCAGAATTAATGTTTCGGTTCCAGTGATCCTTCCCCAGTTCCATAGGGGCAAATAATTGTCAAGTGAGTTTCAATATAAATAAATGTAAGCATTTTGGAGGCAAGATTAATTATTTGGAAGGTACAAGCGTGATGGGTTAGAGGAACAAAACAATCTGAGAATAGATATGTAAATCACTAAACATTGTCCCAGGTTACCAAGGCCATTTAAAAAGCTGTATGCTTGTTTTTAGAGGGATTAAATTGATAAAGGAATATAGATGAGTTAAGTGATTGGGCAAAATTTCGGCAGATGGAATATCATGTGGAATACTGAGGTTGTCCAGTTGGGAAGAATGTAAAAGTAGCACAAATCTAAATTGGGAGAGATTGCAGAATTCTGCAGTACAAGAGGATCTGGGTGTCCTTGTACGTGAATCACTAAAAGTTAACATAAAGACAAATGAAGTGTTGGCCTTTATTGCAAGGGCAATGGAGCATAAATATGGGTGATCCATTTGTGAGGCTGTACCGAGTGCATTGTGTACAGTTGTGGCCTTATTTAAAGGAGAAATGTACTTGCATTTGGAGCAGTTCTGAAAAGGCTCACCAGGTTGATCTGTGAGATAGAAGTGTTGTCTTATGAGGAAAGCTTTGGTCAATAGTTGATGGAATTTGGAAGAATGAAAGTTGATCTTATTAATACAGATAGCATTGAAGTATCTATTCAGTATTAATAAAATTTTTCTTTTAGTATTGTTCACTTTTATGCAGAGTGCGTAGGATTTAAGATTCTAAAATTATTCTGAAAATAGTTGTAAATCAAGAAATAATTTCTTGGTAAGGTGGCGTAAATATGTAATTATGCAGTATAATTAATCATGATTTTCACAAAAGGTTGAAAGATTGTTCGGTAGAAACCTTTTTGTTCTTCATTGTTACAAAAGAATTTTAATTGAATTATATGAAAATACTTTTGAACATAGGTTTTTACTGTTTGTCATTTTTATAACATTTTTATTTGAAGTGTTTTTTATCTTCACTGACTCATTGAGCCACATGGACCAAATACTTTACAACAGCTGTTGATACTGCTTCATCATTAACCAGCAGATGTTACAGTTCAAGTTGATCAGTTCGATATTTTGTGCTCTTTACAGTGGCTTAGTGGTTAGCTCTGCTGCCTTACCGCACCAGGAACCCGGGTTCGATTCCACCCTCTGGCAACTGTCTGTGCGGAGTTTGCACATTCTCCCCGTGTCTGCGTGGGATTCCTCCAGATGCTCCAGTTTCCTCCCACAGTCCAAAAATGTGCAGGCTAGGTGGATTGGCTATGCTAAATCACCCATAGTGTTCAGGGATGTGTTGATCAGGTGGCTATAAGGGGATGGGTCTGGGTGGGATGCTCTGAGGGTTGGTGTGGACTTTTTGGGCTGAAGGGCCTGTTTCCGCACTGTAGGGATTCTGGGATTCTATGATTCTAAGCTTTAAATGGGCATCTCTATCGGAAATCTACAACAACAACTGGTAAACCTAACTGCTTAAATCAGTTGAGTAATAATTGTCATCGGTCTTGAGCTTTCAACCTTCAAGGAGTCAGGTCATCGACTGTTTAGTGTGAGTTTTAAAATACTTTGGATGCCATCAGTTTCAGGATGCAGTTCATAAAAATATTCATTGTTTATTCTGATATTGAGCTTTACAAATGAAAGTGGAATATGCTTTAGTTATAAAGCCTCTGGTTGTTTCTTTTACCCCATTCTCACTCCAAAGATATTATTTTTAACTATTGTTTTATGAGAATCACAATAAGTGGGAATAATTATTCAGTTCTAGTATTTGACTCCATTTTAATGGAATACAAAGATCAATGCTATCACTTTAGAAGAAAAAGAAGCAGTTATATATAGGCTGAAATCCATTAGCCGATGTATTTGAAAATTTTGTCTGAATTGATTAACCAATTACTGCATCAAGGAAAAAAGCTGTCTTTTGGTATTAAACTCCAAGTAATCATGCTAAATTTTGCATTATGTCTTCTTTAACTGAAAGCACTTTGATTTAGTGTGGGTTGTGGGTTTCAGCATCTTTTTCAGTCATCATTAAAGCAATGCAATGCAGTCTGTGTTTATCCAAGTTGTTTTGATTTGTTACCCTCAATGTTCCGTTTGAAGGAGCTCTTTGCAGGTATGCAAATTATGAGCTCCTGATTTGCTGTGTGCATACTGCTTCTCAAGGTATTGAGGTATGAAAACCCTTCTGAATTCACGGATGAGCAGAGTGCTAATTGATTTCCCACCTGCCCTTCCCCTGAACAAGGCAGCTCTTAACTGTCAGTCAAGACAGATGATGACACATGCAGAACCGGATCAGAAGAGCCAATTCTAGGCTGTGCCCTGAAGGTTCTTGTAATTTCCATTGCTTGCCTTTTGTGTGCTGGTATTAGTTAGATCTGTTAGCCTGTGCTTGCAGTTAGCTTGTTGCTTGTACAGTATTTAGGACCATACAAACAGAGCTTAGCAGCCCTTTTCCCAGTAAATGTAATAGAAAGTGCATTCTAGACATTAAGCAGTGATTGGGGATGTTCCTTGTGCAATATACAGGTAAAGTCCTTGGCTTTATACTTCAGATACTATTTCAATGTGTATGTTCTGTATTTTGCTGTTGATGTTTCAGGGGCACCGTGTCTGAAAGTCACAGGAATTCAGAGCTGAAAGATGCTGTCTAATGTTTAGAGATGAAAGGCATACAGCATTTTGTTAATTTGGGTACTTTGGTGCTTTTAGAAACCATTTGCTTGAAATGATCAAGGGTTATTTTTTGAGTCTTGGCAAAAACAATTGATAATTCTGCAGTCCAAGAATTTTAGTCTGTATGTTTCTTAAACCTTTATCATTTGTTTTGACTTTACTTGATCAAGTATATTTACGGAATAGTTAGAAAATGATGTAATATTGTTTGCTGGTTGTTATTTTTAGCCACAGCCATGCTATGAAGGTTAATGGCGGTTCATGACTAATAATAATCAGCAGCCACTCCAACAAAAACTGTAAATGGCAAGCAATAATTGAACTCTATCATTGTATGTTGATTCTGAGAAAGGATTGTTATGTTATGCATTGCAGAGAATCTCTTGAATTATACTATTATAGACTTTAGATTTGATTTTTATTTGTCAAGATACCCATACTATATAAAACTTGATACCATTAAAGCAGTCTTGAGAAGAATAGAATGCATTAGAGGTTGTAGCATAATTTAAACTTGTGCAAAATGTATGTCTTTCAATATATGAAGTTTCATTACATGTGGTTTCTGAATACTGAATATGAAAGGTCCACAGAGGTGTCTTTGTATGCCTGGCTTGCAGTTATTCAGTTAAATGCTGCTGTAATTTATCACTCCATGAATTGTAGAGTTGTTCATCGACCTTTGTATTTTCATCAGAAGGAAAGAAATATGACAGTATCAAGAAAAAGATATTGTACAAAAATTACTGATGTGACAATTGGTTTGAATATCTTTAAAAATGTGGTTTTCAATATCCCACTTTTTTTCACATTTTATATCTGAAATTTTTTTAATACAACAAGACTTGTGCTTTTCATCACTTTTTTTGCAAAATATTTATTGTGCTATATATTGGTCTCTGATACTGATGTATTCCTCAATATCTTGATCTTTTAGGCTTCAGACAAAAAAATTGTAATTATTCAGTCAGATTGTGATGTTAGCTCTTCAGTTTTCCACATGCTAAAAATTTTGAGCTTGGATTATGAAGGCGTTTACAAGTATAGAAAGAGAGTAGTAACTAAAGGAATTTTTGGTCACTTGGAAGCAGACATGAGAATTATTATGGAGAATGAGGGAATAGCAAAAGCATGGAAAAATATTTTATCAATCTTCACAGACCTAGAAAGAAGTTCCATACTGAAAGTATGGTATTGGCCGGCACGGTGGCTCAGTGGTTAACACTGCTGCCTCACAACTTTAGAAATCCTGGTTCAGTTCTACCCTCGGGTGACTATCTGTGTGGAGTTTGCATGTTCTCCCTGTGGATTTCCTCTGGGTACTCCGGTTTCCACCCACAGTCCAAAGATGTGCAGGTCAGGTGGATTGGCCTTGGGAAATGCAGGGTTACAGGGATGGTGGGGTGGGGGTGGGGGTTCTGGTGGGCTACTCTTCGGAGGGTCTGCATGGACCCGTTGGGCCAAATGGACTGTTTCCATATTGTAGGAATTCTATGATAAGTAGAGCATAGCACAAGTGCGAAAAGGACTGAGGAAGTTGGGGTAATTTATGTCAGTGGAGAAACCTAAAAGGGCTAAACTCAGATTAAATACCCTAGGATCTGATGGCCTGCATCCTAGGCTTCTAAAAGAGATGGCTCTGAATGGATGTACTGACTATGATTTTTCAAAATTTTCTAGATTCTAGAATGGTCCCTGCAGATTAGAAGTTGGTAAATGTAACTCCACTATTCAAGAAAGAAGAGGGTGCGGGTGGGGAAAGAAACTGGGAATGACAGGCTAATTCGCCTGGCATAATTTATTGTAAAGTGATAGATTCTATTAAGGAAGTCTTAGAAACAACTCACTTCCCAAAGACTGTGGCATGATTAGCGTTAGGAAAGAGAAATTGTGTTTCAAAACATTATTAGAATTCCTGAGGATGTAACTGAATAAACTCATTGCACCTCATCCTTTCCCAGTTTGTTGCCATCATCTAATCTGCCTTGCTGTTTTTGTGGGAGAGTGGATAACATCACATTTATCCACATTATACTGCATCTCCCATGCATCTGCCCATTCGCTTAACCTGTCCAAAGCGCATTGAAGCAATTCTGCATCCTAAGAGTTCAGCCTCCCACCCAGCTTTGTATCATTTCCTGATGATTAATTTTAATGGAGGGTTGATGATTATTGAAGATATTGACAAAACCTGAATTATGCTACTGCGCAAATCGACATCCCCTACATACGACATATAAATGCCAAAGGTGGTGTTATTAGATGATTGCATCACTTAAATGAGTTAGTGAGAATCAAAATGCAATCCTTCTTGAGAAAATATCAAGAGGCATCTGAGGTGTCCAGCATCGACAGGAGTTTGGTTTCATTGAAGAGCTGTTATGGGTGAATGGTTCTACTTTTCCATATTCAACCACAACCAGAACATCAGAGCAATGATTTATTACCCGTTTTTGTATTGTTACTCTGAAGAACTTCAAAGATTCAGCTGTAGCTGTTCTCCCTTCCAAATCTATACGTTGTTCCTATGACAGACTGAGAGCCTTGGTTTGGTTTTCATATGTATGGTCATGATCCATTGCACAGCCACTTCACCACTAATGTAATCCATGTGCTGTATCTTCAGGATCAAAATTCTGTCTTTGGCTCCTGCTACAAAGTCTGTATTTCTGCACTAATTTCTGTATGACTGCTATCTCTGGCTGAACCAGACATTTGAAACCTCTACCATGTTTAGCTATCTGCTGAGGTCCCAACTCAGTCGTGAAGAACACCTACTTAGACTTGCATTAATGTTATATTTTCCTCCTGGATTCTGTATATTATTTATTATTATTGAGTAATTCTTTTCATTTCTGCAGCATTTGATTTTTCCTCTTTAAGGTACGATTTTGAGTTTTTCTTGCCTTTTTTCTTTTAGCAATGTGTTTTCCGATTCCTTGTGATTTCAGTTCTTAAAGATTTTTCATTCTTGGGGCTATTTAGGTTTGTTTTCTTCCTTTCATTAATTATGTTTTGATATTTTGTAGCTTATTCTAGGAATCAATCTAATTCTGGTCTTCAGAATTTACACTGTTAAATGTATCGTCTGTCTTCCTTTTCCCTTGGTCTTCAACCAATATTAGTCTTGCTATCATCACTGCCTGCCTCCAAAGGTCTTGCCTTTTGACTATTCTTATGTTGATATTCTATGCCATAGTATGCAAGTGAAACACTGAATTTGCATTTGATCCATGACTCCTACTTGCAATTGGTTTTACTCATAAATATTGTAATGTAATCAGGATTTTGCCTTCTGACTATCCTACTGGATAGTATCTCCCTATTGGAACTTAGTTCCAGCAATTTGAACAAGAGTCCCTCCTCGCAAGGAAATATGAATCTCATAATTATTTTGAATAATTCATTTCGTCAAATTTTAACATTAGGGCTGTCAATTCTGTTAACCTTAGCTGTTGCACATTAAAGTCTGCCTCGTTACTTTCTTTTGTTCTTGGCATATGCATCCAAAGTTGACCTGAGAAGGTGACAATGACAATTGTTTTCACAGCTGGTTGATTGTGTGGAACTGAGCCAGGTCAGCTCAGAGTAGCAGTTGCTTTCCTCTGAAGGACGTTAGTTGGCTTGCACCTCATGACATCAGATACATGAAATTTGAATGCATGGCTGAAAATACTTGAGACATAAAATGTTGAAAGGCTGATCTTTATTTTGTCTTAGATGCTGTCTGATCTGTTGAGTGTTTCCAGCTTTTTGTTGCATGAGTGAACTGGTTGAGCTTATGGTGATTCAGCAATTTTCATGGACAAATCTTAAGGCCTGGCAGCAAAAATAATCATATTTATTGAATCTAGCACAACTTGGGAATTCTCAACCTCTAAATTGCCAGTCAGTACTATAATGTTAAACTGCAAATAAAATTATGTGCTTATAAAATTATCAGAGTATGTTGATGCACAAAAGCTATTTTGAGACAGTCCTGAGCTTTGGCAAGCTTTTGCTATGAACCTAAGTGGCATATTGCATTACCATGTTATTCCTGTAAATTTTAATTAAGTACCTGTACTGTGACCTTTGTGTTGCTAAATCCTACGCACGGAGTACAAAATTGCACACATCAATTCAGTTATATAAGAAAAATTTCACAACCCTGGGCATTTTTAATTTCTTACATACATAGTTCTTAAAACAGTAGAACATTTACTGCTCATTTTGCCCTGTATGTTTAAGTGGAGCAATCGTTTATGAATAAACTCTTCTGTCTTAGAACAGGTAGACAAGGTGATTAAGAAGGCGTTTAGCACCCCTGCCTTCATTGCAGAGACCTTTAAGTTTAGGAGTTGGGAAGCCTTGTTGAGGTTGTGCAATATGTTGATGAGGCCTCTTCTGGAGTACTATGTGCTGTTCTGGTTGCCCTCTATAAGAAAGATATCATTAAGCTGAAGAGCATGCTGAAGAGATTTACCACGATGTTGCCGAGAATGGAGGGTTTCAGTTATAAAAATAGGCTGGATAGAGCCACTCTGTGTTTTTAAAAAAAAATGTAGTGTGTGTGTGGAATGAACTGACAAGGAAAGTGATGGATGCAGGCACAGTTAGAACATTTAAAAGACATTTGGATAAGTGCATGAATAGGAAAGATTTGGAGGGATATGGGCTAAGTGCAGGCAAGAGGGACAACTTTAGTTTGAGAACATGGTCAGCATGGACTCCTTGGACTGAAGGGTCTGTTTCGATGCTGTGTAATTCTATGACTCTTTAACACAGTGGTTAGGCATAACATGTTATTTGTGTGATGTTGTAGCCAGGAATTTGCATCGTGGAACTCCATGGTCAAGACACATTCTTAATAGCAGCTCAAACATCTGAAACGTTGTTGCACCTTTTACTGAGGCCTAACTGAAGTATGCTGTAGAATGACAGTGACAGAGGTTTGGTTACCATCTTCGGTCATCTTCAGAGATAGGATTAATGTTTAAATTCTGGTGTTTTTGCTGTTGACTGTCAAATTAAGTCACAGTAGTCTGCTTAGTTGTGCAGAAACAAATCAAATGAGTAAAAGTCTTTTGCAGGTTTAATGAGAAGGCTGATCTTAGCTGCGACACTGGTCGTTTGTCATAGATGGCGTCAGTTCCCTAGAATAGGATGCAAGAATTTGCTAGGGTTCATTTTAATTATATGCTAGCTCAATGCCAATTCCACATGGAAAGCAAAACTGCTAGTAACAGTCAGATAAGGTGGCACCTTTGGAGAAAGATGAATACTTCTTTAGTTGAAAACTGTGAAGTGAGAAAACTGTGAGCTGTAAAGTACCTCGGTACTGTGGGCAGCAGCTGGGTTTTCAAAAAAAAACAAACAAACATTTTTGTTGTTGTTTATATTTATCCCTTAACCGTGTTTGTTTTTTTTGTGTGAATGGAGCTGAACACAAATGTTAAGTTTAACGTAGACATCAAATAGATTACTATGTTTAATTTGGCTTCATTAAAGTTACTAATTGTTAATAAATTGCTGAGTCATAGAGTTGTACAGCACAGAAACAGACCCTTCAGTCCAACTGGGGGAGGTTATGGTCTAGTGGTATTACTGCCTCGGCAGATGGTGGAATTTGAATTCAATAAAATATCTGGAATTAAGAATCTAATGATGACTATGAATCCATTGTTGATTTGTTGGGGAAAAACCCATCTGGTTTACTAATGTCCTTTAAGGAAGTAAACTGCCATCCTTATCTAGTCTGGCCTACATGTGACTCCAAAGCTACAGCAATGTGGTTGACTCTGAACTGCCCTCTGGGCAATTAGGGATGGGCAATAAATGCTGCCTAAATAATGCTGCCTAGCCAGTGATGCCCACATCCCATTAATGAAATTTAAAAAAAACTCGTCCATGTCGACCAGATATCCCAAATTAATCTAGTTCCATTTGCTAACATTTGGCCCATGTCTCTCTAAACCCTTACTATTCATATACCCATCCAGATGCCTCTTAAATGTTGTAATTGTGCCAGCCTCCACCACTTCGTCTGGCAGCTCATTCCATACATGCACCACTCTCTGCATGAAAAAGTTGACCCGTAAATCCCTCTTATATCTTTCCCTTCTCACCTTAAACTTATGCCCTCCTAGTTTTGGACTCCCCTACACTGGGAAAAAGACCTTGGCTATTCACCCTATCCATGCCCCTCATGATTTTATAAACCTCTATAAGGTCACCCCTCAGCTTCTGATACTCCAGGGAAAATAGTCCCAGCCTATTCAGCCTCTCCCAGATGCTCAAACCTTCCAACCTTGGCAACATCCTTTGTAAACCCTTTGAATTCTTTTTTTCTAAATTACAAACCAGTGTCTGGGATTGGTTATTCAAAAAGCCTGGTTACAAATGATTATGGTCAATTCTGAGGATCTTTTGAAGGTTTTAATTTTACTGTGTTGCAAATAGAGGTAGAAAGGCTGATTTGGTTTGGGTGTTTGTCTCCATGATGTAACAGTAGGCTGAGAAGTAATATGTGAGACTAAATGTGTGAATTATTAAACCAGGATAGTTAAGTGCAGGAGGAATGCATGAATGTTGTCAAGGCTAAGTGAGTCCCGGTGGGTGAAAAGGGCAGGTCAATACAAAGCTTGCAATCATTTTGTTTGCAGTGGATAGAAGGGGTTCCTTCCCAATCCCTAGAACTGCTGGTACACCTATTCTATAGAGAAAATATGGTTAATGTCTGAGGTTAATGGAATTATCATTAACACCAGAGTTGTCCAATCCATCAAATGGAAAGATGACGTGCTATTCCTAGAACTTGAGTCAAGCTTCAGTGGAAAAGTATAGAAAGCTAAGGACAGAAAGATCAATGCAGGAGTGGTTTAAAGACTTGATGTTAAGGTTTGGAGTTCACAGCCCCACCTAAGGACAAAACACAAATGTTTAGTAAAGAAATAATCTAAACTGTGTTTGATCTCCCTGGTGTAGAAACCTTGTCATGAAAAGCCATAATAGAATACATCAACTGTTCAAACAAAAAAGAAGTTTTAACCAAAAAACAACCAAGATGCTTACAAGTATTGTCAAACTAAATTTGGCTCTGTGTAATATAATATATTTGAGGATTGATGACCAGACACTTGGTAAATAAGTTGGTTTGAAGGATCATCTTAAAAGAGGCATAAAGATTTATGGAGGGAATTCCAGAGTTTACAGCTATGCCTGTCAAAGGATTAAAGATTGACTGATCAAGAGTTTGGCAGATGTTAAAAATGCAGTTTTAAGGACAGTACAAACAGAAAAGGTGAGGCCATAGAGAACTTTGAAAGCAGGATGAGAATTTTAACGTTGAGCTGTTACTTAACCAGGACCTACTGCAGATCAACAACCATGGGGTAGTAGGTGAGTGAGATTTGGTGCAGGTGAGCATGGAGGTTAATTTGACTGCCTTAGGTTTTCCTAAAATGAGGACTAGGGAGGCTGACCAGGTGTCCATTGCCATAGCCTAGAGATAAGAAAGGCTTCGATGAAAGAATAAACTGAGGCAGGAGTAAGGAGTTCATCCATGTTACAAATGTGAAAATACGTATTGTTAGTGATGGAGTGGATAGGTGAAAAGGAAGCTTAAATTGAGTCATATATAAGGTGGTGATCATTCTGATTCGACCTCAGTCTGCTGCTGGGGAAAAGGGTGGAGCTGATGGCAAGGAACAAAGATTGTGAAGAGAGCTAAAAACTATGGCTTCTATCTTCCCAATATTTAATTGAAGGGGATTTCTGTTCATCCATTAATAGATGTTGGATAAGCAATCTGACAACTCCAGGTTAATGGAGACATTAGGAATCTCTCATATGATATCACTTTGGGAGAGGGCCATCATCAATAGTTATAAAAATAGGAAGTGCTGGAGAAACTTGGTGGGTCTGACAGCATCGAATGTGAGACAAACAGTCTTAATGGTTCAGGTCCAGTAACCCTTTCGTCAGATCTAAAAGCAGCTGGGAAAGGGTCGTTTTTATGCTGATGACGGAAGGGTTGGGGAATACATGGAAATGGTGTCGTGAGAGAGGGAGTAAAAGGAGAAGCAAGCAAAGAGATTGCTAATGATAAGCCAAGGGTGCGATAAATGCTGGTTAGAGTGCTAATGAGAAGTTTGAATGATAGAAAATGGGTTACTGTGCTGGTAGTGACACATACAAACAGGACCTAGAGATGTGGGTGTGGGTAACAAAGATGGATGAGGGTAATAAGCTCAATATTGAGTCTTGATGGGATAAGGTACCCAGGCCAAAGATAAATTATTGTTCCTGTAATTGCATTGAGCCTTGCTGGAGCACTGCAGCAGGCCTGAAACAGAAATGTTGGCACGGGAACTTGGTGATACGCTGAAGTGGCAGGTAACTGGAAGCTTCAGTCATTTCTGCAGATAGACAAGGCAAAGCAGTCACCCAGTCTGCCTTTTGTCTCCCTAATATAGAGGAGGCCACATTGTGAGCGGTGTATACAGTGGACTAAATTGAATGAAATGCAGGTAAATTGTGTTTGGGGCCTTGGCTAGTGATGAGAGAGGTGATAATGAGCAAATTGGTGCCATGGAGTGTGAGGAAGTGTTGGGAGTGGAGGTAGAGAAGGAATCCTTCAATCTGATATGATTGAATTAGATTGGTTCATGATGTTCTCCCTGCTTCAGATAGCCTCAAAGGGTGAAAAAAGAATCCTACTATAGAAGTCTGACATAAAGAAATAGGTATATTCTTGTCAAATAAAAGGGAAAAACGTTGCAAAAGAATGTGAATGGTATTTACAATGTTAAAGCACTATTAAGTTCTCTCCTTCAAAGATCTGGGTTATGATGTTGAGAGTATTCATTCAAGCTGACTGTGACCCTTTTAGTTCCTTTCTTTTGGTAGTGCTTTCAAATCTGTTGTACCCACTGAAGCATATATAGTTGTTTTATTCAGTGCTATGCAATCCTTGAAGTGCCCACCGGAACAGCTGGAAGGTTTCAGTTCTGACTTTTAATTGATGTGGAGGCGCCGGTGTTGGACTTTCACTTGTATTGCTCATCTGTTCTTGTTTTGTGGTGCATAACCTAGCTATTGTTGAATTCCAGGGTAACACGCAAATTCCTGCTGTATGCGTGTATGCTAGGCATGAATAGTTTAAACTAACTGTGACATCTGGATTAATCGTGGACTTATTTTCAGATGCAAATTTGAAGTGTAGTTTACCTAAAAATGATGACATTAAATCAGGGGCCTGTAGCAGTATCAGGAGAGAATTAGCATTTTTAGGGCACTTTTCATATAATCAGAACATCCTGAAGTACATTTAAATTGTAATCAACATTGTAGGCACTTCGGCAACCCATTTATGCGCAGCAGTGTCTTATAAAGGGCACCAAGTTAAATAACCAGATAATCTATTCTAGTAGATTGAAAACATAAAGTGCTAGAGAACTTTAGCAGGTCTAGCAGCATCTGTGGAGAGTGAAACAGAGTGAATGCTTCAAATCAGATATGACTGTTCTTCAGAATCTATTCTGGTGATGTTGGTCGATAGATAAATGTTGGATAGGACAGAATATGCCTACTACTTTTGGAATAACACTGTAGAATATTTTATGTCCAGTTGAATGTGGTGTCAATGCCTTGGTTTAATGTGTCATCCAAAACGCAGCATCCCTGACGATGCAACATTCTGTTGGCAATGTGTGCAGAAGTATTGGGCGAGATTAGGATCTCACCGAGAGTGGGATTTAATCACAACATTCTCACGCTGATGTGTGTGCTAACACTTGAAAGTTAGAAATAGAAAATTACTACTAGCTGCATCAATCTTGATTTTAAATGAATAAACTTCTCATTTCAGCAAATGTGTATATATCTGGTCCCAGGTGTTTTGACAATCAAGAAGTGTGTGCTGTATCAAATTAGTGTTTGACTCGTCTTTGTCATTTAAATAGTGCATAAATCATTCCCTAAAACAAACTTGAGCTATTAAGACACCAGTCAGATTATTGTGTGATCTGTCAGGTTCTTTGTTTCATTTTTCTGCTTAGTGATGTCTTCTGATATTGTGGGTAGCATTTCTACCTTTGAACTAGAAGCCCACCGTTTGAGTCTCACTCCAGGACTCGGGGATCATAGAAGATCTGTTCATGAAATAAAGAAACAATTTGATTGTCAAGCTGAAAATCCTTCCAATTTGCCTGTGGCAGGTGGTAAAAGCAGGAGAGTACCCAGTCTACCAAAACCATGTGGTAGCTGCAACACAGTAGCATCCCTACCAAGCACTAAACACAAGATCTTGCCCAGCTGTACTCAATAAAAGGTGTCTCCTAGTTTTGAGAAACTGCTAATATTCTTTTTCTCTCTTCATTTGCTGTAATTTTTTATTGTAAAAGTTGAAAAGAAACAATGGTTACCTGGATATATCCAAGTTTTCAGCATTGGTTTCATTGTCTCACTATAAAGACGCAAGTGGCACACCACTGAACTTATTCTTTTCAACATGTTAGTATTAGATTAAATAGTGAAGATTTGCACCAAATGCAGCTTATTCATCCAGGTGTCAATTGCACTTCCCACACTGTCCCACAATATGTCCATTTTACCTATTTCTCCAGCTTCCCCACCTCAACTGTCTGCTTCCATGATTCACAATGTAGAATACTTGTCTTTTGTTTACTGTAACAGCTTCCATTTGACTCTGTGCACCCTTTCCGAGATCCATACCAGAGCTCTAAGCACCCTTCAAAAAAAATTTCTTCCAAACCTTCCTTTTCATCTGCATATTTGGTCATTCTCCTAATTTCTTCTCCTGTTTGATCCTATCCTTCTGGATAGTTACTTCGATCATTTTATTACATTAGAAATTCTATTTCAAAACTAGTTGATGGATTGGATTTGCACTTTTCTATTGAGTAAATGGAGATATAAATGTTTGTTACATAAAAATAAAGGTAAATTGTTGTCCTTGTGAACAGATGAAAGAGTTCACTTTTGAGGTTAGTTCTCCAATGAGGTTCATAAGGTTTTATGGGAAGAAAGTGGTATATTAAACTGGTTAGTTTCCTGCAGTTGATTTCCACGCAATCGTGTCAACTGAAACATAATTTGGATGAATGGGCTAGAAGCTGTCTTCAAGTTGCAACAATATAATTTAATCTGCGAAGGCATGGTTTGATTTGTCAGAAAGAATCCTTACAGTTTCCCATTGTATTCTGCTCCTCATCCAAATTCTGCTTCTCTGAAATGTCAGGTCTTCTGGTCTAGCGGAAACATGACAAAATTAATCGTTTACTTTACAAGACTTGTTCTGGCTTAGAAGAATGCCTTCCTGAGTGCAAAAAGAGAACTGGCTCTAGGAAAAGAAGTGGATGTGGTTTGCTAATCTTGTCTCTTGGTCTCACTAAGGAATTATTTAATCATATTTTTAATTAAAGATCTGAGAAAATAAGTCACTATCCTGTTATGATTGAGTTTGTATTTTATCTGGATTGTTTTCATCACTTTCTGTATCATCAGTAATTAATACATTCTGATTCAATTAAATGGCTAAATCACATGAAACCAGTTAGAAATGATTCACTGAGGAGTAAAAGAAAAACCTTACTAATTCTTTAGAGCTGTTCTGTTTTATGAATTTTAAATTTAACAATTTAAAAGATGAAACAATTATAGTGTTGGCATTGTATGCAAAAAGAAAGCCTATGATTAAGTGTGCAAGATTAGAGTGTAGATGAAATGGACAGACCAATATTTTGTTCTTGTATTATTAGCTCCAATTACTCACTTAGCCCTTGTTATTGTCCAACAATAACCTGTTTAGGTGATATGAGATGTTGTTAGTAACAGGCAGCTTAATTGGAGTGCAAAACTGCTATTAGCCTGCCATTCTAAACATGCAACCCAACGATATGGCCATTATTATTTTAATTATTTATTATATCATAGAATCCCTACAGTGTGGAAACAGGCCCTTTGGCCCAACAAGTCCACACTGACACACAGAGAATTCCATCCAGATCCATCCCCTTAATCTACACATCCCTGAACACTCTGGGCAATTTAGCATGGCCAGTTCACCTAGCCTGCAAATCTTTGGATTGTGGGAGGAAACCAGAACACCCGGAGGAAAGCCACGCAGACACGTGGAGAATGTGCAAACTCCACACAGACAGTTGCCCGAGTGTGGAATCGAACCCGGGTCCCTGGTGCTGTAAGGCAGCAGTGCTAACCACTGAGCCACCGTGCCGCCCACTTATCCTTTTACTTTATTTTGAATCCCACTGTAGAGTACACAATAGTTCTTTTGCTTTCATTTGTTATCATTGAACATTAAAATCGTAAATGACCGTATGTAAAATGGCTTTGAACAATGGGTCTTTTGCTGATATTGAGATTAATCAATTCAATGAATCTGAATGAATTGAGAGGTCTCTATTTCTGAATTGTATAACTGATTGTATGACAATCCAGGTTGTTGAAACAGAAATTTTCTTCCAAATAAATACCAAGAAGGCTGAAAACACCATTTCAGTCCCAACTGGAAACTCCATTCCCTAGGTATCGACTCCTTCACGTAGCAGCTATCAGAATCTAAACCAATCTTTTGGTAAGAGAGATAGTAGGAACTGCCGATGCTGGAGAATCTGAGATAACACAGTGT
>NC_063345.1:44789203-44825394 GCF_021869965.1 Rhincodon typus
TATCCGCCTCCCACTCTCTCCCTATTTATTTCAGAACCCCCTTCCCCTCCCCCTTTTCTGATGAAGGGTCTAGGCCCGAAACGTCAGTCTCTCTGCTCCTATGATGCTGCTTGGCCTGCTGTGTTCAATCTTTTGGTAACCTTAGTGACTAATTTGATCCAGAAATGAGCTTCCAAACTCATTTGTACCATTTCCAAGACCAGCTGTTTCAACCTTTTGTCTTATTAGCCAACTTCGCTGCTGTCTCGGCTTATTTGCTCCCAAAACACTCCTCTGTATTTTTGTCACCTCTAGATTTGGCTATTCCAATCCACTCTGTCCTTGTGCAGTGCTGACAATGGAGGGGAGTGTATGTCTGATGGTGGCTTATGATCCTTTTGCTATGGATGCTGGCAGGATGGAAAGCTAGGGTCAGGAGGATCCTATTAGAAGGGAAAAGAAGCAATGAGAGCAGAAGTGTAGGAGATGCATCAGACCACTGCTGAGGGCCCTTCAACCATGGTGGCAAGGAATCCTCATTTGAGGAAAAAGGTGGGCATTTCTGAGGCACCCGTGCAGTAAGTGGCATCATTAGAACAGATATGACAGAGGTGAAGAATGGCATGGAGTATGTAAAGGAAGCAAGATATAAGGATGTATAATCCAGATAACTGTGGGAGTCATTGGGTTTGTAATGAATATTGGTGGTCAAGCTATCCCCAGAAAAGGAAACAGATGTTGAGGAAGAGGGGCATCAGATACAGACTGTAAGTCCATGGACCATATCATATTGGAGCAGAATTAGGCCTTTTGGCCCATCGAGTCTGCTCCACCATTCAATTATGGCTGATGTGTTTATGAACCCCATTCTCCTGCCTTCTCCCAGTAACCCTTGACCCCCTTACCAATCAAGAAGTAGCCATTCCTGTCTTAAATACACTCAATGACTTGGCCTCCACGGCCTTCTGTGCCAATAAGGGCACTCTCTAGCTGAAGAAATTCCTCGTTTCAGTTCAAAAAGGTTGCCCCTTCACTCTGAGTCTGTGACCTTGGGTCCTGGTCTCTCCTACTTGTGGAAACATCTTCATGTCCCCTCTATGTAGGCCTCTCAATATTCTGAAAGCTTCAATCAGATCCCCTTCATCCTTCTAACCTCCAAGTAAAGACCCAGTTCCTCAACTGTTCCTCATATGATAGGTCCTTGATTCCCAGATCATTCTTATCAGCCTCCTCTAGACCCCCTCCAAGGCCAGTATGTCCTTCATTTGGTACAGGGGCCAAAACTCCTCTCAAAATATTCCAGATGCATTCTGACTAAAGCCCTGTACAGCCCCAGGAGTACATGCACACTGTGTTTTATATTCTAGCCCTCCCCAAATGAGTACTAGCATTGCATTTCCCTTCCTAACTGCCAACTAGACCTGCAAATTAACCTTCAGAGAATCCTGAAGTAAGACTCACAAGTCCCGTTGTGATTCAGATTTTTGAAATCAATCCACAATTTGAAAATAACTTATGCCTCCAATCCTCTGCCCGAAGTGCATAACCTTTCACTTTCCCACATTGTATTCCATCTGCCACTTCTTTGCCCACTCTCCTAGTCTGTCCATTTCGTTCTGCAGCTTCATCGCCCCCTCACCACTACCGGTCCCTTCACCTATCTTTTGAGTTATCTGTAAACTTAGC
The DNA here is from genome assembly GCF_021869965.1 of Rhincodon typus. Taxonomy (NCBI): domain Eukaryota; kingdom Metazoa; phylum Chordata; class Chondrichthyes; order Orectolobiformes; family Rhincodontidae; genus Rhincodon; species Rhincodon typus. The sequence goes on from NC_063345.1 coordinate 44,790,869, forward strand.
AACTGCCCTCAGTTCCTTCATCCAAATCACTATTGTATAATGTGAATAGTTGTGGTCCCAACATAGACTCCTGTGGAACTCCACTAGTCACCAGCTGCCATCCCAAAAAATGACATTTATATCCCTACTCTGTCTTCTGCCAGTCAGCCAATCCTCTATCCTAACACCATGCGCTCTTATTTATTTAGCAGTATCCTGTATGGCATCATGTCAAAAGCCTTCTGGGAATCCAAATAGATCACGTGCACTGGCTCTCCTTTGCCTAATGTGTTTGTTGCCTCGTCAAAGAATTCTAAAACGTTGTCAGGCATGATCTTCTCTTGACAAAAACTGTGCTGACTCGGCTGTATTTTATCATGCATTTCCAAGTACTCCGCAAACTCATCCTTAATGGATTCTAAAATCTTACCAACGATCAAGGTCAGGCTAACCGGCCTATACTTTACCGTCTACAGCCTGCGTCCCTTCTTAAACAGGGGTGTTAGCCATTTTTCAGTCCTCTGGGACTTTGCCTGACTCCAGTGAATCCTGACAGATCACCACCAATGCCTCCAGAATCTTCTCTAGAAGCCTGCAACAAACTTGACAGGTTTGAATATCAGCAGCAGTTAGATGAGGTCATAAGTGAACAGTAATGGTCCAGTTAAGGGCCTGAATTTGCATCTGGGCAGGAAAGCCATCCACAAGTCTTACTACCCCACACTTAATCAGGTTGAGGTGACAAGACGGCAGACTCCCCAACCTGGATCCTCACTCCCAATTTCATGCCATGTATTTTCAAGGGTGCTTAAGTTATGCCCCAATCCTCAAGTGCACTTTGATCTGTTTCACAACCTTTCATGGAATACATGAATTGCCATTTTTCTCTTCCTATTTGGAGTATTTTACAGTTATATAAATTAAAATTAACCTGCCATTTCTGCGTCTGTGCAATTTCTTAATGTTACTGTAAATCAAATGTTCATGGCAATTTTTCAAAGAACAATACAGCATACTTGTTTAAGATAGAAGGTAAAAATATAGTTGTTGGTAAATCAGAAATGAAAGACAAAATTCTGGGAATGAAACGAGCATTTCAGCATTGTGAATCAAAGTGAAATATTAAAAGAAAAATGTTATCAAATACTAATGAGCCTGTTCTGTACTGTCGTCACTTTCTGTTTGTATATAAACTATCAAGATGAAAGAAAAAATATTTTTCAATGTCAAAGGGTCAATAAATAACTCTGACTTCAAGGTCTTGAGAAGACTTGTAGCTCATGTTGGTGCTGTTGTTGACTTGCTCGCTGAGCTGGTAAGTTTGTTTGCAGATGTTTCATCACCACACTACGTACCATCATCAGTGTGCCTCCTTTGAAGCGTTGGTGTTCTGTCCTGCTTGCTATCTGTGTCTCAGTTGCTGAGGTGAGTGGCATCACTTCCAGATTTGTTTCTTAGTGGTTGGTATGTGGGGTCCAGCTCTACATGTTTGTTAATGGAGTTCCAGTTTGAGTGGCAGGCCTCCAGGAATTCTCATATGTGTCTTTGGTTAACTCGTCCTATATGGCTACGTTGTCCCAGTCGAATTGGTGTCCCTCTTTGTCCATGTATATTGAAATGAGTGATAGTTGGTCATGTTTCTTGGTAGCTAATTGGTGTTCATGAATCCTGATGGCTAGTTTCCTTTGGGCTTGCCCTATGTATTGTTTTTGGCAGTCTTTGCATGGTATCTTGTAAGTAACTTTTTGGTTCTGTTAATTGTGGTTGTCGGATCCTTTATTCTCATCAGCAGCTGTTGTAGTGTAACTGTCAGTTTGTGGGCTACCATGATTCCTAGGCTGTGGAGTAATCTGGTGGTCATTTCACATATGTCTTTTAATGTATGGTACCTACACAACAAACCACAACAAGAAGAGACAACCTGTCCAGAGGCACTGGTCACCTTACCATACATTTAAGACACATCTGAAATGTTCACCAGATTACTCCGCCCCCTAGGAATCATGGTAGCCCACAAACTGACAGCTACTGACGAGAATAAAGGATCCGACAACCACAACTAACAGAACAAACATTATTTACAAGATACCATGCAAAGACTGGCAAAAACAATACATAGGGCAAACCCAAAGGAAACTAGCCATCAGGATTCATGAACACCAACTAGCTACCAAGAGACATGACTAACTATCACTCATTTCAATACACATGAATAAAGAGGGACACCAATTCGACTGTGATAACATAGCCATCCTAGGACAAACCTAGCAAAGACATGCATGAGAATTCCTGGAGGCCTGCCACTCAAACTGGAACTCCATTAACAAACATGTATAGCTGGACCCCATATACCAACCACTAAGAAACAAATCTGGAAGTGATGCTACCTACCCCAGCAAACTGAGACACATAAATAGTAAGCAGGACAGAACACAGACGCTTCACCGGACGCGCACTAATGATGGTACCTGGTATGGTGACACAATGTCTGCAGACAAACTTATCGGCTCGCCAAGCAAGTCAGCAACCGAAATAACAGTCATTAAATATTGGTCATGAAAACAGTCCACTATCTAACCTCCTTTTAAAGTTAAACTGTTAAATACCATTTCACAATTTAGCTGTTTTAAAGTAGTGAGCATAGTTGACGTTGTAAGCCAATTAACGGAGAAAATATCCAGGTCACCCGTGTGAGGGAGCTGAATGGGTGGCAGTGGATATCTCGTAATAACTTGTCAGTAAATTCAGTAGTTCCCAATTGATTTTTGTGCTACGACTGGAAAAAAATAAATACTTGAGCACCCCAATGATAAAATTTGCAGGACTTAACTGTCAGCAAAAGAGGATAATTGCATGTGAATACAAAGGGATATGTAACGATTATCAAAAGGCACTGATTTTCAGTTTTCACAGACAAATGGTAAAAATTGGAAGAATCAATGAAGTATGTGGACCAATTAGCCTAAAATTTCTTCAGGCTCTAAGCTTACTCCCTTCATCTGAATTTGCTGCAGCAATACTGGACAACTCATTTGAACACAATGTGTTTGTCACCAAAGCTCCTAATATGGGAATTAATCCACATTCACATTGTGCATGTATGAGCAGAATTGATAAAATAACCCAGTAACTTGAAAATATAAATGCTGAAGTCTCACTAGTCAAATTAATTAGACTCGGTCACCATTTCTAATGGGATTTTAGAAGTCAACGCAGGTATGTCTTAGTGTTGATGGCTGAAATACAGTAGAAAGCAAGAAAATTGGAGGGAATTGATCACTTGTCTTTTGAATTAAAATCTACATGCTGTGTATCATGATTGTCCTTCATATTTGATGGTGCTGGGAATTAGTTTATCCAAATTAATAGCCAAGTGAGCTAACTGTCACAGTTTAGATTGTGCATGTGATTTCAAATAAACACTGGGCGAACACCTAATTTATTGGTCACTAAGAGGGTTCCAGCAGTGCTTGAGGATATTTGTACTAATCTGCAGACTAGTTAGTTCACATCTAAATCCTGAAAAAAAAATTAAAATGGTAAGTTGCTACAGTGTGAAACAAATTGTTTAAACTGGTTTTTGTTATACTATTTGATTAATGCCTTCTAGATTTCAATTTGACTTCACAAAATGACTTCTATCACTGAACTAAAAATATTAATTTTCTCCCTTTAAACAACTGTTAGGAAAGCTAAACCATAAAATAAGGTTAAATTGACAATTTTTTTTTTGGCATTAAGCAATTAAGTTGAGAAACCTATCCAAAGCTGCTTTGGAAAATTGTGCTCTACGATGTGTATTAGAACATGAGAGTTTTAAGTAATTCTGAGAAAAAGAGTGACGAGTAGCCAAAACAACAATTTGCAATCTTCACAAACTTTCAAACACTTGATTGTCAGCTGATTAAAATTCAAATCTAATGCAAAGTTAAAGAAAACAATTATTCAACTTATCTTTGAAATAATACTATAGTATAACAAATTTCTGTAAGTTAATAAACCTCCAAAGTATAAAAAAAAATTGTTTAAAATATAACCCAGTTCCTAATAATGTCAGCCAACTATGGGGTACAGCACCATCTGCTCTGTGACTGTAATAATTGATTTTGAACATGCTTCATTGCACAGGCAAATGCTTGAAAACTTGTATCATGGAAAAGCTCGTGACATCAAATAATTAATGTAAATTGCATTATAATTAAGCAACACTTAAATGTTGACTTTAGCACAGTGACAAAAGAAAAACCAATAAATTAGAATTTAAATTAATTTGAACACTGGTTACTTCTACAGCTTATGCAAACTCTTAGTTGCAACTCCCACCGTGCAAAGATGTGCAGGCTAGGTTGATTGGCCATGCTAAATTGTCCGTAGTACCCAGGATCTCTAGGTTAGGTGAGTTAGATATGGGAAATCAGGGGTAGGGAAATGGGTCTGGGTGGGATGCTCTTCAGAGAAACAGTGTGGATTTGTTGGGCCAAATGGCCTGTTTCCACACTGTAGGGATTCCATGATTCTTAATTTTGTAGAACAGTTGCTTAAGTAAATGTTGCAGTTTCTTAAAAATCAAGTTAATAATTCAAAGGACAAAATGAAACAAAATGTATAGAAATTAAGCATTTACATTTAAATTTTTCAAGTTTAGATTGGTGAGATGGGTAATGTGAAGAACTTTTTTGCTTCATGAACTCGGACCGACCAGCCACTTACTGCTTCTACCAGGGGTCGGTTAGCTCATATGGCTGGTCTGCAATGTAGACACGCCAACAGTGTGTTACCATAAAAGTGTTGCCTTCTCCGCCTCACCCCTTGCCCGAGGCCTGGTGTAAAGGTTAGGTTGCCGTAGTCTTACCAAACAGTAGGGCTACTCTTTCATTAGAGAGAGAAGACTGATGGTAGTTTAACCTGAGGGTCACCATGCCTCCGTGAAATGAGAGGATGGGAAGGGGAGTGCTTCATTGTAACCTCAGCCAGAATTGAACCCATGTTGGCATAACTCTGCAACAGAAACTAGCCATCCAGCCAACTGAGCTAACTGATCTCCATGAGGCATGGTAACTCTCAGGTTAAACTCACCACCAGCCACTCCCTCTAGTAAAAGAGCAGCCTATGATTCTCCTGGGAGCAATGACAACTTTGACTCTACTGCTTCAAGATCATCTAATGTAGACAATGTGGTTAGCCGCTAACTCTTTTGTCAGATTTTTATCAAAGGTTATGAACTAGTCATAATGGGTAATGGTCTAAGGGGAAGTTTATTTACATTAGTAATGCAACAAATGTACAGTGCTGCAAATAGATGAGCAGAGGAGCATGAGTAGGCTATTCAACCCTCATGCCTTGCTCTACCATTCTCGATCATAATTGATCATGTACTTGAATGCTATTTCTCCTCACTACCCCGACATAAAATGTTGGAATAGTCAGCAAGTCAAGCAACATGGCCTGATTTTGTAGTCAATGGTGAAGCAAGGATGCTTTCCTTTGAGCTCAAAGATTGCTTCATTGAGATTTCTAAGATAAGAATGTTCACCTGGTTGCCATGTATTTAATTTACATACATAATTAATATTATATAATTATTGGGAATTTCCAACCTCAGTGCACTGATATTATCAAGCTGTCCAGGCAGTTAATCACATTAAAGAATTCTCAAACAGTGAACAAAAATTCAAAGAACTAACTCAAGCCCACACCTGAAGTGTTGTGTGCAGTTTTGGTTTCCTTATCCAAGGAAGGATATAGAGAGTGTGCAACCAACGTTTGACCGGAATCCATCTGTGAAGGGAGGCAGGATTGTTTAAGACGATATTTACTGGAGATTGAAAAGATGAGAGTGGACATCTCATAGAAACCTATAAAATTCTCCCAAGACTTGACTGGACTTGACTTACAGGTAGATGCTCCCGATGATCATGGAATCCAGAACCAGAGCTCACAGCCTAAGGATTCAGTGTAGGCCATTTAGGATTGAGATGAAAAGAAATTTCTTCACCAGAGAGTGATGAGCTTGTGGAATTTGCTGCCGTAGAAAGTGGTTGATGTCATAATATTGAATGGTTTCAGGACAGAGATAGAAATAGTTCTTAGGAGTAAAGGGTTCAAAGGGTATGGGACAAAAGCGGGCAGAGGGTACTGAGTTGGATGATCAGCCATGATTATATTGAAGGGCTGAACAGGCTTGAAAGGCCAAATAGCTGATTCCTAGTATTTTCTGTTTCCGTATTCCAAAATTGAGATAATACAAGAGAAAGGCATTGAAGTTGATGATCAACCATGATTATGTTGAATAGTGGAATAGGATGAACAGGCTGAATGGCTTGTTTCTGTTCCTGTATTCCTATCCATATAATTATAGTCTGCTTCTTATGACTGTTGTACAATGCTTTGGGGTGGCATGGTGACTCAGTGGTCAGCACTACCAGGGGCCCAAGTTTGATTCCACCCTTGGGCAACTGGCTGTGTGGAGTTTGCACCTTCTCCCCGTGTCTGCATGGGTTTCTTCTGGGTGCTCCAGTTTCGTCCCATAGTCTAAAGATATGAGGGTTAGGTGGATTAGCCATGTCTAGGGATGGGCATGCTAGATGGATTAGCTAAGGCAACTGCAGGGTTACAGTTATAGGGTAGGGGTGTGTGTGGGATGCTCTTTGGAGTGGTGGTGTGGACTCAATGAGCCGAATTGCCTGCTTCCACACTGTAGGAATTCTATGATTCCATGAATTAGTTAATTATAGTTGGACTTATGCGGGGAGCTCAGGTGAGATTAGGCAGGAAGTTCCATATTAAGCAAAAAAACAGTCTCAGGACTTCTTTATTTAAACCGCCATCATGCATACTCGGAACAGTACTGACGAAGACCAGGAAGCATGTTTCCACTCTCAGACTTTTACTTTAAACCATGAAGGCTAATTGAATCTGTTCTGCTGTTGCTCGTAGCCCCTCCTGCCAGGAGATCTGTCATGGTCTGTCACAGTTCTTTGCCTTGCGCAATGCTCGTAATTCCTCTGTAGCTTGTTTGCACTGCGCTTGTCTGCCTTCCAGCAAAGGATAGAATAGGATAGAAATTCATTGTGTGTACTGCTACGTGAACAATACGGTGGAACGTTTTATAAGTCACCCCACCATGGCACCTACATCAATGACAGAAGTCAAGCATAATTTTTTAAAAATATTAATATAAAGTTCATCGCAGTTCACTTAACGGTTTCTGGGCTCGGAAAACCAAATTAGGAACGAGGAAATACCCTGAAGACACAGCCACTCCTGGACGAGAGTGCCTGCTGGGCCGCTGGAATACCTGGACGCCAAAGATGAAGAAGACCTCTACATAGGGATGAGACCTCCACGCTGGGTGACTGCCAAGCCGGGCTGAGACCACCTTTTCTCCTTCAGGCACCAGGGCCTGGTTGCAGACCTGGAGCCTCAGCCTGGCCTGCAGGTCTGAGCCGGGGGAGTCAGACTGGGACCTATACCTTGCTCACCGGGAGACCCCCTGCTAAGGTGGAGCCATGTCCGGCTCATCCTGTCATTGCTGTTGCTGCTAGAGGCCTCTTCCTTCACCTGCCACTTTCCAAAATTAAAAGAAAATAAAGAGAAAAGAAAGGAGCAAAAGTGAAAAGAAAACAAAAGTCAACTGGAGTGGACAAGCCCTGGGCTAAGTCCCCCTACTCTGTCGCTATCTTGATTTTGAAAAAAAAAGCCTAGGTTGACCTCTTTCTGTCACTCTCTACTTTGCCCTATAGGAGAGGTATCTTAGTTTTTTTTTCTTCAGTCCTGATCATAAGGCAAAAATACACATATCCAGGAAAGAAAATGCCACTTTTTAACTCTTGCAATTTCAAGCACTTGTTCATTTTTTCTTGTGTTTAAATAAAATTGTAAAGATATATCCGAGCATGAACATTTCAGTGCTATTTCTCCGACATGTATTTTCATCAAGTTTCTGAGGCATGCAGGAAATTAGATTTCTTGTTACAACATTAAGTTTTCTTGCTAACACATCCTTCATCATCATTAAAGTACTTCTGGCCATCTCTATTCATCCTCTGACTTTGGTATCTGCTGTACTTTGTCCTACGACTTGATATGTACCTACTTGTTCCAGTATATTGTCATTTCTTCAGACTTCACTCTAGTTTCTTATAATGCATTCCCTCTAACTATTGTTTTTGACTTTGTGCTGCTCATGCGCAGACCATTTGCTCAGCTTCCAGGTTTGACTTGATCTGCTATTTTGTACAGCCTGTTCTGATCCTGCATGTAACAGTGTCATCAGCATTCCACAAGTTTGTTCTTGTGTTCAGTTTTTACCCTTTGAAGTACATTTAGTTCTTTGAAAGTTTTGTACAGAACGAATGATCTTGCATGGTCATACTCCCTCCTTCACTTGAAACATATGACTTTCTATTTTCTAGTTTCACGCTTGTTACTTGGTCTCAATATAGAGTCTGGATAAATCCATCTTTACTGTCAATGTCACATTTCAGTAGCATGTAAACATTCTTATTTACTTTAAGCAATTTAACCATTTTCTTCCATTAAGTAGTTCCTGTCTTATTTCTACTCCAGGTCTGACTTCACTTCACCAATTCTCCTTCAAATCTGTTATTATTTCTTTCTGTTATGATTTTCTAAATCACTTTGGTAGGATTACACTTTTAGCCTATAATAAAGTGATTGCTCAACATTGCTTTAGGTTCTTGGGTAATGAAAAACATTGCCATAGTCCTATTGGTCGACATGGCTGCTCTGTCATTAAAAAGATGTCATTTAACCTGTGGGTCACCATGTCTCAGATGAGGGGACATGTTGAGAAAGACAGTCTTTCATGGTAACCCCAGCTGAAGTGGGAATGAAGTGATGCAGAGTAACGCCACAGCATAAGTTTAATTGCTGCACTAACTGAGTTTACTATGAATGTCCTACCTTCTCAACTTTGTCCCTTGCTTTGAGACGTTGTGACCCTCAGATTAAACTACCACCTACATTGCAGAGGCGGAGCGCCAGCTCTCAGATATCTCCTCCTATCTTCCCCTGGACCATGACCCCACTATGATGAATCAGGCCATGTATCTACTACAGTAACTGATCTCATTTCATCTGGTGACCTCCCCGCCTCCTCCCCCTACCACCCCTGCATGACACACACACACACACACACACACACACACACACACACACACACACACACACACACCCATTGTTTCAGCCTGCCCCTGCTCCACAGAACGTATCTCTTCCTACCTTGACTCAGTCTTCTCTCCCCGGTCCAATCCCTGCCCACATACATCTGTGATGCCTCTGACGCTTTATGCCAGTTTCAAAACTGCTAGTTTGCAGGTTCTAGCAGCCGCCTCTTTACTGTGGATGTGCAATCCCTTTACACGTCCATTCCCCACCAGTTCGGTCTTAGGGCTCTCCGCTTCTTCCTGGAGCAAAGACCTGAACCCTCCCCACCCGCCACCAACCCCCTCTGCTTGGCTGAGCTCGTTTTCACCCTCAAAAACTTTTCTGTTTTAACTCCTGTCATTTTCTTCAGGTCAGAGGGGTGGCCATGGGTACCTCCTTGGGCCCCAGTTATGCCTGTCTCTTTGTGGGTACGTGGAACATTCCTTGTTCCAGTCCTATTCCGGCCCCCACCCACAACTCTTTCTCCGATATATCGATGATGTCATTGGTGCTGATTCCCTCTCATCCGGAATTGGAAAAGTTCATTGATTTTGCTTTCAATTTCCACCCTGCCCTCACTTTCACCTAGGCTATCTCTGACTCCTCCCTTCCCTTCCTCGACATCTCTGTTTCCATTTCTGGGGATAGACTGGCCACCAATATCCACTATAAACTCACTGACTCCCACAGCTACCTGGACTATATATCCTTCCACCCTGCTTCCTGTAAAGACTCCATCCCATTCACTCAGTTCCTCCATCTCCATCGCGTATGTTCAAATGAGACCAGCTTTGATAAGGGAGCCTCTGAAATGTCCGTTGCCTTCCTCAAACGAAGGTTCCCCAGCACCGTTGTCAACAGGGCCCTCGACCGGGTCCGACCCATTTCCAGCACTTCTGCCCTCACCCCTTCTCTTCCCTCCCGCGACAGTGATAGGGTTCCCTTTGTCCTTACCTACCATGACACAAGCATCCATAGCCAGAAGATCATCAGATGGCATTTCCGTCACCACCAGACACACATTGCCCTCCCCTCCCTTGACCACCTTCTGCAGGAACTGTTCCCTCCGGGACACCCTGGCCCACTCTTCCTTCACCCCCAACACCGCCACCTCCCCCTGCCATGACACCTTCCCCTTCAACCGGTGAAGGTGCAACACCTGCCCATTTATCTCCTCCATCCTCACTATCCAAGGGCCCAAACATACCTTCCAGGTGATACAACACTTCACCCTCACTTCCCAAAATCTACTTACTGCATTCAATGCTCACAATGTGGTCTCCTTTATATTGGGGAAATGAAGCGTAGACTGGGTGACCACTGCACAGAACATCTACATTCTGCTCGCAAAAAAGACCCTGAGCTACCCTGCCTGCCACTTTAACACACCACCCTGTTCCCTGGCCAACATTTCTGTCTCAGGCTTGCTGCAGTGTTCCAGCGAAGCTCAACGCAAGCTGGAAGAACAACACCTCATTTTCTGCTTGGGGACCCTGCGGCCCTCTGGACTCGATATCGAGTACAATAATTTTAGGGCCTAAACTCTCCCATATCCTAGCCCCCTACCCCACACACCAGGCCTTGTTATCACACAGTTTGCCATTACACACTATCAGTCCCCATTAACAACTATCCACCTTCCTAGCTAGATCACTGTCAACTCCTTTGTCTATCCAACTGCTCTTCTCTTCTCTTCGGGTTCTATCCGGTTGTTTACTCCCTATCCCATGCCCCTGTCGATTTTCTGCATATAAACCGACGCTTTCCCAGCTACCATCGGTTCTGAGGAAAGGTCACCAGACCCGAAACGTTAACTCTGTTTGTTTTCTTCACAAATACTGCCAGACCTGCTGATCTTTTCCAGCAACTTCTGCAGTGTTCCTGATTTACAGCATTTGCAGTTCTTTTGGTTTTTACATGTTAATACTAAGGTTAACGTGCAGGTTCAGTTGGAATTAAGATGTTAGCATTCATTTGGAGAGAGCTAGAATATAACAGCAGGGATGTACTGCTCAGGCTGTGTAATTATCTGGTCAGATTGCATTTGGAATATTCAGAGCGGTTTTGGGCACCGTATCCAAGAAAGAATGTGCTCGCCTTGGAGGGGATTCAAAAGAGGTTTGCAAGGATGATCCCGGGAATGAAGGGTTTGTCATATATCGAGAGGTTGATGACTCTGGGTCTGCACCGGATGGAGTTTAGAAGGATGAGGAGGGAAAACGTACAGAATACTGAGTTACCTGGAGAAGATGTTTCCACTAGGAGGAGAGACTAAGGCCCAAGGGCACAGCCTCAGGTTGAAGGGAAAACCCTTTAGAACTCGATTGAGTGTCTGATTTTGGGAGCTAGCATTGGGAAGTGGTCAGTGTTGCTGCTGAAAACCATTCCCTGGACTTTCTGCTGAATTTTCACCTCATGCTCCCATCCTACCCTGTCTTACCTTTGGCCTCGGACCCTTTGTTGATCCAGGGCCTCTGGTTAAGTCTATTGCCACTGACACTGCTACTTGTGGAGATGATGACCGTGCAGAGGTGCAGCTTTCTAACTGAATGACAACTCTCAGGTATATGGAAATTCCCTGGAACCCTTAATCCCAGATCCACTCACTTTCCTAAACAAGAGTGACATGGGATCCCGTTGGCTCTTCAGCTGGTGAACAAGAAATCCGTGACAAATATCAAATTTGGTTCCTGGAGTCTGACTTTAAATTTAACATGCCCAATCAGTACAGAGCAGCAATCAACAACTGTGCGTGGAATATTGAATTGCATACCCAAATAGAACACTATAAATCAAAAAGCTGTGGTTATGCTTTTAGTGTTTGTCACACCGTACCCAAGTGCTAGCCCGGCACTAATTGCCAGGAAATGAATTAAGACTGTCCAGCAGGCTGATCAACTGCAAAATTAATATGATTTGCAAATCAGAAACTTGGACATTTTAACTTGGTAAATAAGCTTCTTAAAAGCTGATCTTCCAATTAATTATTGTATGGAGGTAATTGTAGAATATTGATGAAATGTGAAAAACAAGAGCCAGAGTTTAAGTTTAAGACAAGTTCTTCACATGAGTGATGTCAATTGGAGTTGATTTTCAAATGTGGTTGTAGATGTTAAAATTATATTTCAATTTAAACAAACTAAATGCTACCATAAGATATAGGAGCAGAAATAGGCCTTTCAGCCCATCCAGTCTGCTCTGCCATTCGATCTTGGCTGATCGAATGAAAGGAACGGACTGCCGTGTCTTGGCTGGGAACAAAACCTGGGTCTCCATGTGGTGGGCCACCACTGAACCACCAATGCATTGACAATTGAGCATCTGATTGCTTTTCGTCATCTGTAGTTATTTTTGAGAATGTTTTTAGCACAAAACATCAAAATTAATTTCTTGTAAATATCACCAGAAGTCCGATTCACCAGAATGTCTGTGATAAGTTTATATCTGGACTGAGGGTGTATGAGTATTGGTTAATACCAGTTCGCTGTATGTTATAAGATTAGAAAAATATAAAGGATGGACAAGTTTCTTTATATTTATCATTTTGTAATTGCTGAAAACTTTACATATGTAAACTGTAATTATATCCATGTGCTGGAACATGAAGATGTCTTTGAATATAAGCAGCATCTAGAGAAACTGTTTTGGAAGCATTATCCCGGTCCTCGCAAAAGCATAGTTCAAAGTTGTTCAAAGACACCATGAGAAAGTGAGGCCTTTTACAAGAATATTATTCATAAGAGTATGTATTTCTCCAGACTAATATCTTGTGTACTTTCCTTACTCAAGACAAATCCCTACAACAATATGACAATTCCTGTAGCTTTAGGAGGATTCATTTGAATATAGATTTTATGCCATGTACATTTTGAGGTCAAACTAATTGAATGCAAACACTTTTGTGTTCTAGCATAATCGTGCTTCTTGGACGCTTTGCTCAAGCGAAAAGTGGCTCAATCAGGTGTAAAGTTAAAGTATATATCTTAATATTAAGCCACAGATTTTGTAGAATGCACCCACTAACTAATATTACATTTAATAATTATTTAATAATTTAATAATATTAAAATCTACACGTTAATTATATGCGTCATTTATGTTCCATTACCTGAAGGACTACCAAAAGAAATCATTCCAGACTGGGTTTCTTTTTTAAATACTCTTAGTAGATACCAATACCATATAATTATGTATATCTCTGTGTCATTTAGCATGCATGCTTCTCAAAAGCTATTGTTTGATGTCAGTATTCACAGATTTAAAAAGAAATTATGGAAGATTGTTCCATGTAATTTAGTAGAAATGACGATTGCTTCGAACATGGTTGAGTAGCACTGCTGTTTCATGAAACGATTTCCATGTCTGGTTGAACACTGATATATGTATACAGTCTTGGTTAGAAAATAAGCAAAAGGCCAATGTTCACAGGCAACAGAAGAAGAAAAAAACTTATATGGTTACTTCTTATGGACAAGGTTTTAAGAATCTGCTAACAAATGGATCAAAAATTATGTTGAAAAGACCTGAGACCTATTCAGAAGTCCAAGTAAGGATCTGTTGTCTTCTAAAACCTATATGAATTAAAGTGACAAGAACTGTAAATATGGCATGATTCCCCTCTGTGTTGATGTTCTTCTTTATGCTCACAGACCAAAACGTTGTAGTTTCGGGACTTTTTTTTTAAACAATGTTCATCCCCCAACCCCATTGTGTGTAGGTTGAGATTGTGAAGCTGAAATTTCGAACAGATGAGAGGTGGAACAGAACCCTTAGCCAATCAAGTCAAAAGCTATTTTGACCCAGTTGCAAATTGCAACAGTTGAGACATCAGATATTTGAGGTGGCAGCTAGCACTGATCAAGACCAATTTGCAGACTTTCCCAGATCCATTTGCACAAAGATCAAATTTGCCTTGTTGCTCCACTTAGTCGTCCCTGAGATTTTTCTCCATGCAAAGTGAAGGAATGGAAAAGTTTTTTTTTTGTTTTAAAATGGGATTCATTATTTTGTTCAAATAAAGCAATCGGTCATCCCTGAGATAAAACACCTTTGTTTCTGGCAAGTTGTGGAGTCATTCCCATTGCTTCAGCAAGGTTCAATATTAAACTGTAGTTAGTTATGCTGGTGCTTTTTTCGAACAGATTCCTCACGGTGGCATGGAAGCTCTCCAGTCACAATCCTTGATATTGGTTGGAGGACCAACTGTTCAAATAAGCTGAAGGTCTGTCCATGACTTCTGAAGTTAGAAAATTTCAAAATTCGGTTACAAACTTGATCTGATCTACTTTGTGGTTACCTTACTTGTGCTGTGTTCCAATCTCGGAATTTTTGGCTCCAGTACATTTATTGGAATGTCCCTGGATGAGAATACTCCTTATTAAGAGGGACTGTTATTCAGTCAATGTTGAGACATCTTTCAGAACATACCAGCTTTTCTACAAATATTAGTTGATGTCATGAGCAGCAGTAAAATGTGAATAAAACATGCAATTTGTTAATGATGTAGCTGAAATGTGTTTATGCTCAGATGATTGTAATTACATGAGTGAGGGAAATAATATTTCCAGAGTAAAATTCTATTGGATCTCCCTGCTGATGCATTGAAGAAACTTGATGAATTGAAGTCCAATGATTAGAAGTAGTACGCGTAAAGAAATGCTTTGTTTTCCTCTGCCTGAAGGCACTTCAGCCATCACTGGAATAAGCAGTTAATTCAACAGCATTTTGTCTGAGATAAAAGAGAAATGTCAGATGACGTGCTGTTTTTACTTTGCTGTGAAACTTCACTGTATTTCACTATAGTTGAATGATAATTTAAAACAAAAGATCTTCAGAGAAGTATTAATCACCTTAGTTCATAATCGGTTTACTGGTTTACTATCAGTGCTAATACTAATTTTGTTAAATTTGCACTTTAAGGATTTTTTTAAATGCATTCATAGGTTTGCTGGTGAAGGCCCATTTATTCCTATGCATAATTGCTCCTGTAAGGTAGTGGTGAGCCATCTGAAACTGCTGCTGCCAGTGGGCTGGGTGGAACTGATGTTCCATGTGCCTATAGCCCTTGCCCCCGCGGTTGCAGAGATTACGAAGGTTGTGAAGTGTCATGGAAGAATTTCTATTGGAGTGGTAAATCCCCTCTGCATAGTCTCGCAATCACATTCCTTGTATAATGTGGTTTTCCCGAACTGCAAGCAATATTCTAGTTGTGACTTAACTGACATTTTATACAATTCCATCTTTTCTTAAACCCTGTGATTTGGCTAATAAAGATGCATATATCATATGCCGCCTTAATCACTTCAACTTTCTGTTTCACACCCTTAAGGGACCTGTGGACATGCACACAAAGCTCCTTCTGATCCTCTGTGTTTCCCAGGGTCTTAACAGTCATCGTGTACTCCCTTGCCTTGTTTGTCATGTCCAAATGGATCACCTCACACTTAGCCAGATTGAATTCCATTTGCTACTGATTAGCCCATCTGACCAGCCTATCTATATCCTCCTTAGGCTATCTTTCGCATTATTTACAACTTCAATAATTTCCATGTCATCCTCAAACTTACTGTTAAATCCTCCTACATTTAAATCCAAGTCATTTATTTTACCTAAAGTAGCAAAGAACCCAATACTGATCCCTACAGACCCCCATTGGACACAGGTTTCCAGTCACAAAAAATGCCCTGCGATCATCACTCTCCTCTTCGTGCCACTCAATCAATTTGTGATCCAATTAGCCAAACTTCCCTGGATCCTTGGCACTTTCCTTTGCTATCAGTCTCAAAATATATGGCCCATGTTTTATCTTTTTGGATTTGACTTTTCTAATTTGTTTGAGTGTTGTGTTAGAATTTTTCTTGTGTTTAGTATCTGATAAATCACACATTGTTAATTCAAGAAAGCCTGGTTAAAATGGACCTATTTTATCACTTACGTGCCATAAATCGCACCCATTTCACATCTCTTTTCTCCTTTCACCACCACGAACAATCCTTTTATCTTTTACACTGGCCCCCTCCACTATCTGCTCCCTAGCTGTTCCTCCACCTCTGTCTAAAATTGTCCAGCACCTTTTCAATTCTGAAGAAGTCATTACTGACTCAAAACGTTAACTCTCTTTTCCCCTCCATAGATGCTACCAGACCTACTGAGTTTCTCCAGCATTCTCCTGTTTGTTTCTGGTTAAATTAGCTCATTTTAAAATACAGGTTCTGGGAGATGGGTGTCCACAAGGAAAGCTTTTAAAGTAACCTTTTTGCAACTAGGAAAAGGTGTGGATCATGAAGGGAAGTCAGTTTATCCCTCGTCATTCAGGACCTTAACAGTTTTCTATCCGAACTGTAACAAATTGGAGAAGCTCGCTTGTATTCTGGTTGAAACAAGTTTGCAGTGCCAAATGAAGAAGTTGTCCATAAACATGGTTCTTATAATTCCTAACATTTTCTTGGATTTTAAGAGTAGTGATGAATTGAGAACATTGAAAAGTATTTGTGAAATACCAGTATTTCAAGCACTGTATATATCTTAGAATATCTAGAGAAAATAAAGGTTTGCTATAATATTTCATGTATGCTGTTTTCTTTGTTGTGACAAATAAATAACTTTTCAATAATTTAGCTGGAGGAACACTAGGTGAATCTATCCAGTCTTTTTGTGAACAGTCAAACTAATGACAGGTTTCAACAGGCTGACACAAGCTTGGCAGACTTAATTATTTCCCCTGAGTTGAATAATTCTATAAGTATACTACCTTATGACTCCATTATAGCTCAGTTGTGCCTGTTTTATCATTGGTCAATCAGATCTCGCTTTGTCTGCAGAGACTAATGTTCTGTCTTTATTCTTTGGCTTTCAAAGGACTTAACCAGCAGTCCTTCGACCCTGCAAACAATGATGAGCCACTGCAGTTTAATAATTCAAATGGCCCATTGGTGACAGAATGTTCTATCGCCCTCTCTAATGAACCAATCAAGAAAAGGAAACGGAATAATATATCTGCAGGTAAGAGGCAGAAATGCTCCCAGTTCCAGCTTAATCTCAAGTACTATAGAAAGTGTACAGACCATCAAATTGTCTTGATGTACTATTATTGCTTTAAAACAATAGCAAAGATTATGTATGCAGGAAGAAAAGAACTTTCCCTTATATACCTGAATACATTCTCATAATTTGCAAACTTACTTCACAACCTAGGGATTATTTTCAAACTTGAGTCATTGTTTAGTAGCCAAGTGCAGCAGATAATTCATGCACAGCAAGATGCCTGAAATGCTAATGGTTGAGATAGTAATGCTGGCCAGGACGTTCAAAGATCTCCCGTACTTCGAATAGTATCTGAATTGGCTGGCACAGCTGTGGTTTAACATGCTGTTCAAAAGCAGGTAATAAGAGAATATGCAGTTTTAGCATTTCCTTAATCTCTTCTCTTTAAGTTAAACAATTGCAGCCTTTTATAGGAATATAATTAGAAACAGCATGCAACTGGCTGTATGTACTTTTTTAATATGGTTTTAAAAATGGACGAGTTTGGAAATTGATTTTAGCTATAATTAATCATCTGTATGTTCATTTCTACTATGCATTACAATGAATGACAAGTGCGCACATAAGAATATAAATACCTTACTCATACTGAAAAACTAAGCATTATAATTGGTGTTAAATTATATACATATCCAGTTGATGACTTGTGGTGTTGTACTCAAGTGAGGCAAGACCCAAGTACAATGTTCAAGACGGTTAGTATTTAAGGCCTTGCTTTGAGTCACCAAATTTGACATCAAAAAAACCCAGAAATTTTCAAAAATATGAGCTGCCAAAAGATCAAAAGGACTTCTAAAAATTTATATCCAGTGTTAATTGGTATGGGGAGAAATGTTGTACTGGACAAATTTCAGTAGTAAAGCCATACAGCACTTCTCTGTACTTAGGACAGATACTGTTCTCTGGAGGAAAGACAGAGTCCTGAAGGATGTATTGCCTACCTAGTGCCAAGGTACAGAGTATTTCTTCTGGGTTGGAGTGGAACTTGGAGTAAGAGAAGAAGGATCCAGTTGTTGTTGTCCAGGTAGTTATCAACAATGTAGGTGGGAATAGAAAAGGTAATCTGCTGAGAGGTTATGGGCATCTTACAGCTGAATTTAAAAAGCAGAACCGCAAATGTCCAGATTACTACCTAAGCCATGTGCAAATTGGAATAGGGTGAATAAGATTAAAGAGATAAATGTGTGTCTTAAAGGGAGAAATGGTTTTCAGTTCATGGAGTACTGGCACCAGTACTGGGAAAGAAGAAAGCTGGGGGATAGGGAAGGAAGAAGGGCAGAGGAGGGTGGCTCACTTAAAGTGAAGCTTAAAAAATATAGAAACCAAAGAGCAATAGTGAAGGGGAGAAAATATACACAAATTAGAACCAGAGTAATTAATAATGGTTAAATGGTCAAACGTTAGACTGTTTTTATCTGAGTACACTTAGCAGTTTCAACAAGATAGAAATCAATAAACATAACTTGACAGCAATTATGGAGATGTGGTTGCAATTATGGACATTGTGAGTCTATTTATAGCAGATGCACTGCAGCAGTTCGAGAGGCAGCTTAGCACCACCTTAATGACAACAAGGGACAAACAATATATGCTGGCCAGCCAGCAATGCCCAGGTCCCACAAGTATAATAAAAACAAAGTAATCAAGACCGGGACTCATTATTCAAGAGGATTCAACATTCCAGAAGAATAGGCTAAAAGGAAAAGAAGGTGGAGCAGCTTTGTTAATAAACGAAGTTATCTGTGCTGCACTGAGTAGTGACATAGGTACAATAGATCATGATGTGGAATCTGTTTTGGTGAAAATAAGGAATGGCAAAGGAAAGAAGTCAGAGGTGGGAGTCATCTGTAGGCCACCAAAGAGTTGTCTCACTGCAGGACAAAGTGTGAATTGGGAAATAGTGGAGGCACTTAACTGTCATGGGTGACTTTAGTCTGCATATTAACTAAACAAACCAGATGGACAAATGTAATAAGGAAGACAAATTCGTAAAGTGCATCAGGGATGATTTCTTAGAGCAATGTATTGCACAATATACTCTGGAACAGGCTATTTCAGAACTGGAAATGTGTAATGTGGTAGGAGTAATAAGACATCTCATAGCTAAGAAACCTGTAGGGGTTAGTGATTACAAAATAGTAGAATTTCAAATTCAGTTTGAAAGCAACTAATTCGGGTCTCAAACTGGTATCCTCAACTTAAAAATAAGGACAAACTCTGGTATGAAGGAAGAGTTGTTCAAAATAGGTTGGGGTAAATAGACAAAGGAAGAAAAAAATCAGTGAGCGCAGTGGCAGGCATTTAAGCAAATATTTCACAACACTCAGCAAAAATTTATTCAAGTTAGAAAAGAGGCTCCACTGAGAAGGATGAGTACCTGTGGTTAACTAGGCAGTTCAAGGAGAGAATTCAATCAATGACCAAGGCATACAAAATGGTGAACACTGATGGTTGGCCAGAAGATTGGAATTTTTTTTAGGAAGCAAAAACAAAGAAAATTGATTATGATAGTAATAACACAAATCACAAGTGCTTCTATATGAAAAAAGAAAGAGTAGCTAAAGTAAATGTTGTACTTTTGGAGGAAGCAGCGGAGGAATTAATACCTAGGAAAAGGGATATGGCAGACAATTTTATAGCAGTTTTTCCATTAGTCTTCAGAGTAAAGGGCGCTATAAACATTTTAAAGATAACAGATACGTAAGGTGCTAATGGGAGGAAAGATCTTGTAACTGTATCTGCCATGACAGATAAAGTATTTGACGAACTAATTTGACTAAAGGCAGACAATTAGCCAGGTCCTATTGGCTTGCATCCAAGGGGTTCAAAGGAAGTGGCTGTAGAGATGATAGAGGCGTGGCTCATAATATTACAGAACTTAGTGGATTCCGAGAGAGTTCCAGTGATTGGAAAACGCCAATGTAGTGCTCCTGTTCAAGACTGACAGACAGAAAGCAGGAAACAACAAGGCAATTAACCTAATACGTGTCATAGATGCTAGAGGCCATTATTCAGGGGAAAAGAAAGAGTATTAAGGAAAACTTAAGACAATCAAGCAGTATCAAATTGTTTTGTGAAAGATAAATTATGTTTGACAAATTTGCTATAATTCTTTGAAGATATAACCAGCAGAGTTCATAAGGGGAAACTGATAAATGTAGTGTATTTTGACTTCCAGAAGGTATTTGATAAGGTGCCATATGAAAGGTTGTTGCACAAGATTGGAGCCACGATACTGGGAGCTTATATGTTAGCATGGACTTAGATTTTGTTAACATACAAAAGGCAGTCGGGGTCTTTTCCATGTTGGAAATACGTAACTAGTGAAATGTCTCCATGATTAGTCCAAAGGCCTTAATTATTTACTACCTGTATTAATGACTTGGAGAGCACAGAGTGTAACATATCCACATTTGCAGATGATACAAACATAAGTGGGAGGCATGTTATGATGAAGGCCTAAGGAATCTAGAACGGGACATATGTTGAGTGAATGGGCAAAAATGTGACAAAAGGAGTTCAATGTAGGAAAGTGTAAGGTCATGCAATTTGATAGAAGAATGATACGTCAGATAATTACTTAAATAGAGAGAGACTCCCAAAAAAAAGTTCAGCACAGATGGATCTGGGTGCTTCTGTGCATTTAAGCATGAAAAGTTAGCGTGCAGATACAGCAAGTAATTAAGAAGGCAAATGGAGTTTTAGCCTTCATTGCTAGGCAGTTGGAGTTTAAAAATAAGGAAGTTTTGTTGTAACTGTACAAGGTATTGTGTACAGTTTTGGTCCCTGTATTTAAGAAAGAAAATGCTGGCAATAGAGGCAGTTCAAAAAAGCTTCATTCGACTGATTGCTGGGATGAAGAGGTCGATTTTTATCAAGAATGGCCAAGTAATTTAGAAGAATATTAGAAGGGTCTCATTGGTAGGTGGCCTTACTAGATTCTGAGGGGACTTGACCAGCATTCCAATCAATATTTTTTAGGTCTGCTTGTGACAGTGACTTCAGTGTCCGGACCCTTGGAGTGGCTCCATTCTCAGGACATTGGGTAGATGTTGAGAAGCTATTTGTATGAGTGGGGAATCGCGAAATATGGGTCAAAGTTACAGTGTAAGAGACCACTGATTAAAACTAAATGCAGAAAAAAATTTGATCTTCACAAGGTAGATTGAAGCAAGGCTTAAAATTCTCTACCCCAGAGAGTTGCGGATGTTGGATCACTGAAATAATTTAGAGAAGGAGGTAGATCATTGAATGTTGTGGAATTTGAGGTCTTTGAGGAGCTGGTATGAAAGGGGAGTTGAGACCTGGAACAGGTCAGCCATGGTATTATTGAACAGTGGGTCAGTCTTGACTGGTCAAATGACCTACTCCTACTCCTTCTATTTCTTATGTTCTTATGATCCTTACACTTCAGTTACTTTGACCAGGCCAGTCCAAGCAAAGGGAAATATGGGCTTGGCACAAAGCTTCCAGTTATACGTAGAGTAGCAGAATTGGAAGAATAAACAGCCTGGGACTTCAGATCATGTTTGGAATTCCAATTTTAATACGGATGGATCCCACCAAGTTACTGTCCTTACATAGTGAAGTACGTAATGGTGACAACATCTAGAGCAGAGAAAAGGGCTTTCTCTTACTCCATATTCACGCACTGTAGCTAGCTCATAAAACAGGAAAACCTAAAAACGTCTTTATGTATTCTAACTTCATAGACTACATCAGGAATGGGAAAGTCATATGAAAACCTGCAAAACAGTTTCCATATGTTGTGCAAACTATCTCTGTTTTTCACTTCCCCACTCAACCACACCCCTGCCCTTTTCTGATGAAACCCTAAGCCTGTCCTTCCTTCAGAGATGTGGCCTGCACCCATCCTTTCTCTCGCAGAGACCCTGTTTTTCTCTCTTTTTCTGCTAAAAGTAGCATTTGAGAATTTTCTGCTTTATGCCTATCTTGTGTTTATTAGCTTTTTCATGTGGATATAATTTAGGGAGACATGTGTTGCTGGATCTTGGAACTGAACCTTTGAGCTTGTAGCAATTATTTAACCTGTGGGAGACTGGCTAAGCATGATTGCCTATCCTCCTTCCTGTTGATCAGTATCAACACTCATGTTAAGTGAGACAAATTGAGCGCTATTAATGGCAAGTCTTCACTTCTGAAAATTGGCTGGCAAATTAACAATACATGGTAGAATGTATTGTTGGCAGCAGAACTATGTTTTGCTGACATACACCATCTGCTCCTCATTGTTACTATTTTTATTCAACCAATTTGTTCAAGCCTAGATTGAACAAATGGAACAATGCTGCTGGAAGGTTTGGCTAGTGTCAGCTTTGTCACTCCTGTTGTGAAAGTTAGGACCACTGCCGTTTTGTAAAAAGTATGACCATTCTTCTACCAGTAAATCATTTTCTTGCTGTCAAAAGACAGAGTAAATAACCAAGGAGCTTTGTAACAAAGATGATTTTCTTTAGTTTTGTGCAGTAAATTGGACACCCTGTTCCTCTTCAATCATAGATAATGTTACAAAAAAGTACATCATTCTTTAGTTTTCCTTTTTAAGTTCTGTATCTCCACTCTTTGCATGTTCTTTGACCAACAGTTTGACCACTAACATGTTTCCAGGCCTCTACCCACGTGACTCTCTCACATTGGCTGTAAGAAAATATTTCCCATGTGTCTTCTGCAGATCAAATTTGCAACCCCTTTATCTTTATCTTTACTGCCGCCCTAGCTGAGATTGGGAACCACTGACATCATTCATCATGAACTTTTAGGGCCTTCTCATACTCGTCACATAAGGTAGGTAAACGATCCAGTGGACAGATGTGACCTTTTATTTAAGGTCATTCTTGAAGCTGTCACATATACATTGGACATGATATGAGTCTTTTGTTCATTCAGTATTCAGGTACCAAAAGAATGATTTGCCTTATGAAACCATATAGCATTGGTATAATCTACAAATTTAATTAATTAAACACAAGACATAAAATTATTGCCAGTACAAATGTTAAATTCCATTTAATTAACAAATGCAAAACACGAGTAATAAAAATTGCAACATTTCATTACCAGACCAACGGCACAGAACCTTGACCAGTATCTGTACCATAAAACATGCACTGTTTTTGTTTTGATTTGGTTTATTATTGTCACATGTACCGAGATACAGTAGTAAGTATTGTTTTGTGTGCTATCCAGGAAAATCATACCTTACATAAGTACATCACAGCAATAGATCAGAATGTAGAAAATGGTGTTATAGCCACAGAAAAGGTGCAGAGAAGATCAACTCTAATATGAGAGGTCCGTTCAAAAGTCTGAAAGCAGCAGGGAAGAATCTGTTGGTACATGTTTTGAAACTTTTTGCTTGTTGACTTTCACTTAGACTTCTCCAAAGCAGGAAGAAACAGATCTGCTGCAGGATGGATGGTTCCTGCTAATTTGCAGTTGAAACTCTGACAATTTGCTTTCTAATTTTCTTGCCCTATTAAATAAGGCTGTCGGTTACCTGCTAGATTTAAAACCATGATTGCATGCTGACCCCATTATTTCTGATGGCCCACAGTCTTAGGACATTGACTCATTTAATTTCCAGTGGATAGAATTAATAATACATCACAAAATCTGAAAATTTGGTATTGGTTTTATTTCATCAGCCATCAAGTATAATCCCAGGTTACTCCTCACTCAGACTCTCCAATTCCAATTTAAAGGAATCATGGAGACCCTGAAACCAACTCTGCAATGCTCTCAGTCAGATGCCAAAATCCTTTGTCCATCGATCCTAGATCCCAGAATCTTCCCCATTTATCACAGAATTTTCTCTCCAGATCCTGATGCCCCTTCAAAATGCTGTTGACAACCAAGCTGATCACAGTCCTTCAGACTCCTTCTCAGAGTTTACAGATCCTAAACAATTCTTCCCCTGATAGCCCAAGACCTTTCTGATAAATCAATATGCGAAACCTCTTTTGTTTTATATACACCTCCAGATCAGACTAACTCCACAGGAGGTCCTCTAGTGGTTCAAAGATAATTCATATGAACACAAAATTTGTTTTTACATTTAATGGAATTTTATCAACGGAGGTTGTCAATTTTTTTAGTTTTATATTTTGTACCTGACCATCTTCAGCATTTAAGCCATAAGTTAAGGAGCATTAGATAATGCTTTAGATTCGATAAATAGGCAATTTGGTTCCTTGAGTCTGCTTCACCACTCAATCATGGCTGACCTGTTTCTCAACCCCATTTTCCTGCCTTCTCCCCTTAACATTTGATCCCCTTACTAATTTCTGTCTTAACTGCACTCGGTGACATTGCCAGAGGAGGCTGCAGAGGCCATGAGTTCTGCAGATTCACTATTGTCTGGCTGAAAAGATTCCTCCTCATCTCAGTTCTCAATGGTCATACCGTCACTGTAAGGCTGTGCCCTCAGGTTCTAATCTCTCCTACTAGTGGAAACATCTTCTCCTCATCCATTCTATCCAGGCTTCTCAGTACTCTATAAGGTTCGATGAGACCACCCCCACCTTGCCAAAACTCTATTGAAAACAGACCCAGAGTCCTCAACTGCTCCTCAGAAGACATGCGTTTCATTGCCAAGATAAATCTTGTAGACTTCCTTTGGGACCCTCCAATGTCAGCACATCCTTCCTTTGTTACAGGGCCCAAAACTGCTCTCAGTATTCCGAATGCAGTCTGACCAGAACGTTATACTGCCTCAGTGCATCCCTGCTCTTGTATCCTAACTCTCTCGAAATTGCATTTGCCTCCCCTTATTGCCAACTGAACCTGCATGTTAGCCTTAAGAAAATCCTGAATAAAACTCCCAAATTCCTTTGTGCTTCAGATTTCCGAAGCCTTTCCCCATTTAGAAGATAGCCTATACTTCTATTCTTCTTTCCAAAGTGCATAACCTCACACTTTCCCACATTGTATTCCATCTGCAAGTTGTTGGCCCACTCTGCTAGCCTGTCCAAGTCCTTCTGCAGCCTCCCCACCTCCTCAATATTACCTATCCCTTTGTGTCATCTCCAAACTTAGCAACAACACCCTCAGCTCCTCATCCAGATTGTTGATGTATAATGTTATTTATTCTGTCCTTTATTGAAAATTCAGCTGATTCACTAATCATCTCTGTGGATGGAAGTGCTGATTTGTCTCATTGGAAAGTACAAACATTCTAGGTAACATTGAAGCCAGCAGGAATAGAATAGCATTTATTACAGGGCTGTTTGTGGTTGAAATAACAATCTGGTGAATGCTGAGCTCTGACACTTTCTTGATCTCTATGAATATGCAATTGACTGCTGTTTCTAATGAACTGGATAGTTCAAACAGCTAAGAAAATCAATGCCAGTAGACTATTACAGGTTGTTGATATTAGAACAGTTTTAGCAAAAGCAAGCACAGGCTTTGCTTTTAATTTTTTTGACATTTTCCTGAGGTCAACATTTTTATTTTTGCATGAGATTAAGAACAGTCAAGATATAAAGTGAAAAATGACAACATGAGTTTCAAAGAGTTAGTAAGTACTGCCGATGCTGGAGTCAGAGATAACACGGTGTGGAACTAGAGGAACACAGCATGTCAGGCAACATCAGAGGAGTGGAAAGTTGATTTTTTTTTTCTTGAAGAAGGGTCTCCACCCAAAACATCAACTTTCCTACTCCTGTGATACTGCCTGGCTTGCTGTGTTCCTCCAGCTCCAAAGATGCTTTGAGCTATATTCTTGTCAGTTTGCATTTTTACCACTTAATGGCCAATAAAATACACTGATATATTACTGGTATTTGGGCATTAGGATCAATGTGAAAATTATCAAACAAGTATGCAAAATTGTGCTTTTTATTACTCCAATAGTCTTACAATATGTATTTTTAAGATTTAAAAAAATGATGGTTTGCAATATTTTTGTATATCTGGATTCCCCAGAGGTCTATCCTTCCAAATTAAAATTCACAAATGTAGTAACTTAGGTTACCCACTCTGCTTGGCTTCTATGAAAAGCGTTCAAAGAAAACGAAATACAAAAAGATCTTCCAATGGATATTAGGGTTAGAATTTTTATAAATATTTTTAGATTAGTAGGAGGTGTTTAAGAATAGATACTTGGGGGACATCAAGGATAACCGTGCTGGCAAAAGGGGAGAAGCGATTAGAAATTTTAAAATGATTAAATAGATAAGTAAAATTGCCATAATCCACGAGGACCACAGGGCTGTTCTCTCATTTAGAGGGAGGTGGCTGGGGTTGAATTTGACCTGAGGGTCACCATGCCTCAAGTTTGAGAAAGCAGAGCCTTCACGGTGACCTTAGCCAATGTGGGAATTGAACCCACTCTGGCAGCATACTGCATCACAAATCAGCTGTCAGGCCAACTGGCTAACCAATGCTCACAAAATAAATATGGGTGCAGGAGAAAGCGATCCCACTTAGTTGGATGAAAATCGATAGGTGTTAGATGGTGCGGTCACTGTGTCCAAGGCTGCAAACAGGTTCAGAAGAATGAGGTGGTGAAGACTACCTTTGTGAAAATTAGTAATGCTGTTTCCAGAAATCTATGGATTCTGGATCAGTTTAAATTTTTAGAAGAGAAACTGATATATCCTTTGGTTAGGTAAATATATCAAAGGTTCTGGAATGAAGGCAAGTAAATAAATTTGAGATGCAGATCAGTCAGTAGGATGACAGAAAGAGTGCTTGTTCCTATATTTCTCCACATGCATCAAAATCAAAGTTATTTATAAAAACGGAACCATACCATAATACCACCATTCCCTAACTGAGGCACACAAAATGGGAAATGTAAGCTAGAATAGGTAATTAAATGTAAAATTCTTTCCAGAGACTGAAGTAAAGGGGGCAAGGAGAGTGGGATTCAAAGAAATAAGGGACAAAGAGACTGTGTATATTTAAAACTAAATTTTCAATGCTAGATTAATTGATGGAAATTGAGACTTGCCATACTGTTAGAAACTTGTTTACATTTAAAGGGGCAAGCTCCAACTTTCTTAGCTGCAATTATGAGTTTCTCTCCAATAAATACAGTACTGCCTCAGTCTTCATGTACCTTCCTGTTTAGTCCGTCATTGATGTACCTGTGTAATTATTCTGAGGTTTGAGAGTCTTTGGAGCTCCTTGTCACAGAGTTGTGGGGCAGAATCCTTGTGTACACTTAAGGCTGAGATAGATTATTGATCAGTGGAGGAATCAAGAATTATGGGTAAAAGGCAGGAAAGTGGATCTGAGGAATGTTGGATCAGCCAGGATCCTCTTGAACGGTGGAGTAAGCCCAAGGGGACGAATGATCAGTTCTTGGTCTTAAAACCAATCTTGTGGAGGAACTGGGCAAATCAGGTAGCATCTGATTTTCAGCTTTGAAGTTGAACTTGTCTAGGCACTGGAGGTTGCTGTATGATTTACTCCTTAACAACACTGAGCACTGGCTTCAGCATTATTCTTACTGCAAAATCTGCGTCAACATAAAAGTGGTGGGATTAGCACCATTTGAGTCGCTGATGGGCTGTTGTTTATTTTGTATATTCAGAGCTTCCCTGCACCATGTTGTTTAAGTTATAAAAATAATTTGGAAGCATCTATTGATTCAGTGTTGCCATTAATGCCGTAAAGACTATTTTGCAATGTAAATAGGGCAAATTTAAAGCAATACATGGCTTTATCCATTGCATTGTTACTTTCCCTGGGCATCCTAGAATGCATGTACAATATAGCAAATAAGACAGATAAAAGTCAGATGATTTCTTCCTTCATCCATACGCTCACCTGCAGGGATCTAAGTTGCTTTTGTAAGTTGTTGAATTTGTTGGCACAAATTAAAATGGTTTCACACTCAGCTTAAGACATATTTCTGGGACGACTTCACAGCATACATTTTTTTTATCTTTATAACGCACTTTTTCACTTGGGAAAATAATGACAATTGAGAGAGGTCAATTTACTTTAACCTTCGCCAATCTATCAAATAGTCAATGCAATTATGTGGCCTGTTCTTTATCGTCCCATTGCCCTGCAGTGGATTTTGCACATTGAGACATGATATCAGTAATAAAAATTGGAAACTCAAGAGGACTCCACAATAGAAATAGATTAGGTGAAGTGTTGACTTGACACCCTTGCCACAGATATTAGAAATGAATATTGTCATAGAAACGTTGCTGCCTGATAAATACCTCAAAGGAATGTAGGAAATAGCATTGCCAATGTATAAACTTCAACACGAGATAGGTGGCAGGTCTGTAAATGGTATCAGGAGCAAAATGTCTTGCTGTAGTTATACACGGCATTGGCGAGGTGACACTGGGAATGTGTCCAGTTTTAGTCTGTATCTGAAGAAGGATGCTGTTGCTACAGAGGGCGTGTGGTGAAGGTTTACCAGATTGATTCCAGGCTGGCAGGACTGACGTATGAGGAGAGAATGAGTTGGTTAGTATTGTAGTCACTGGAGACTCTTGTTCTTTATTCATTAATGGTATGAGGGCGTCACTGGCCAGTCAGCATTTATTGCCCAGAGGGCGGTTAAGAGTCAACCACAAAGCTATGGATCTGGAGTCACATGTAGGCCAGATCAGGTAAGGGTGGCAGTTTCCTTCCCTAAAGGATGGGTTTTTCCTGACAGTCAACACTGGATTCATGGTCATCATTAGACTCTTAATTCCAGATATTTATTGAATTCAAATTCCACCATCTGCCATTGTGGGATTCGAACCCAGGTCCCCAAAACATTACGTGGGTCTCTAGGTTAACAGTCCAGTGATAATACCACTAGGCCATTGCCTCCCCATTTTGTAGAAAGAGACATGTACATTATATTCCTGTAATCCTTAGACAAAGTCCTCGGGCAGTTTCACGGTCTTTGACTTTTTTCGTAAATAAGTATTTTAAAATTGACATTCATATGTGGTTCAACTGTCTTGGCAGATTTTCTGTACTGCGTCCTATTTCTAAGTGTTTCAACTCTATTAGACTACTGAGACCCATTCTTAATAAAGTTAGGTATTGGTTTCTAATAATGTTTAGATTAATAACTTAATTGTTATTTAAAGGGGACTGAAGTTTGAGTAGGGACTGCAATTGTACAAGGTGGTAGTGAGACCATATCTGGAATAGGGCAACTTGACCTTAACTGTGAGCAGTTTTGATTCCTTCATCTAAGGAAAGATTTCATTGGAGACAGTTCAGAGAAGGCTCACTAGAATGACTGCTGATAAGATGGGATTGTCTTATGAGCAAAGGCTAGACAGGTTGGGACTCCATGCATTGGAGTTTAGAACAACGAAAGATGATCCTATTGAAACATGTAGGATTCTTAAGAGGCTTGAAACAGTAAACGCTGAGGACGTTTCCCCTCATGGGAGAGTCTAGGACCAGAGAGCATAGTCTCAGAATAAAGGGATGCCAATTTAAGACTGTGATAAGGAGGAATTTCTTCTGAGGGTTGAGTGTTTGTGGAACTCAGTGCCACAGAGAACTGTGGGAGCAGAGTTCTCATGTATATTTTAAGGCTGATTCCTGATCCGTAGGAGAATGCAAGATTACGGGGAAAAAGCAGGAAAGTGGACGTGAGGAATTTCAGATCATCCTAATCCTGTCAAATAGCAGAGCAGTCTTGTGAGGCCAAACAGCCTATTTTTTTATTACCTTACATGATTGGAGACTGTATGCCATGTTCTGTTTGTCAGTCACTGTGGCTTGCAAAACACTAAATCTCTTCCGAAAAACTTGGGAGTTATTAGTCTGAGCTGTCAACTTGCTCCTGCTGAGATGAGTGTCCTTCACACAGTGTCTAATATCTGATTTTCCAGATCTTTAATCATGCAATAACATTTGGACACTCGGACTATTTTGTCCTCTTCGAATAAACATTGTTTTGTAACAGAGCATCAACTTTACCTTCTAGTGTTTCACTTTTGGACTGCTACCCAATGTAACTTTACACAGGCCTGTGAAGCTCATAATGTTTCAGAAGCACTGTCGACGTATCATTTTCATTTGATCCTCTTGTTCTGTCTTCATTACAAATTAAGAAAACATTTTTCATTTTATAAGTCATCCGACATCTCTGTTGTACCCACACTTTATTTGTCTAAATTATTGTTTGACATCTCTGCATGCATTTCTATAGTCTTTATAGGTGTTTTTTGTTAACTTCTTAGATAAAATCCTGCATGCAAAGTGCTTTAACTTCTGGCAATTAAAACTCTGTTTTCCTCATCCTGGACTTATTTTCTTTTGTTTCATGAGATGACTTCTGTATCTACAACTTGTCCTTTGGACTTCATCTTTATGCTAGCCTGTCTGATTTTCTTTTTCATTCATAATGAGATATTGACCTGTTGCGTAGGCTAACATTTATTTACTTAGAGAAAATAATAGTGAGCTGCCTTTATGGACTACTGCAGATCCTGGGGTGTAAGGACACCCACAGTGCTGTTTGGAAGGAATTTCCAGTATATTGAAACAGCAACAGTGAAGGAATGGCGATACAGTTTAAATTCAGGATTCTGTGTGGTTTGAAGAGAATTTGAAGAGAGATGGTATCCCCTGCAACTTGTCATTCTGGGTGGTGGAAATTGCAGATTTGGAAGGTGTCTTTTTTTTTAAATAATCTAATGTCAGAGGAGCCTTGGTCAGTTTCTGCTGTGCATCTCATAGTGCACATTTATTCAGTGGCGAATCAAGTGAATGTTGAAGGTGGAGGGTTGGTGTAATCAAGCAGACAGCTTTATCCTGGATGGTGTGAAGCTTCTTGAGTTGTTGGAGCTGCACTCATCAAGGCAAGTGGAATATATTCCATCGTACTCCTTTTTTGTGCCTTACAGATGGTGGACAGGTTTTGGCGATTCAGTAGATAAGTTACTTGCCATAAAATTTCTAGCCTCTGACCTACTGTTATAACCACGTAACTGTGCTAACTCACAGGAGGCTGTTATTGGAGTGTTCGGTGATTGTAATGCCAAAGAATATCAAGGGTTGGATTCTTTATTGTTGGAAATGTCATTGCCTGGTACTTGTGTGGTGTGAATATTACTTGCTATTCATCAGCCCAAGTTTGTCTAGGTCTTGCTGCATATGAACACTGCCTGCTTCAGTATCTGGGTCCAGACCCGAAACATCAGCTTTCCTGCTCCTCTGATACTGCTTGGCCTGCTGTGTTCATCCAGCTCTATACCTTGTTATCTCTGCTTCAGTATCTGTTGTGTTGCAAAAGTACTGAACATTATGCAATCATCAGGGAACGTTTCCACTTCTGACCTTATGATAGAGGGAAGGTCACGAAGCAGCTCAAGATGGTTGGGCCTGGGACGCCACCTTGAAGAGCTCCTGCAATGATTTCCCAGGACAGAGGTGAATGATATCCAACAGCCATAACCATCATACTTACGCAGGGTATGACTCCAACCATAGGGAGTTTTTGCCCTGAATTACACTGACTCTGAATTACACTGTAGCCAAAAGCTTTCTGTTCCAACACGCACTTTGGAATTGTGCCCTTCAGTACAAATAGTCTCTCCTCATTCTTCCTACTTCTCTGCACTAAATTACATCTATCACTACCCTGTCCCTGTCATTTTGTTTATTTAATAATTGTCATCATGGGATTAGTGGAGTTGTTGGCAACATTGTTGCCTTTTCTCTGGCTTTTTTTCAAATCTCCCCTCAGTCCATCTCTTGATATTCTCCATTCATCCAATTTTTCTTTCCTAAATGTTTTTGCCCTGAATTTCTCCTCCAATTCTTGCTAGGACAAGGCTATCAGATCATTGTTTCCAGGACACCTACTTGGCCATCTTTTTTCTTTATTTGTACTTAGCAGCCCTTTGGTTCCTGAATGTCGATGTTTGTTCTAAGCCACACATTTCCGTCCATCCAGCTAATTCTGAACACCCTCTCCCATACCCATGTTTCAAAAGCTGTTATTATTTTTTTCATCCCCTCTCTTCAGAGTACAACTCTCATATTCATAGAGTGCAACACTCCACTTTGGTAACTGTACAAATTTTTGTTAGCTTCATACTGATGCTTTTCAACGTCCAAAAGTTGCTCAAATCACAGCTGTGGCAAGAGGCACAACTAATCTAATTTGGATTTCATTCTTAGATGTAACTTTGGTGTTTATCATTGAGCCAAGGTTCTTGAATTTGTCCACTCCTCTATCCTGGTGCATGCAACTATGACTTTTCCATGATCATTTAAAACCAAAATGTTATTCTCTTCCTCATTTACATTCAGTGTAAAAGACTCATTGCGCCTTTAGATCAGTCCTGCCATGTTCTTTAATCCTTCTTTTTTATTCCGGTTTTGAGTGTCGTTGTCTTCACGTTGCAATCTTTACTGGTGCAGCCATATCTCTCCGGTAGCTCTTCCTGCACCACCCTCGTTATCTTCTCTCCCGCAATATTAAGTAGCATAGGGAACAGAATACACCCTTTATGTTCTTCACAAAGTGAAATTGCTTTCTGTAACCATCAGCAATTGTTGACAAAAAAGTGCCTTCCATAGACCATTATGCTGGGTAGTGACGAAAGCATAGACTATAGCCAGTGTTGATGAGTCATAGAAGTCTATCACTATCTCCTGCTCAATTTGCAATACTTCCAAGTTTTGTCTCATCTGCAAAATTTGAAAATGTACTATGTACAACCAAGTATAAGTCAATAATATAGATCAATATAAGCGGTAGTGTTTGAGGAAGCCCAGTGTATACCTTTCTCCAATCTGAAAAACAACTATTTGCCACGACAGTTTCCTGTTATTCACTACCTTGTTACTTTTATTCTATGGTTTTCTGCTTTGCTCGCAAACATGTTATGTGGCACTTTTATCAAATGCCCTTTTATCAAATGCCCTTTTAAGCCCACGGGCACCAAATAAATCTCATTACCTTCATCAGTTCCTAAGGTTATCTCATTGAAAAAGCTCAATCCAGGTAGTTAAACATGGGTTACATCCAACATGTTCTTCCATGCTAACTTTCATTAATTCATCCAGATTTGTCAAAATATCTACTAATTGTGTCATGGTTATCATAAGAGAAAAATTTACACACTGCTGAGGTTAAACTGACTGGCCTGTTGTTGCTGGATTTATTCTTTCACTTTTCTTTCACTTTCACTATTCTTTGAACAGTAGCCTGACACTTGCAATTTTCCTGTCTTCTGCCACCACCCTTGTATCCAAGGGATTTTGGAGAATTATGGCCAGAGCCTCTGCCACTCATACCCTTGCATCCTTAGCATCCTCTGAATTACCATTTGGTCCCAGTGACTTATCAATGTGAAGTAATATTAGCCTTTCAAATAAGTTATCTTTATCATTTTTTAGCTTACTCAGCATCTGAACTATGTTCTCATTCACTGAATCTAGCAGCAGCATCTTCCCCAATTAAGGCCCATTCAACTACTTGTTTAGCACCTCAGCCAAAGGTCCTCCTTTGGTCCCTGTTTGACCCAACGCTGCCTTTACTAGAGCTTAGTGATTTTTATGTCTGTAGAAAACTTTTGAACTTCATGTTATGTTACCTGCTTTAACTTCTCTCTTTGCCTCTCCCAGCTTTCACCTTCTCTCCAAACCTTCTACATTCAGCCCAGTTCTCACTGGTATTATCAACCTAACATCTGTCATCTTCGTCTTGTTACCTGTCTTGCATGTTTCTTTTCTGTCTTCCCATCGTCTGTCTGTGAGTTGCTCTCTCTGCGCTGTCTGCCTCTCTTTCTCACACCACAATCCTCACCCACCACTTTCTCGATTGCAAGGAAATTGAATACATCCTACTATGACTTTGTATTGAATGAGCTTTACCCTGATAGTTTACCACACCTCCAATGATCACCTTTATTGAAACTTACTCACTGTCAGCCAGAACATGGCACTGAGCTCTTGACTTCCTGCATCGCAGTTTTCACCATTCTTATTTTAAATAGATGTTTCATTTTGCACAAAGTGTGTGGCTCAAATAGAATGTGTCTGTGAGAGATGCTGGAGAATGTGAGATAACAAGGTATAGAGCTGGATGAACACAGCAGGCCAAGCAGCATCAGAGGAGCAGGAAGGCTGACGTTTCGGGCCTAGACCCTTCTTCAGAAATGGGGGAGGGGGAGGGGGTTCTGAAATCGATAGGGAGAGAGGGGGAAGCGGATAGAAGATGGATAGAGGAGAAAATAGGTGGAGAGGAGACAGACAGGTCAAAGAGGCGGAGATGGAGCCAGTAAAAGTGAGTGTAGGTAGGGAGGAGATAGGTCAGTCCAGGGAGGACGGACAGGTCAAGGGGGCGGGATGAGGTTAGTAGGTAGGAGATGGGGGTG
>NC_063345.1:44825794-44926076 GCF_021869965.1 Rhincodon typus
GGGATGCGGTAGGGGGAGGGGAGATTTTGAAGCTTGTGAAGTCCACATTGATACCATTGGGCTGCAGGGTTCCCAAGCGGAATACGAGGTGCTGTTCCTGCAACCTTCGGGTAGCATCGTTGTGGCACTGCAGGAGGCCCAGGGTGGACATGTCATCTGAGGAATGGGAGGGGGAGTTGAAATGGTTCACGACTGGGAGGTGCAGTTGTTTAGTGCGAACCGAGCGTAGGTGTTCTGCAAAGCGGTCCCCAAGCCTCTGCTTGGTTTCCCCGATGTAGAGGAGGCCACAACGGGAACAGCAGATGCAGTATACCACATTAGCAGATGTGCAGGTGAACCTCTGCTTGATGTGGAAAGTCTTCTTGGGGCCTGGGATGGGAGTGAGGCGGGAGGTGTAGGGGCAGGTGTAGCACTTCCTGCCGTTGCAGGGAAAAGTGGAGGGGAGTGTGGAGCAGACAAGAGAGTCACAGAGAGAGTGGTCCCTCCAGAAAGCAGATAAGGGTGGGGAGAGAAAAATGTCTTTGGTGGTGGGGTCGGATTGCAGATGGCGGAAGTGTCGGAGGATGATGCGTTGGATCCGGAGGTTGGTGGGGTGGTACGTGAGGACGAGGGGGATTCTGTTTCGGTTGTTATTGCGGGGAGGGGGTGTGAGGGATGAGTTGCGGGAAGTGCGGGAGACACGGTCGAGGGCGTTCTCGACCACTGAGGGCGGGGTGGGGGGGAAGTTGCGGTCCTTGAAAAAAGAGGACATCTGAGATGTACGGGAGTGGAATGCCTCATCCTAGGAGCAGATGCGGCGGAGGCGAAGGAATTGGGAAAAGGGGATGGCATTTTTGCAGGAAGGTGGGTGGGAGGAGATGTATTCTAGGTAGCTGTGGGAGTCGATGGGCTTGAAATGGATATCGGTTTCTAGGTGGTTGCCCGAGATGGAGACAGAGGTCCAGGAAGGAGAGAGAGGTATCAGAGATGGTCCAGGTGAACTTAAGGTTGGGGTGGAAGGTGTTGGTGAAGTGGATGAACTGTTCAAGCTCCTTGTGGGAGCCCGAGGTGGCGCCGATACAGTCATCAATGTAACGGAGGAAGAGGTGGGGTTTAGGGCCCGTGTAGCTACGGAAGAGGGATTGTTCCATGTAACCTACAAAGAGGCAGGCATAGCTTGGGCCCATGGTCACCCCCTTTGTAGGAAGTGGGAGGAATTGAAAGAGAAGTTGTTGAGGGTGAGGACGAGTTCGGCTAAGCGGATGAGGGTGTCGGTGGAGGGGGACTGGTCGGGCCTACGGGACAGGAAGAAGCGGAGGGCCTTTAGGCCACCTGCATGGGAAATGCAGGTGTATAGGGACTGGACGTCCATGGCAAAGATGAGGTGTTGGGGACCAGGGAATCGGAAGTTTTGGAGGAGGTGGAGGGCGTGGGTGGTGTCACGGACGTAGGTCGGGAGTTCCTGGGCCAAGGGGGAGAAAATGGAGTCGAGATAAGTTCGGTGGGGTGGAAGCAGGCGGAAACAATGGGTCGACCAGGGCAGTCAGGTTTGTGGATTTTGGGAAGGAGATAGAAGCGGGCGGTGCGGGGTTGGGGAACGATGAGGTTAGAAGCTGTGGGTGGAAGGTCACCTGAGGTGGACTTCACAAGCTTCAAAATCTCCCCTCCCCCTACCGCATCCCAAAACCAGCCTAGCTCGTCCCCGCCTCCCTAACCTGTCCTTCCTCCCACCTATCCCCTCCTCCTACCTCAAGCCCCACCCCCATCTCCTACCTCCTAACCTCATCCCGCCCCCTTGACCTGTCCGTCCTCTCTGGACTGACCTATCTCCTCCCTACCTACACTCACCTTTACTGGCTCCATCTCCGCCTCTTTGACCTGTCTGTCTCCTCTCCACCTATCTTCTCCTCTATCCATCTTCTCCTCTATCCATCTTCTCCTCTATCCATCTTCTCCTCTATCCATCTTCTCCTCTATCCATCTTCTCCTCTATCCATCTTCTCCTCTATCCATCTTCTCCTCTATCCATCTTCTACCCGCCTCTCCCCTCTCTCCCTATTTATTTCAGAACCCCCTTCCCCTCCCCCATTTCTGAAGAAGGGTCTAAGCCTGAAACGTCAGCCTTCCTGCTCCTCTGATGCTGCTCGGCCTGCTGTGTTCATCCAGCTCTACACCTTAGAATGTGTCTGTGCCTGCCTGCCCACAAACAATGGGCTGAATGGCCACCTCCTGTGCTGTAAACATCTTATGAGTAATGGAGATTTTTTTAAAAATCAATTAATCTTCAAGTTATCGATAATGTAAAGTACAGTATAAAATATTGGTGTTGCAGCATATGAGAATGAGTGATACCACAGAATGGCAAGAATGTATCTTTGACTACTTAACTCAGCTTTCAAAATCTCATAGGGGCAGAAAGGTGAAATTGTAAATCTGTGTGCCAATTTAATTCCCATCAGCAACTTGGAAGAAAGTATGAATTACTTCACTGGTGGCTAAACTCAAAAATACTTATGGAAATGTTACATAGTTTTGGAAGGTCCCAATTTTGACTTTAATCTGTGTTGTGCTCACTGTCAACTGGGATAATGGTACAGAAACAACACTTAAGCGAGGTTTGACCGGTGGCAAATATAACACATGACCTTCAGGATAATATAAATTTAATTTTAAAAGTGCAGTACATTTTTAAAAAAAATTGTTAGAAAGCATTGAAAAATAGCATAAAAGGCCTTGTTCATTTATTTCTTCGGATAGAAAACCAAGTAAGTTTATGAATAATTACAATTCTGAAGTAGCAATACTATTTCTGTTCTTCATTTGCAACAGATCATTTCAAAAACTTACCTTTAGACTCCAGCCCACCTGGAATGTCATTATCAGACCCTACAGCTTGGGCAACAGCCATGAACAACCTAGGAATGGGACCCCCAATTGGAATGACTGGACAGCCACTTATGTCAGGTATATTTAGTTCTGTTGCTTGACAAAACCTTTCTGTTGCCTTGACTGCTTATGTTGATTAACATTGGATACTTTGGCAAGTCGTTCAATTTTGAAATTTTAGGTGCTAAGAGTTTCGTTCTGAAATTGATCTTACATTCTTTGAGTTTCGTAATTGTTTGATTTGGTGATGACCTTTTTTGTTTTCACTTTCCCGAGTGAGTAATTTAACAAAAACAACAGCTTGTACTTCTGTGATGCATTTAACGACTTGGCATGAACATTATCAAACATAACCTGATGCTGATCCAAAAATTAATTTTAGACACGTAGGAGCAGAAATAGACCATTTGGCTCATCAAATCGTCTCCACTATTCAAGGAGGTCATAGCTGATCTGATGATTCTCAATCCCACTTTGCTGCCTTTTTCCCATATCCCTTGATTCCTTTACTGATTTGTAAATCTTTTTATCTCAGTCTTGATTATACGTATTGACCTAGACTCTACAGTCTTTTGAGGTAAAAGTTTGTACAGATTCCCTACCCGCTGAGATAAATTGCTCCTCATCTCATCGCCTGTCTTAAATAGGCAACAATGTATGCAGTTTCGTCCTAGACCCTATCATAAGGGGAAACAACTTCTCAGCATCTATCCAGGCAAGACCTCTAACAATGATTTATATGTCAATCGTGTTCCCCTCTCTTTCATATAAACCCCACTGAGTACAGATCCGACTACTCAACCATTTCTCCATGGCCTGGATTGACATAGTGGAGCTTCTCTGGGCTTCCCTTAGGCATGATGTAGAGGTGCTGGTGTTGGACTGGGGTGGACAAGGTCAGAAAACATATGACACCAGGTTACAGTCCCAACAGGTTTATTTGAAAACATAAGCTTTCGGAGTCTTACTCCTTTAGGTATTAGTAAGAGACGTAGTATCAGACTCAGAATTTAAAAGTGAAAAATCAAAGGGTCACCCCACTGCTGAGGATGTATTAAACAAATCTAAGATGCCGTTAAATCTTTAATCAGTTAGGTTTTAATTGACTAATACGTATTTGTAAACCCCTGAATTCCTTTCAAGTCACTGTGCTGAGAGAACTAAAGATTTTATCAGTGTGAAGAAGTGATGACTCCTCCACTGCTGTCTGTGCTGGACCCACACTTTAAGAGTTGCCACTGTTTAGGCACCATCTCTTCGCAGCAGGGCCTGCGGTGCCAATGCTGTTGCAAGTACCATGCTGAACCCACACTTGCCCCACAACCAGGAGTCCCTGGTTCCACTGCCTTGCCAATTACCAGGTGTTCCTGCTCTGGGCCTACCATGCAGCTGAAGCTACTGCCTTGCCAACACCAGGAGTCCGTGCTCTGGGCTGACTGAACCCAGGAGTCCCTGGCTCCGCTACCAGGCCAGGCTGCTGCCATGCCAAGAGCCCTGCTCCAACTGCCCTCATCCACGATGTTACCTTGCCAGTGCTGCCATCTTGGAGGCCGTCACCTCAGATCACAGGAGGAGCTTTGCCACTGCTGCCACCACTACAGGCCCTAAACACTGGGAGGACATCCTTGCTGCTACTGCCTCCAACTGGCAGAAGATGCCGCATCTGCCACTGACCGCCGGGAGGCAACACCACTCTGTGCACAGCCTGCTCTCACTTCCATGCCAGTGCTGCCAAAGAAAAGAAAAAGAAGGGGGGAAAAAAGAGCAGAAGTAAAAAGGAAAGAAAGCAGATGGGAGTGGATGAGCCCCAAGCAAGAGCCTGCACGCAGTCCTGCTACCTTGCCACCATCTTGGACAGTTTGATGCAAACCGTCAAATCCAGTAGATTTATCAGTCTTTAGTACCATTAGTTTCTCAATCGTCTCTGGTGATAGTCATTGCATTTATTTCCTCCTGATCTTATGGTCATTTGCCCCTTGATTAATTAGCATTTTTTGTGAAATGTTGATGCCTATTCCTGACATAGCCAGGGTGGTTGCCTGGTGGCAGCAATTTATCACTAGATTCTGCGAGATTTCATCCAGCTCAGTGTTTACCCCTGCATACTCCATGAACACCATCTTTTTCCTTTAACCAAGCACATCAGCAGTGACATACGACTAACTTCAGTATGTTTTCATGGCTGCTTTCGGACAAATTCTCACTCTACTTCACCCTTTCAGGACTTGACGTTGGAGTTCAGAGTCATGTGACTTAAGCTCTGCCAAGCTTTTCACTTGAAGCTTTCTGCCTCCTGTGGCTTACATTGCTTTTTAGCACAGAGCAGGAGGCTTGCAGATTGACTCAGTGGGGAGCATTGAATAGTCAAAGGAATGGACAGATGTTGTACAATACAATGCTGTATCAATATCACACAGCAGGGTGTGTCAGCAGCTGAAAAGCCAAATGCACTGGATCAATCAAATGGCAGTATTTGAGTGTCAAGAGGCCCAAAGAGGGTTAAGAGTGACTATGATCAGTCTGAGGGTACTGCCACACAAAGAGCTTTTGAAATTCCAGTCTAGGGACCTAGCCATGGTTGGTCAAGTGCTTGGTCCTCCTGGAATTTAGAGATCTATGTCCTTGCAGTCCAGTGACTGTGCTATAATTGGTGCTGTAGCTAAAGTGTAACCACTCCATGGGTCAACCAGGCTGTAGCAGAGACATCAGTCTGGGGGCTGACTGTGCTCAGTTGAGATCCTGCCAAGTCCCTCCAGGGTTGGGCCACAGTCATTGCTGGAGTTTTGGACGTTATTGGTCAGGGGACTTGTATTCTTATTTGTTTATGGGATGAGTGTCAGCATTTAATGTAGATCCCTAACTGCCCTGTGGAACATGGTGGTGAGCTGCCGCCTTAAACGACTGCAGTCCTTGGATGTTTAGGAACACCATCAGTGCTATTAAGGAGATAGTTCCTAAATTTTAACACAGCAACAATGAAGGAATGACATTACAGTGCTAAGGCAGGAAGATGTGTAGCTTGGAGGGGAACTTGTGGATCGTAGTGCTCCAATGCATGGCCTTCTCAATAGCAGAATTGCAGATATGGTAGATGCCATCAAAGAAAACTTGATGAATTACTGCAATGTGTCTTGTAGATGGTGTACAGTGTTGCCATTGTGAGTTGGTAGTGAAGAAGTAAATGTTGAAGGTGATGGCTAGGATGCCATTCAAGTGGACTAATTTGTCCTGGATGGTATTACGTCTCTATTCTGAATCAACCTGTTTATTGATGTGAGGGTCCCACAATCCAGCAGTCACGTCGGCCTAAAGAGAGTCTGTGGTCATCTTTTATTTGTATGGAAGAAGGTAGTTGCATTATCCATTTGATCAATTCATTTGAGGGCTGGTCACTGTTTGCAAGGGTGGTCAAAACCAAGGACTGATTGTACCAATTATGAGATTTTTTTTTAAACTGGGTTGGTCCCATAATTCTGTTGTGTGACTCGCCACAAGTTACCTTTAATTCAGCTACTTATGAAGAAATCTCAGTCAATCAAGTACTGAAACAATGATTTAAACTTATTGTATGTAACAACTAA
The DNA here is from genome assembly GCF_021869965.1 of Rhincodon typus. Classification (NCBI taxonomy): domain Eukaryota; kingdom Metazoa; phylum Chordata; class Chondrichthyes; order Orectolobiformes; family Rhincodontidae; genus Rhincodon; species Rhincodon typus. Next base: position 44,832,241 of record NC_063345.1, read on the forward strand.
AATAAAACCCCTCACGTAATCGAGTTAAGCCTCAACTCAACTTGGCTATTACCCAATTAATGGTGGAATGTAGTTGTGATTCTAACCAATAGTGTCTGTCTCTGGGTGTGTCCAGGATTCAATCCTTGTGCAGTGTTGGTGTTCAAAGTTCTGCCGCTGAATTGTTCTAGTGTTGGATTGTTGTATAGATTTTCATCCTTCAGGTCCATGATGTGATGTTTTTGATTTTTCTTTTGATTATTTCTTCCAAAATATTGCAAGTCTGCAGCTTACCTTCTTATCAAAAGTAGCTCCTTTGTTCCTTGTTGCATTTCGCCTTAACTGTCTGTTTGAAGACACAGCTTTCCTGTTATTAACTCTTTAACTTCTGCGGGGTAATCAGTTGCCCTTGTGGTATAATGCAGCCAGTTATCAAGCAGAAGCCAAAACACTCTTGTGCGCATAGTTTCGACTCCTTTATTCAATTCATGGCTAATTGCTTTCAATTCCTGAATAAGTTTGTCCTTGTCCCTTAATATTTTATTCCAGTTATTCCTGCTGCTTTATGTGTAACAGTTTATCTTTGTTGATTCTTTCAGTCTGTGAACAGTTTTAAAGTTCTGAAGTCTATCGTATCTACTCAACTAAATAATGGGTTAATACTAGTTGCATATGCACTTGTTGCCATTTTCCAAAATGCCTAGCAGCATTTTAAGTATCTTGCTAGTAGGTTTAAGATAACAGTGTGGAGCTGGAGGAACATAGCAGGCCAGGCAGCATCAGAGGAGCAGCTCCACACTGTGATCTCTGACTCCAGCATTTGCAGTTCATACTATCTCTTGCTAGTAGGTTTTTCAAGATTTTGTAAATGGGAAGGTTAATGTTGCGCGTGATTTCCATCTTTAGGCTTAGCATCACAGCAAATGGGACACAGGGCAATGTGCAATAATACCAGTGACGATTCAGTTGGACCAGATTAAATGGGATTGCAGACATTGAGACAGACCAGTATTCTTCAGCGGAATAGACTTAGTTTGCTGACATTATGAAGAGTTTTGGCTATACCATTCCATGACATTCCAACAAGTATCCAAGCCAACTCCATCCTGACTTTTAGTTTTTGGTGGTTGCCACTGAGATGAGGCCATTAGGTTAAGAGTCCTGTCCAGTCTAACTGCCTAGCATTCGGTGAATTTATGGGTAAATCACCTTGCACAGAAAGAACCATTGAGTTCTTTCCCAGTGACAGTACAGTTTAGATGGAGCACCTACAGCTATCTTTCTCCAGATAGAGGAGGAGGCACCAGGTCTGGAAGAAGCATTTCAGTCAATCCAGATTGCAGATGAATGTCCTACTTACATGCTGTAGTATCTGCTTAAATTATTTCCAGGATTTTGTCAGTACGTGTGTACTGTCTGCTTGCTGATAAAGTCTGGTGTGACCACTTCACCCTGTGGTCATTTATTCCGTAGTCAGTTGGGTCTTATCACGAAGATAACCATGGTTACTTGTGCAGAGTTGTGCAACATTGAATAATTGTTGAAAACTTTGTCAGTGGAACTTGTACCAGTGTTATTAGCATACAACATGATTATAAAAGTAACTATGGCCATCAGCTGCTACTGGAATGCTAGGGGCGGCACAGTGGCTCAGTGGTTAGCACTGCTGCCTCACAGCACCAGCGAACTGGGTTCGATTCCACCCTCGGGCGACTGTCTGTGTCTGTGTGGAGTTTGCACATTCTCCCCGTGTCTGCGTGGGTTTCCTCTGGGTGTTCCGGTTTCCTCCCACAGTCCAAAGATGTGCAGTTTAGGTAAATTGTCCATGCTAAATTGCCCATAGTGTTCAGGGTTGTGTAGATGAGGTCGGTTACAAGGGAATGGGTCTGGGTGGGATGGTCTGAGTTTCGGTGTGCACTTGTTGGGCCGAAGGGCCTGTTACCACACTAGGGATTCTATGATTCATAACTGTTGTTCATGAATACAAGGGTCTAGTCAGAACAACAGCAACCTCCTCTGAAACTCACCTGTTTGTTTAGGAAAATGGCATCCAAAGCTGATTTTATCCAGTTGAGAACGAGCCATTTGACCAATTTATAGATAAGGTGGCAAGCATGTTGTTCAGTATGACACCTACAGCAAGGGTTCAATTCCATCCCAGCTGAAGTAGATTTATGATGTGCTTATTCATTTCTATGGTCTCTATGAAAGGGCATCTTGGGTGTCTTTGGATCAGCGTGGGCAAGATGGGTTGATAGCACCCCTTCTGTGCTGTATCACTTCTGTGGTTTTCCTGCCCTACCACTGACCTGCTTTCAGGAAAAGCACAGCAAAAATATATCTTTCTTTGTGTATATTTCCTGCCCATTTCTGTTTTTTAGCCTACAATATACTTTCGCAGAGAATTATCCTGAATACTCCCAAGAAATTCACTCATTTTTGCCACCAACTAGTCTGCTTATCTTAATCTATAGACTTGTTAAAATCCACATTGAAATGACTTTGTCTTAGCTTAAGGACAGGAGTTAGACAAGCATATGACATTCTTCAAGGTTCCTTCTGGGGCTCAATATACAAACTCTCACTATAGTTAACGATTTTCTGTTTCTTAATTCTATCCATAAAGTCTCCACTGTTTGCTTTACATCCTGTTATAGTCCCTTTTTTCATTGAAGTCATTTAATCAGAAATAACTAAGGCTACAACTCTGACCCAAGTATTTTCTGTATCTATCCAGAAGATCTTATAACCTGATACATTTAGTTTTCAGTCTTGACCGTCTTGCAACCATGTCTCAAATACATTTGTAAGCAGGTTCACAATTCAATTTTTGTCTACTTCAGGACTAATGAACCTTCACATGCTCTCCACCCTCACTGCATTATTTTCTCGCATAAACAAAACAAATCCTAACCACCCTCCTGCATTTTCTACAACTTGATGAAAGCTTTCTCATACAGTTTTTGTCTACAGGCCTGAGCAGCTAAATTTTCTTCTCTTTTCATATCATTTATTTATGTTTCCAACTAGAGGAAAATGTTGTTGCTTACACCCCAGCAACTAAGACCAAGACGACCCAAAACAAGAATTAATTATACAATAGGCTAACAAATTCCTTATTATTTGTAGTCTTAACATCATAATTGCCCCATGCCTCTGGTCTTTTTATTTAATGCACTCTGCTTTAACATGCGGCCTTTCCCCATAATCATTTCAGTGAAAACAACTAGAAAAAAAATTCCAAAAGGTGAACATGCTTGTAACATATAGTGTTCCAAAGTATTTAATGAAAGTAAAATTGTGTATTAAGCAACAATAGAATCTGAGCCATGGTAGAATCGAAGTTTTGAAGGACAAAATGGAAATGAATGGCGAATGATTTTCCAGAGTTTGGGTTTAGGATAATGGATAAACTAGAATGAGATCAGCATCATGCATGTAACAAACAGAGCTACGGGAAAGTAAAAGGCTAATAGATTAGTAGTTGAGTATAAGGAATTTAAATCAAATATAAATTGAAACCGAAGAAAGACCAATAAAGTTTAAAATATTGTTTCTGCCCAATCAAAATGAAGTGATTAAGAAAGTTGTCAAGCCTGATTTTTGTTTCTTTATCCATTTCAGAGTTTGACCGAGGCCTTAGTATGATGACTGGGATTGCACCAATTAACCCAGTGATGCCTGGATTGGGCATTGTTCCACCAACAATTCGTCAAGACATGCTTGTAGTGAAGGAGATCATTCATTGTAAAAGCTGTACACTTTTTCCTCCAAATCCAAGTAAGTGATGGAGTGGCGATAGAGTAACAAGTTGTTAATGGAAACTTATTGTATTTTTCATGACTTACTTTACCTTGGACACAATTAGCTTCTTTACTTTTTTTATCGTGTATTCACCAAGGGGCAATGTTTAACTGATCACTACTAAATTTTAGAGCAACGAAAGTTTTCATTTACTAAATAAATTTCTTTAAATGTACTCATAACTGTGTTTCCCTTGAGGACAAACTGTTTAAATAAAATTGTCATAAATCAGGAGATAATTTGATAAATAACAAGCAATCAGATTGTGCTTACAAAAATGAGGCATCAACAGTTGAAATAGTTGGTTACAACAGTGTTTAGTCATACTTTTGACTGAAATATTAATGCTGTAGCTCAACTTAAATCGCAAAATAATGATTTAAAAATGCAAGTCTTTTGTTCATACTTCATGTTGAACCCAACTGAGTTCATTTGTTTATGAAGTTCTGGTATGTTTATATTAATACTACAGTTGTCATCTTCACCAAATTGATTCAAAAATTTAAAGGCAGTTATGTGCTTAGTAAGAATGCTAAAATTATTCAGCCAATTAAAACTTCCCTTCTTCCTTTCTCCAAATATATTTTCTGGAAAAAAATGTTCTGTGAATGCCAAGTGACATTTGTTTAAAACTCTGAATCTGAAATTAGACCAGGTGGATGAAAGGGAAAGTTTCTGACATTAGTTAACTTCGTTTGACCACACTCGATCTAATTTATTAGGATGTCAATACTATTGCCAATGTGGATACATTATTGGAAATATTTTGGATATATTTTAAGTGGCTTTCAATCTGGCTGCATGTAAAGTTCTGAAAATTGATCTGCAATTGAGACATTTCTTTCACTTTGGTCTGATAAAGTGGTTATACAATGAACTTCATGCATCTGGATGGGAGAGCGATGTATTTCTGTTCAAATGCCATTACTTTTGATGATCTCAACATTGTAACATTAGACAATGGTTGGTAATTCCCTTTGACCTAAGAGTGTCTGATACACTTAGAAGATTATGGAAAGATGTAAAAACAACAAGGTTGTCATAGAGTGGGTGACTTTAACTTCCCTAATATTGACTGGGACTTCCTTTAGAGCAAGAAGCTCAGACGGGGCAGAATTTGTTAGGTGCATCCGAGAGAGTTTCTTGAAACAGTATGTTGATAGTCTAACTAGAGGAGGGGCCATGCTGATGTTGTATTGGCAAATGAGGCTGGCCAGGTGACTGACCTTACAATAGGAGAGCATTTTGGAATCACAACTCTAAGTTTTAAGATAGCTATGGTTAAGGATAAGTTAGGACCTTGCAGGAAGGTACTAAATTGGGGGAGAACACATTATGTCAGTATTAGGAAATAGCTAGAGAGTGTGGGCATGTTCCAGTAAGGAGGAAGGATAAAAATGCAAGGTATGGGACTTTTGGATGATGAGGGAGATTCTGAATTTGGCCAAAAAGAAAAAGGAAACGTATGTAAGGTTTAGAAAGCTAACATTGCACAAGGCCAATGAGGAATATATAGAAAGCAGGAAAGAACTCAAGCAGGGAATTAGGAGAGCAAGGAGAGGTCATGAAATGTCTTTGGTGAGTTGGGTTAAAGATAATTCCAAGGCATTTTATACATACATTAAAAGCAGGAGGATAACTAGGGAGAGAGTAGGATCACTTAAGGTTAGAGGAGGGATCTTGTGCTTGGAGGCAGAGGATATGGATGAGATCCTAACGGAGAACTTTGCGTCAGAAAAGTACATGGAGAATAATGAGATTCGTGTAGGGTGTACTAATATGTTAGGGCATTTTGAGGTCAAAACAGAATTGGTGTTGGGTCTCTTGAAGAGTAGTAAAGTGGTTAATCCCCAGGACTTGATGGGATCTACCCCAGTTTATTGAGAGAGATAAGAGAGGAGACTGCTGGGGCCTTGACCAAGATCTTTATATCCTGTGGAACCACTGGAGAGGACCCTGAGGACTGGCAAGTAGCTAATGTTGTTCCTCTGCTCAAGAAGAGAAATGGGGATAATCCAGGAAATTTATAGACCAGTGAATCTTAGCTTGGAGGTCGGGAAACAATTGGAGGGAATTGTTAGGGATAGGATGTATGCCCATTTGGAAAAGCATGCTTTAACTAAGGAGAGTTAGCATGGCTTTGTATGGGCAGGTCATAGCTCAGTAACTTGATTTTTTTTCCTTTTGAGGAGGTGATGAAAGTGATTGATGAGGATAGAGCAGTGGATAGTGTTTACATGAATTTTAGTAAGGCTTTCGACAAGGTACCTCATGGTAGGCTCATCGAGAAGATTAAGATGCATAGTAGGATCCAGGTGACTTGACCATTTGGATTCAGAATTGGCTTGTCGTTAGAAGACAGAGGGTAGTAGTGGATGGATGTATTCCTGGCTGGAGATCCATGACTAGTGATGTTCCACAAGGTCCTGTACTGGGACCTCCTGCTGTTTGTGATTTATATATATGACTTGGATGAAAATGTAAATGGTTGGATTAGTAAGTTTGCAGATGATACAAAAATTGTGGGAGTTATGGATAGTGTAGAAGGTTATCAATGGATACAGTGGGATACAGATCAGTTGCAGATATGGGCAGAGAAGTTGCAGATGGAGTTTAATCTGAGCAAGTGTGAGGTGTTGCAGTTTGGGAGATGAAATGTGAATGGTAAGTAATGGCAGCGTTGATGTACAGACTGGTCTTGGGGGTCCTAGTCCTTAGCTCCCTGAAAGTGGCTATACAAGTAGATAGGGTGGTAAAGATGGTGTATGGCATGTTTGCCTTTCTTGGTTGGGGCATTGAGTACCAGAGTCAGGAATTGATGTTGCAGCTCTATAAAAGTTTGGTTAAGCCACACTTAGAGTATTGCATTCAGTTCTGGTCACCACACTACAGAAAGGATGTGGAGGTTTTGGAGAGGGAGCAGAAGACATTTACCTGGATGCTGTCTGGATTAGAGCGAGGAGAGGCTTTAATTGTTCTTTGATTGAAATTTATTTTTAAAAATTTAAAAATAACCTTCTTTATATTCTAATTATTGATGTAGAGTTTAAAACTTGCTTTTTTCTTGCTGATGCATTTAATTCATTACTAAGCCTTCGGGAGTTATCAAGTGACCGTTAGCATATTAGTTGGTAATATTATAATATTTTTCTACTTGTCTTTGGGAGCTAAACATGTAGGGTGTACTAATATGTTAGGGCATTTTGTAAGTATGTTAAACCTGTGTCTAGCCATGAAGGATGGATGATTGCACTCTTAGACATCTGAAGCATGCAAAATGTATTTTCTAGTCTAAATCTGTTTCCGATGGTACATTGATCTTTCATTCATGGGATGAGGGCGTTGCTGGCTAGGCTGGCAATTATTACCCATCCCTAATTGCCCAGAGGGCAGTTATGAGTCAACCACATTGCTGTGAGTGTGGAGTCACATGTAGGCCAGACCAAGTAAAGATGGCAGTTTCCTTCCCTAAAGGACGTTAGTCAGACTTGTGGATTTTTCTGACCATCGGTATTGCATTCACGAGCATCATTAGACTGTTAATTCCAGATATTTATTGAACTGAAATTCTACCATCAGCCGTGGCGTTTTTTGAACCCACGTCCTCAGAACATTAGGAACAAAAACAAAGTTGCTAGAAAAGCTTAGCAAGTCTGGCAGCATCTGTGGAGGAGAAAACTGATTTAACGTTTAGGGTCCGGTGACCTTCCTCAGAAGGGTTCTGAGGAAGGGTCACCGAACCCGAAACATTAACTCAGTTTTCTCCTCCACAGATGCTGCCAGACTTGCTGAGCTTTTCCGGCAACTTTGTTTTTGTTCCTGATTTACAGCATCCGCAGTTCTTTTGGTTTTCCTCAGAATATTACCTGGGTGTCTGGATTAACAGTCCAGCGACAATGCCACTAGGCCACCGATGCAGAGCACAGATTTATCAAACATGGTGAAAATTTGCAGTTTCACTTCTGGGACACTACATTGATAAAGTCGAAGAGAATAGTAGAAAATAGAATTGCATATTTTTTGATGGGATTATGGTGTGCTGCCAGCATCAGCAACACATTCTTGTTCAATTAAACTAACCCATACTTTTGCTATCTTGGATACAATTTGAAACAGATGAACTTTGTCATTAAGTTGAACGTTTTTGGATTGGCAATTGGCATCTTTTCAACCGTATGATTTTACTCAGCATCTCATATTGTATGTGTTTAGCTTGATTTGTTGTCCTCTCTCTTGGACCAGATGTTTGAAAATTCAAGTAGTCTTTTAAAGATGTTCACTTTGTTGACCTTTTAGTATTAATAGTTTGATCAGTCTGAAAAGGTTGTTTAAGGGTCAATTAGTTCAGTTGGCTGGATAGCTCGATAGTAATGCACAGTAATGCCAATAGCGTGGGTTCAATTCCTGCACTGACTGAGGTTACCATGAAGGACCCTCCTCAGTCTCACCCTCACCTCATGTGTGATCCTCGGGTTAAGCTACCAGCAGTTATCTCTCTCTCTCTCTCTAATGAGAGAGCAGCACTATGATCCTGTGACAACTTTATCTTTACAGTCTGAAAAATAAAAGAATTTGTAAGGACTGCATTCAAAATCGAGATGTCATGTTGATAGAGAGGAGGGAATCTTGGGAAAACTTCAAAATTTTGTATAAAGATCAAAAATTTTATATCAATGAAATTAAAATGATTGTACATTTCCTGTTGTTATTTGCAAGCAGTTTGATCATTATTGGGCTTCACATTAAAAATATGTTTGAATAGTTACTAGTCAAGTTGCCTGATTCGATAAGCAAATGATGACCATGGTAATCATCAGACCAGAATTTGAAGTTTGCTGTATGCTGAGTTAGTTGACCACCGCCTATCAACAATTAGTTGCTGCAGTAGATCCAAACTCCTCTACTAGAGAAGTCGAATTGTGGATAAGATACCTAATCCTAATGGCTGAGATAACAAGGTGTAGAGCTGGATGAACACAGCAGGCCAAGCAGCATCAGAGGAGCAGGAAGGCTCATTCTGAAGAAGGGTCTAGGCCCGAAACGTCAGCTTTCCTGCTCCTCTGATGCTGCTTCGCCTGCTGTGTTCATCCAGCTCTACACCTTGTTGTCTCAGATTCTCCAGCATCGGCAGTTCCCACTATCTCTGAATCAATTTTAACCCCACTGCGAAGCCTCTTCTAAGGATGCCCACCTTGAAGAAGTTACCCTCCTCCCTCCGGAACGACCTCAGTGGATCTCTCTCCCACCTCAACCCTCTTGTAATCTCTTCGGCCCTGAAACTGCTTGACCGTGTCCTGAAGCAAACCACTACAGCCACATTGCCTTTCTCACTACCTGTCTACAGAACCAGGTCATTCCCAATGGACTACAGTCTACATTCAGGCCTTCCCAATTTGGACCCAACCGCGACGACCGCTACATACAGAACATTCAGATCCTTCAAAAATGTTTCTCCCTGCAACTCCTCAAACACCCACCCGCAGCAATGTGCTGGCATCTCCTGGTACTACAATCAAGCCTACCCCAGCTCAGAGCCTCCCTCTCCCAGGCCTGCAAAGGACCTCTCCTGTTTGTCATTTTTCGCAGGATCCACAACCTCAACTGAAGAAGGGTCCAGGCCCGAAACGTCAGCTTTCCTGCTCCTCCGATGCTGCTTGGCCTGCTGTGTTCCTCCAGCTCTACACCTTGTTATCTGACATTAGAATGCATCTTTTTCAGACATGTTCAGAAATGAATTTCCTTTGAAGTATATAATTCAAAATTTGACATGGCAAGAATGTGATTGGCAAATACCTGACAGTGAAACCATATGCATAAAATCTGTACATGTCTGGAAATTGATTTCTCTCCATGATTGGAGAGAGTTGATAAAAATCAATAGAAAGGCATTCCATTCCACAATAGTTCCAGCTTTTTTCTAAATTCCATTTACAGATGAATTGGGGTGTAGTAGAACTTTGGTGTGTAACACAAAATTTTGGCTGCACAAATTTAATTTGAAGCAGTCTTGGTCAATTCTTGGAAGGTTTCATCTCTTGTATTTTAACATTTAATGTGGGTATTAAATCAATTTGCTAATTTCTAATGAGTTGGAAAATAAATCATTTTAAGTAAAGACAGAATCATATTAATATAGCTATCTACTTCTAATTTATTGTATTATAATGTAAATTTATGATGTGGTGGCACAGCTGTGGTTCTAGATCTTTTAGTGGATTGGTAGATTCTTTTCCCTGTAGCTGCAGTAATTAAGGAGCAGTACGACCACACAGCAGGGTGGAATTTGTTTGAAACTTGTATAACAGTGTATGTCATCACTCAATTGTAACAGTTCTGGGAAATAATCAAATCACTGAGTTATGCTACACTTTGAATTTTTTTCATTATTCGTTAACGGGATGAGGGCATCGCTGGCTAGGCAGCATTTATTGCCCATCCCTAATTGCCCAGAGGGCAGTTGAGAGTTGACCACATTGCTGTGGTTCTGGAATCACACGTAAGCCACACCAGGTAAGGATGGCAGTTTCCTTCCCTAAAGGACATTAGTGAACCAGATGGGTTTTTCTGACAATTGACAATGGATTCATGGTCATCATTAGATACTTAATTCCAGATATTTTGAATTCAAATTCCACCATCTGCCGTGGCAGGATTTGAACCCGGGTCCCCAGAACATTATCTGGGTTTCTGGATTAACAGTCCAGCGATAATACCATTGGCCATCGCCTCCCCAGTTGCTGGGAATTTTGTACTGCTCTGCTGATAACTTTTCTCAGATCGAGAAAAAATTGCTTTCATACCTCTGTCCATCATTATCCATCAGTGAATGTCGAAGGCAAATTTCCTGAATTTGAATTCATTTCCCTACATAGTACCGTAGATTAACAATCTTAATCTCGTGTTAATGTGGATATATGGCCTTCACAGAGCTCTACAAATGGATTGTAGAAGTTGTGCTGCCTCAGCCATAGTCCGAAAATTGTTTTGTTTCGTTTCGTTGCTAATTCCTTAATTTCTGATCGCCTTTTCTGGCCTGTTTAACAGCCAAAGTCCTTTTGGTATTTGAAGGCAGATTTTAGGATTTCAACCACTTTATGCATGATTAAGGGAGACAGTGTATAATGGCCCAGGTCAATGCTCTAGGCATAGCTTGCCAAAGGAAAAACAGCTCTTTTATTTTTAGGTACAAAAAGAATGTATTGGCATTTTAAATAAATGTACAATTTATGAAGGAAATATAAACAGAAGATAACAAAGTGAACTGCATATTAATCTTCTGCCCTCTAGAGATACTGAAGTGGTGAAAAGCCAGTGCAGTTCACTTTGGATATTCCGGTGTTCCACATTACTTCTTGCCTGACTTCTTAATGCCTTTAGAACTGAATGGCCCTTTGCCCGCAGCTTTTGCTTTCATCTGTTCAAGCTTTTACTCCTCCTTCTGTTTGAAAGCAAGATCATCCTCTCCATTTCCTTGTTTGATATTTTAGGCTGTTTCAACGGTTCGCTGTTGGAAAAGAACAATTGGTTCAGCTGTTTTAGCTAATGCTAATAAAACTTTCCCCAACCCTTGCCTCAAAGATTCTGCAGTTGAATGGAGTAACCCTGAGGAGTTCTTGCAGTGAAATCTGGGGCACAACCGTTTTCCTTCATGCTTGGTATGACTTCAACCAGCAGATGACTGTTTGCCTTAATTCTCATTGACTCCAAATTTGCTAGGGCCCCTTGATGCCATACTTGGTCAAATTCAGCATTGCATTTGCCCTTCCAGGGCAGGTGGGACATGTACAAGAAGGAGAGGTTGCACCTAAACTGGTGCAGAGAGATTTGCTAGTATCACTCAGGAGGGTTTAAACTAGTGTGGCAGGGGGTTGGGGACCAGAGTAGTAGGTCAGTACGTGAAATGACTGAGAATTACAGACTAAGGCCCATAATGTCAAGAGGAAAAATAGACAGTGAGAGGTTACTGAACATAGTGGGCTCTGAAGTGCATTTGTTCTAATGCAAGGAGTATGACAGATAAGGCAGATGAGCTTAGAGCATGGATTAGTACCTATGACAATGATGCTGTAGTTATTACAGAGACTTGGTTGAGAAAGGGATGAGTCTGGCAGCTTAATGTTCCAGGATTTAGAAGTTTCAGGCGATATAGAAAGAGATATAAAAGAGATGGGGGAGTTGCATGACTGATTAGGGAGAAAAACACAGCTGTACTGAGGGAGGGCACCTTGGAGTGCTCATTCAGCAAGGCCTTATTGGGTAAAGCTTAAGAATAGGAAGAGTGCAATCACTTTGGGGTATTTTGCCGTCCTCCCAAAGGCGGAGGGAGATGGAGGAGCAGATATGCCGACAGATTATGGAAAAATGTAAAACCAAAAGAGTTGTTGTGGTGGGTGATTTTAACATCCCTTATATTGACTGTTGCCCAGGGCTTGAGAGGAAGTTTGTCTTCAGGAAGGTTTCTAGAAGCAATATATAAATAGTCTAACTAGGGAAGGGACCATACTACACCTGGCATTGGGAAATAAGGCCCAGCCAGGTGATCAAAGTTTCAGTGGGGGAGCATTTCGGGAACAGTGACCATAGTCCCATATGTTTTAAGTTACTTATGGATTAGGATAAGAGTTGTTCTCTGTTGAAAGTACTAAATTGGGGGAAAAGCTAACTATGACAATATTAGGCAGGAACTAGGGAATGCAGATTGGAGGCTGCTGTTTGAGGGTAAATCCATATCTGTCATGTTGAAATTTTTTTAAAAGGCCTGTTGATGAGAGATCAGGCTCAGCATGTGTGTGTCAAAATGAATGATAAGGATAGCAAGATTAAGGAATCTTGGATGATGAGAAATTGAGTTTTTAGTCAAAAAGAAAAAGGGGCAGTCATAAGGTGAGGAATAATCCTACTAATTAGCAGAGCAGGCTTGCCAGGCCAAATAGTCTATCCCTCTTACTATTTCTTATGGTCATACAAAATTTTAAATTTTGAGGAACTCTAGTTTGTGTAATCTGTCATCTTAATTTAGAATTTGGAGTCTAGGTGTCATTTTGATAAATCATAGAAATCATAGAAACATGCCCTTCTGCCCAAGAAGTACACACTGACCCTCAGAGCATCCCAACCAGACCCATCCTGACCCATCCCACATAACCCACCTAGTCTACACATCCCTGAACACTACAGCCAATTTAGCATGCCCACTCCATCTAGCCTGCACATCTTTGGACTGTAGGAGGAAACCGGAGCACCCGGAGAAACCCACGCAGATGTAGAGAATGTGCAAACTCTACACAGACAGTCACCCAAGGGTGGAATCGAACCTGGGTCACTGGTGCTGTGAGGTGGCAGTGCTAACTATTGAGCCATGTTGCCACCCAAAGCTTTGATCTACTTCCAGTGCCAGTATACCCTCCTGTGTTTGGTGTTGAAAACTGCTCATGGTATTCCTAACATATTTTAACGAGTGCTTTGTATATTAGCCCTCTAGATTAAATAAAAAGACAGCATTCCATTTGCTTTTATGATTATGATTATTTTCTGTACCTATTCAAGACATTTGAGTGATCTATGTATATTTTTGAGGGAAATTCCATTGTTTCCAGCCTTTTACCATTCTGAAAAACTCTTCTATCCTTTTAAAATTTAAAATGGATTACCCTTTGCCTATACTGCAATCCATTTGGCTCTGTTTTGTTCATTCGCTTAATATATCAAACTCTCTTGGTAATTGTATATGCTTTTGCCTTTATTGACATCAATCTTTGTGTCTTATGATACTTAGAGATTTCTATTTCCATATAACTGTTAAGAATTATACTGATCAGTTCAGGTCCTAACACAGACCACTATAAGACACCGCTAGTCACATCCTGTCAGCTATCTCTACTCTTCTGTCTTTTGCTAATCAGCCAATTTCTTAGCAAGGCCAGGACAATTTCCTTTTAATTTAATGAACTTCAGCAGAAGTAACTGTGTCGCGTTAACACATTCAAAACAATACCTCCTGGAAAACAAAATAAATATCAACAGATACTTGCCAGCTTTATAACAGCTTTTTTTTTTAAAGAAAGCCCAAACAGAGTCAGCGAACCTGATCTCTCTTTACAAATCCATGCTAGCTGACTTGCTCAGGGATAATTTTCAAGGCATTCACTTGAATTTTATTTGTTGTTTTTCATTTCTTTATGTTCAATGTGGTATTTCAAAGGATTGCATTACCATTACTATTAGTGTACACAGTGTTGCAGAAAACCATCCTGAATACAAGAAATTTTACGACTGTTCTGACCTGAGACCAACATTTACAGAATTTTAAAAATCGCTCTGCTTTTACTATTTACATGTTTTATCTTGCATTTATATATTCTACTTCTTCAAGCTACTACCTATAACTGGGAGATAACTCAATGAATCAAGCTTGTCCATTTTTTGATTCCATTAATTAAACCTCCACTGTCTGCTTACCCCTCATTATATTCTGTCTTGTGATTTCATCCTTACCCACGAAGATTACTTCTCCTCATTTTGTATTTTCCCTCATTACCCTGAAGACGTCAAAATGAGGTACATTTAGTCTTGGCCAATTGCAGCATGTCTTACCATTATCTTACTGTACCATCAGAATTTAATTTGTCCATGCAGCTCATTTAATTGCTTTGTTATGCTCTCTGCCTTACAATAAAGGAGAATATTTACACGCACCCTAACCTGTCCTTCTGTTTTAATATTTTATCATTGAATTCCTACAATATGGAAGTAGACCACTTGACCTATTTGAGTCCACAACGACCCTCTAAAGAGCATTCCACCCAGACCCATCCCCCTGCCCTATCCTTGTAATCTGGCATTTCCATGCCTAATCCACCTAACCTGCATATCTTTGGACTGTGAGAGGAAACCAGAGCACCCAGAGGAAACCCAAGCAGACATGGGGAGAATGTACAAGCACCACACAGACAGTCACCTGAAAATGGAATCAAACCTGGATCCCTGGTGGTGTGTGGTAACAGTGTCGTATAGTGTCCTACAACATGGAAACAGACCCCTTGGACCAACTCAACCATGCCGACCATGTTCCCAAACCAAACTAGTCCCATTTGCCCGCTTTTGGCCCATATCCCTCCAAACCTTTCCTATTCACGTACTTATCCAAATGTCATTTAAATGTTGTAACTGTACCTGCATCCACCACTTCCTCTGGTAGTCCATTCCACACATGAAGCATTCTGTGTATTAAAAGAAACAAAGTTGCTCCTCCGGTCTTTTTAAAATCTTTCTCCTCTCACCTTAAAAATATGCCCTTTAGTTTTGAACTCCCCCACATGAGGGAAAAGACCATTGTTTTTCACCTTCTTTATGCCCCTCATAGTTTTATGAGCCTCTATAAGATCACCCCTAAGCTCCCTATGCTCCAGTGAAAAAGGTGCCAGCCTATCTTTATAACTCCAGCCTTCCATTCCCAGCAATGTCCTAGCAAATCTCTTCTGAGCCCTCTCCAATTTAATAATATCCTTTCTATAGCAGGGTGACCAGAATTGTATGCAGTACTCCAGAAGAGGCCTCGCCAATGTCTTGTACATCCTCAACATGATATCCCAACTCCTATACTCAAAGTTCTGAGCAATGAAGTCAAGCGTGTTAAATGCCTTCTTAAACACCCTATCTACATCGTGCCGCAAATTTTAAAGAATTAAGTCCTAGAACCCCGGTCTCTGTTCTACAACGCTATTCAGGACACTACCATTAATTGTATAAATCCTGCCCTTGTTTGTTTTACCGAAATGCAATACCTTGCATTCATCCAAATTAAACTCCATCTACCATTCCTCAGCCTATTGACCCAATTGATCAAGATCTCTTTGGAATCTTAGAAAACCTTCTTTGCTGTCCTCTGTTTCAATTTTGGTGACGTCCACAAACTTACTAACCATGTCTCCTAAATTCTCCTCCAAATCATTTATATAAATGAAAAACCTGAAGTGTACCCAGTACTGATCCCTGTGGAAAACTGCTGATCACAGGCCTCAAGTCTGAAAAGCAACATTCTACCACTACCGAGACAACAAGGTGCAGAGCTGGATGAACACAGCAGGCCAAGCAGCATCATCAGAGCAGAAAGGCTGACGTTTTGGGCCTAGACCCTTCATTAAAGTCCATGTTAAAAACATATACCGCTCTGCGTTCATCAGTCTTTTTGGTTACTTCCTCAAAAAACTCAATCAAGTTTGTGAGACATGATTTCCCTCATTCAAAGCCATGCTGACTATCCCTAATCAGTCCTTGCCTCTCCACTGAGCCACCTTGCTGCCCAAATTTTGCCTGCAGATTTCTTATTTCATTCTCCAAGTTAAATTAGTTAACAACTTGTGGTTTTCCCATCCTTTGTAACACTTAATGCACAATCTCTGATGATTGCTGTACTGTCTTTGTTTTTGTTTTAGAAACCTGCTTACAATACCTTTTGCAGCTTGGTCTTCTGTTTCATTTACTGGTTTGGAGTCAGGCTCACCTATTTAACATTTCTGATAGAATCCTCCTTCTAGCCCAGGTCAAGTGGATGTAGCACTTCTTGTTCAATTAATGCTTCCTGTGTGCCTAATTGCATGTGGCTCAGTAAATTATAACCTTTGAGGATCTTTTAATTTTGTTCTAAACACTCTCCAAACAGGAATTCCTGCTTACTGTATATTATGTTGTTGGTTGCAATATTGGACCACAGTTAGTAAATCCTCCCTCTCTTGTCTCAACACCCTCTCAAGTTAGATGAATTTAATCCTCATACTGGAAGCAGGTAGGCAATTTACTATTTGGAACACTCAATCCTGCTTGTAAGTGATGCTATCAACATGACTAATTAACAAATTAGATCATATTCTGCTTCTCCTCCTCTTCAACACAGCCCACTTTTCAACATCCTTTTTCGTTTCTTCACTCATGGGACAGGGACATCACTGGCTAGCCAGCATTTATTGTCCATCCCTATTTGCCCTTGAGAAGGTGGTGGTGAACTGCTGCCTTGAACCACTGCACACAATTTGTTGGGGTGGGGATTCCGGATTTTGTCCCAGCGACAGCAAAATGGCGACAATATATTTCCAAGTAAGGATGGTGAGTAGCTTGGAGAAATTTGCAGTTGGTGGTGTTCCTGTGTATCTGCTGATTTTGTTCTTCTAGATTGGATGTAGTTGTGGATTTGGCAGATGCTGTTAGAGAATCTTTGGCAAATTTCTACAGTGCATTTTGTAGGTGGTATACACTGTTGCTACTCTGCTTTCTTCCCCAGATGCTGAGTTTCACCAGCAATCTCAACTATGAGATAAGATTGGACAGGCTAAGATTTTTTTCTTTAGAACAGAGGAGGCACAGAAGAGACTTAATTGAAGTGAAAAAATAATGAGGGGTTTAGAATGGACAAGAAGACTTGTTTCCCCCAGTGGATGGATTAATTACCAGGCTATCAGAGATTTAAGATGATCGGGAGAAGGATTAGCGGAGATGTGAGAAAAAAATCACCGCAAGGGTGGTGCATGTCTGGAATTCATAGTCCACTCTGGTTGAGAAAGAAATCCTCAACTCATTTAAAAGGAGCTGCACCTGAAGCGCTGTAACCTGCAAGGCCACAGACCAGCTGCAAGAAATTGGAATTAGAATGAGTGGTCAATAAACTCAATTGCCTAGACATGATGGGCTGAAAGCCTCTCTCTGTGCTGGAACTTTTCAATGGTCCTATCCCTGTTTTCCAGAGGATTTCTCTGGCTGTGTCGGTTGAAGACTCTTCATTAGGGAGAGGAGAAAGTATCTGCAAATTAGTCCAGACCTCAGAAGATGCAGGATCAATTCCTATTTAAGGGATACAATATCTTCATTATTTGTGAGGTTATGGATCTTGATCATTAGAACAATGAGAATATTGGCATCAGGAGTGTGATGGTGTACTCCCTACTTGCCTTGACGAGTGCGCCTCCAACAACATTCAAGAAGTTTGACACCATCCAAGACAGAGTAGCCCATCTCATTGTTTGTTGATGTGGTGCCATTCTATCACTGCTCCACCAATGCTCAGTAGCAGCAGTATGTACCATCTACAAAATGCACCGTGTAGAAAGTCACCAGAGAGCCTTAGACAGCATCTTTGGCATACAAAGTGGCCAAAAACAGCATGAAACTAGAAGATTGGGAGAACTTTAAAGGTCAACAGAGAGCCACAAAAAGAGCTATAAGGAAAAGTAAGATAGAACATGAGAAAAAACTAGCGCAGAATATAAAGACAGATAGGAAAAGTTTCTATAAGTATATAAAACGAAAAAGAGTGGCTAAAGTAAACGTTGGCCCTTTAGAGCATGAGAAGGGGAATTTAGTTATGGGATATGATGAAATGGCCGAGGCATTGAACAGGTATTTTGTATCGGTCTTCACAGTGGAGGACACTAATAACATGCCAGTAATTGACAAAGAGACGAAGGTAGGTGAGGACCTGGAAACAATCATCATTACGGAAGAGGTAGTGTTGGGCAAGCTAATGGAGCTAAGTCTCCTGGCCCTGATGGAATGCATCCCAGAGTACTAAAAGAGATGGCGGGAGAAATAGCAGGTGCACTGGTGGTAATTTTCCAAAATTCACTGGACTCTGGGACAGTCCCAGCAGATTGGAAAACAGCAAATGTGATGCCACTGTTTAAAAAGGGAAGTAGACAAAAGATGGGGAATTATAGACCGGTTAGCTTAACCTCTGTAGTGGGGAAGATGCTTGAGTCTATTATCAAGGAAGAAATAGCAAGGCATCTTGATAGAAATTGTCCCGTTGGGCAGACGCAGCATGGGTTCATGAAGGGCAAGTCATGCTTGACAAATCTTTTGGAATTCTATGAAGACATTACGAACGAGGTGGACAATGGGGACCCAGTGGATGTGGTGTACTTAGACTTCCAAAAGGCCTTTGACAAGGTGCCGCACAAGAGGCTACTGCATAAGATAAGGATGCATGGCATTAAGGGTAAAGTATTAGCATGGATAGAGGATTGGTTGACTAACGGGAAGCAAAGAGTGGGGATAAACGAGTGCTATTCTAGCTGGCAGTCAGTGACTAGTGGTGTGCCTCAGGGATCGGTGTTGGGACCGCAATTATTTACAATCTATATAGATGACTTGGAGTTGGGGACCACATGTAGGGTGTCAAAGTTTGCAGATGACACTAAGATGAGTGGCAAAGCAAAGTGTGCAGAGGACTGTGAAACTTTGCAGAGGAACGTAGATACATTGAGTGAGTGGGCAAAGGTCTGGCAGATGGAATACAATGTAAATAAATGTGAAGTCATACATTTTGGTAGGAGTAATAGTAAAAAGGATTATTACTTGAATGGTAAAAAGTTGCAGCATGCTGCTGTGCAGAGGGACCTGGGTGTCCTTGTGCATGAAACACAGAAGGTAGGTCTGCAGGTACAACAAGTAATTAGGAAGGCAAATGGAATTTTGTCCTTCATTGCTAAAGGGATTGAAATAAAAAGCAGAGAGGTTATGTTGCAGCTGTACAAGGTGCTGGTGAGGCCACACCTGGAGTACTGTGTGCAGTTTTGGTCTCCTTACTTGAGAAAGGATGTACTGGCACTGGAGGGGGTGCAAAGGAGGTTCACTAAGTTGATTCCGGAGTGGAGGGGGTTGGCTTATGAGGAGAGACTGAGTAGATTGGGATTATATTCATTGGAATTCAGAAGATTGAGGGGGGATCTTATAGAAACATATAAAATTATGAAGGGAATAGATAAGATAGAAGTAGAGAGGATGTTTCCACTGGCAGGTGAAGCTAGGACAAGAGGGCATAGCCTCAAGATTAGAGGGAGCAGATTTAGGATGAACTGAGAAGTATTTTCTTCATCCAGAGGGTTGTTAATCTATGGAATTCCTTGCCCAGTGAAGTAGTTGACGCTACTTCAGTAAATGCTTTTTTTAAAAAAAAGGGTTTTTTTTTTTTGAACAATAAAGGAATTAAGGGATACGGTGAGAATGCGGGTAAGTGGATCTGAGTCCACGAAAGGATCAGCCATGATCTTATTGAATGGCGGAGCAGGCTCGAAGGGCCAGACGGCCTACTCCTGCTCCTAGTTCTTATGTTCTTATCTACCAAAACAGCTGTGCCCTAACCAGGGCATTGTATAGTTACAGCATTGCATCTGTGCTGTTGTATTCACTACCTTCCCCAATGAAGGAAGCTAATCTAAATGCCACCTTTAGCATCTTGTATTCCTGTCCTACCAACTTAAGAGACCTGTGGATGTGAACTGCAAGGTCTCTCACTTTCACTTTCTTTACCTCTCTCAATATCCTTCCATTGATTGTGTATTTCCTTGCTTTGTGTTCCCTCCCCAGTTGCATAACCTTGTGCTCCTCCACATTGAATTCCATTTGCCATTTCCCATCCTTTCAGCCAAAACAAAGATACCTCTCAACAATTGATGGCAATCCTCTTCACAATATGGGCATGCAAATATCCTAAACATGCCTCCCACATTTAAGCCTAAATCACTAATACATGCCACTAACAGCAAGGGACCTAACACTGTGTCTTGTGGAACGTCACTGGAAATCACTTTCCATTTGAGAAAAAGAGCAGAAATCAATTACCTTATCATTCCTTGTCACTATCAATTTGGATTCAACGGACAACATTCCCCTGTATCCCATGGCCTTTAATTTTTCTGACTGGTCTTCCATGTGGGATCTTGTCAAATGTCTTACTAAAATCCATGTAGACTGCACCCACTACATTGTCTCCATCAATCCTCCTTGTTACTTCTTCAAAAAATCAATTAAGTTAGTAAGTGTAAAGGGACTATCATATTATTTTCGGTCTTTTTGAAGGTGGACTAAAATGCACAAAAGACCGTTTTAATACCAAGGACTGTGAAAGGAATGGCTGCGCTTTCAAAACCAAGTTACTGAAACTATTGACACCACTGCTTTGTTCAAGCAGTGGGTGAAAGTGTTTGTAGATGGCATGCCACCAGAACCTGTATGCAGAGTGAAAGTTGGCTGCAACAACTAGCTGATTGGTTTGAGCAATTGTGACTAATTGTGGAAGCTAAAGGTCATCAGCCTGATGACAACTTTCTGGTTCCTGGGCAGCTGAACAGCTTTTGGGGGTGAATGATACAAGGAGAAGTCCATGGACTGCTGAAAGAGTAGGTTGAGAGAAGCCAGTTATTTATTCCCATCAGTTACAGTAAGCTGTTGCCTTTAACCAGTAAAGAAAACAGTAGTTAGTGCACCAATTGCCCTCAGGCTCCCGCAAAGAAGCGAAGGAACTCTGAAAAAGGGGATTAAAGTGAAAAACGTTCTGGCGAGATAAAAGTATTTCAATGTACCTTGTGGACTGATCCCACTGAACTCTGTTTCCCGTATTTTTTTCCTCTCCATGTGTTGTAGGTAAAATATTACCAAGCATAATTCTGTAGTGAGTGAGTCAGACACAGGTTTATTAACAAAAGCTTTTGGGAGAAGCAGGGACCTCAAAGGGGCCTCACCAAACTTCTCAGCTATTACAGACGCTTTCAAAGCTTATATACATTTGCTGTTACTCGCCACCCTCCCCCCAAGTCATGTACACAGTTCTTTAATCTGTTCCAGGCATCCCACAAAGCAGGTGAAGGTTAGTGCTTCTGTTGTTTTCTTTTCTCGCGCGCAGGATCTTGCTGTTTCAGCGGATGTTTCCTCCCCAGGTTCGGTCTAAACGTCCACTTCCTTATCAGAGTTGTTGTGTTGTTAACTCTTTACTTACTCCTTCAGTCCCCCCTTGTGGTCAGAGTCATGAGTATTCATGGCCTCTAGACCTCTTACAGCCATATTTTCAGTGTCTCCGTATCACCCATCAAGGCTCAACAGTCTTGTCGGTGCGCACACTTGCACCTGACATAATTCTTGCAGTTAAAATTTTACAGCACGAATTAAAAACGGCCATAACACCACAGCGAGAAATAACGATTATAATTAGTATAGTCAAAGCATGCAGCAGGTATGTCCCCCAAGATCCACCTAGGAACCATTCGAGCCAACTGTCCCCTTTCTTGGGGCCTTGCCTGAAGTCATCAAGCTGCTTTCTTATATCATTAATGGCTTGGGTGGCGTTATAGGATTCATCCGTAACATGTGTTATACACTTGTCCCCTACTATGGTGCACGCTCCGCCCTGCTGGGCTAGCTGGTAATCGACGGCATACCAGGTCTGCCGCGCATAGAGTCTTAACTCGGCAAGCTCTCGATTTATAGCATCCAACCCCTTTGCCGTGCTAGTTCCCAGGATGGTCAGTCCATAGACGAGGTAGTTCCTATTTTTGGCACTAATGACTCCCGCTGCTCCCCCCAGAGACGGGGCCCGGAGGAACCCGTAGCCAAGTGAGGACACCAGTGTTACCGGGTCCGTCCGGTCTGCACAGAATTTCTCGCTAATGGCTCGGGTCACTATCTTCCTACGAGTGTGTCCTCCCTGGGGGCACGGGACGGTAAGCGGTCCTATTGTCCCCACTGCAAAGAGGACTGGGAGGGTTGGTGTGGCTGTTGTGAAGGTCCCATTGAGGAGGAACACAAAACCTTTCTTGGCTCGATAGCATTTGACTTCCTGATTACTTTTCTGCATGAGCTGTTTGTACCACCAGTTCCTTGGCTGGCTGGAGTTTCCGCCTGACCCCACCAGTTGGTAGGTATCAAATGGATACGTCCATGTGGCTGAACTAACGTGTCCCGTTGCACTGTCCACAAATAAACTGTCTACCTGCAGTTACATTTAGACATCTTCGCTCATTACAAGTGCACGTAAACAGGCCTTTGTTCACTTGGCAATGCTGACGGGAGCACTGCGTCTGCACACAGGAGGCGTTCTTGGGGACTAGAGCGTATGCGCACCCCCATCCCTGTCCTGAGAAGCAAAGCGGGTAACTTAGCGGGTTTGAACACGTTGTGCAGTTCTTTCCCCGAGTTCCTGCACATTTGGGGGACTGTATCCTATTTGAGTTTATCAGCTCTACACATCTCCCTTGTATACTTCGTCGGTATGTACCGGTTTGGCCCACACAGGGTGTGTCTAACGTATCTGCTGTGTATAGGTCAAAGGGGGTCCATCCAGGGGTGGCTACAAACAACGCGTCGACTGACTGGGCAAGTGGGTAGCACACGGTCCAATTACCGTGTAGATGTATGTGGGTCTTGTAAAACAAGTTGTCCTCTAATTCCGATACCCCTACAATCATGACAGTACAGAACACCACGACCACGTATATCATCTTAGACATGTTTTAAACTCAGATGGAGAAATTGTATCTTATCAGTCTATGTTAACAATGTTCCAAAGGCTGTACCGCCCGCGCGCGACTTCCCGCGCTCCCGATCAGCTTGCTCGGAGGTCTAGTAGAGGGTCTTCCTGTGAATAAAACATATCATTTTGGATCTCAATTGGTGTCCGCGTATTCTTTAAGTTGGGACCAGTGTTTCCAGACGCCCTTCCCTCGCATATCTATGCAAGCGCAAGTGTCTCCACTGATAGAACTTCATAGGGGCCATT
Source organism: Rhincodon typus (assembly GCF_021869965.1). Classification (NCBI taxonomy): domain Eukaryota; kingdom Metazoa; phylum Chordata; class Chondrichthyes; order Orectolobiformes; family Rhincodontidae; genus Rhincodon; species Rhincodon typus. The sequence goes on from NC_063345.1 coordinate 44,855,564, forward strand.
CCATTAGGGGGCGAACCCAGGTTTCCCGGGTAGGGTCTTTACCATAACCTTGCTATCTGCAGATGGGACTTCGGGGCAATCCTCTAATTCCCTTTGTTCATCTTGTCCTTCCTGATTGGCCCTCAACTGGGCGCTTAGAATACGACGCTATGTGCTAGAACTATCTCGGAGCGGGCCGACATCGGAACCCCCCGTTATGATAGACACGGGCAGTTGCATTGCTCTGCCGGTCATCAATTCGTATGGGGTTAATCCGGTTGTGCGGCTCGTGGTAGTTTCATCAGTATCGCAGGTAAGACCTCTGTCCGTCATTTACCAGAGTCTTGCATAGCTTTCGCCAGGGAAGTTTTAAGGGTTCTGTTCATACGCTCCACCATGCCTGAGGTTTGGGGATGGTAGGGTATGTGGAACTTCTGTTTAATGCCCATCAGCTGGCATATGGTTTTTACCACTCTTCCAGTGAAATGGGTCCCCTGGTCAGAGTCAATCTGGAGCGGCACCCCCCACCTGGGGATGATTTCTTCAGCCAGGATCCTAGCTACTGTGTTAGCTGAGCAATTCCGAGTCGGATACGCCTCTATCCATCTGGTAAATTGGTCAATAATTACCAAGCAATATGTCTTTCCATGGGATTGGGGAAGTGGTCCCGTAAAATCTATCTGTATATATTCCCAGGGCCCCTTCGGGCGTGACTGGTGCCCCGTTCTGATCTTGACGGGCCTGCCCGGGTTGTGCTGGGCACACGTCACACAACGGTGACAGTATCGCGCTATGTCCCTGCCCATGCCTTTCCACCACCATTCTTTTCCGATACTGGTGACCATGGCGTCTCGGTGTAATTGCATGAGGGTGTGTTGGATGCACTCGGGGGCCATGACCTTGTCATTCAATCTCCAGACACCCTTTCCATTCGGTGTGGCCCCTTGTGCCTTCCACCTGGCGTGTTCTCCTTCAGGGGTGTCTGTGTGTAGCTGGATAGTACTAATGGTGGGGCCACCCTCAGCAAATGTGGCTGATAAGGGTTGGATATCCTCTGTCTCCAGGGCCAACTGAGCTGCTTTGTCAGCAGCCTGGTTCCCCTTAAAAGTGTGCCAGTCAGGATTTTGTTTGTCTGGCTCCCTCTGGTGGGCCTTGACCTTCAGCACCGCAGCTTCCGAAAGGAGCTCGCTGGCCTCTAGTAAGGTCTCTATTATTTGTCCGTGTTTAATCGGAGTGCCTCCCGTGGTAACAAATCCCCGTCTTCCCCAAACAGTCATGTAATCGTGCACAATTCCAAACGCATATCTACTGTCAGTGTAAATATTAACCCTTTTTCTTGCCGCCTCCATGAACGCCTGGGTCAGGGCAACTAGCTCTGCCGCCTGGGCCGATAGGCCTCCTTCTATCCTTCCCGCTCGGACTACTCGTAGGTCTGCGTTAACTACCACCCATCCTGTTCGTGGCGACCCATGTACATATCTCTGAGAACCGTCCACAACAGGATTTCGTCTGGTGCCTCCAGGGGCACATCTTTTATTCTACTTTCTTCTACCTCATCGTCTACTTTCCCACATTCGTGTGGCTCACCATCTCCTAATATGCCTTCCGCTGGGTTCTCCTGGGTATCCCGCAAAATGATTATAGATTTGGTAGGTGGTAGAAGGACCGCTTCCCACTTTGCCCTTCTCATGTTAGAGACGGACCATAATTTCCCGGTATTTAACATTTCTACCAAGGTGTGTTTGGTATGTAAGATAATATTCCCTGTCACTACTATTGGCTCACTAATCCTCACGGCCCACGCGGCACAGTCTAAAGCGGCTATACACCTGGGTAAACCGTTCACCACGGGTCCTTCCGCAGTAGAGTAGTACCCTATGGGCTGTTGTTTGTCTCCATGGTCCTGGGTCACCACCGCTGAGTAGAATCCTCCTTCATTATTATAATAAATGTGGAAGTCTTTACCAGCATCAGGTAGTCCCAGTCCTGGGGCTGACATTAATTCCACTTTTAGTTTTGTATAAGTTTCATCTTGTTCAGGCTCCCAATCCACGGGGTCCATGGCTGGTTTCCCCCCTTTTACCAGTCGTTGTATTGGTTCTACCAATTTGGCAAACTCGGGGATAAAATTCCTGCAGTAATTAAACAAGCCCAAAATTTTCCTCACACCACCGACTGTCACGGGTCGTGGCATTTGTTGTATAGCGGTTTTCCTGTCTACAGGCATTTCTTTTGTGCCTTAGGAGATCAGATGTCCCCGGTACAGGACCTTAGTTTTCCCTATTTGGGCTTTCTTCGGACTTGCTTTAAGACCCTTGTCCTCCAAGTGTTTCAGGACTAGGCATAGTGCCTCTTGGTGGCCAGGTTTGGACTCCAAGGCCAGTAAGATGTCATCTACATATTGGTGTATCGTGCTGCCGTGGGGCAGTTCGATTTCCCTGAGTATATCGCTCATGGCCCGGTGAAAGATGGCTGGGCTGTTAGGGAATCCCTGGGGGAGTCGGGTCCACGTGTACCGCTTATCCCCAGTGGTAAATGCGAACTTATTTTGGGAACCACGATGGAGTGGGATAGACCAGAATCCATTGGCAGTGTCCCGTACAGTAAAGATTTTGTGGGCCAGGGAGAGCCCATTCAAGATTGTGGACGGGGTGGCCACGATGGGGGCAACTTCGGTGTGACCTTATTTAGGGCTGTGTAATCAATTGTGAGTCAGTAGCTCCCATCAGGTTTACTCACTGGCCAGGTGGGGGAGTTGGTGGTACTCGTGGTTTCTCAGAGAATTCCCCTCTCTTCAACGATTTCCACAACTGCCCTCCTAGCCTCCGGTTTGATGGGGTACTGTCGGTGTGGTTTATGTTCCGGGCCTTCTACTACTATGGGGTCGATTTTAATTAGCCCGGTATCTAGTTTAGTTTCTGCCCATACCCCTGGGACGGAGGTACAAATGGCACCGAACCCATTGTCCTCCAATTGCCAATCACGTCCTGTCGCAGATGCGGCTTGGACAATTTCCAAATGGCTTGCATAGGGTCCCATTTTCTCCTTTCTCCCATCGGGACGGGGCCAAATTAATTCGCCTTTCCCGCAATCTATTAGTACCTCATACTCTTTATCAAATCGTTTCCCATGATAGTTCCTTCGTTATTTTTACACACACAAAATCGCATTGGTATATACAAATTATTAATTTCCACCAAAGTGGTTTCGCTCAAGTACGCAGGGGTTTTTTGCCCGCTAATGCCCTTTACATAGATCATTTTGTTAGTTGTGGGCAGGGGTAGGTCAGTGATGGATATGGAAGCTCCCGTGTCCACCAGCATCTCACATTGTCTGCCCCCTACTTAATCCTACCTTCCTTATTATCCATGCTCGTGGAGGCTGCCAGACGTCAGGCCGTCTCCCTTTGAGAAGTTGCGGTTGTTGGTTTACCATGTTTTCCCCAACAGGTGTCCTTAGAGTGGCCCTTCTTGCCGCAATGTTGGCAAGTGCTTCCAGACCTCCTTTTGTTCTGTTTTGGGGCTCTACATTCCCTGGCAAAGTGCCCCGTCTTGCCGCAGTTGTGGCAAGTGGATTTCGGTTTTATCTTTGTCACGCACCTAAGTTTTCTTGTTTTATTCGAATGGGGGGTCTTTCTCCCATCCCTTCTTTAATTCCAGATCCCATTCTACCAATTCGTCATAATCTCTGTTGGCAATTACCCCCATCTTCAGGACTGCCTGGTGAGCGGGTGATAACCCATCTTTGAATGCCTGTATAAATGTCCTATCAGTACGGTTTGTATCTGGCATCCCTGAACATTCTTGATGTACCTTGAACAATCGTTCCTCGTATTCAGACGCCCCTTCTCCCTTCTGTTGTTTCGTGTTTGTGATTTTGGACCAATTGGTAGGGGCATTTCCCAGGACCCGTTGGACTTCGGCTTTAAAGCAGTTAAAGGGTTCTTCTTGTGCCTCTCTCTTAGCTGTTAATTCTACGGCATGAGTCCACTGTCCACCTGGGTAATCGTGTTTAGCTTGGGCTGCGGCGTCAGCCTGACCAGAACCGTCCCCCATTAACCGCCATTTATCTTGCGGGCAAGCTGCTTGGACAAGTTGGTGTATATCTGGTAAGTGTAATTGGTGCCCCACCCAAATAGTGTCTAATTCGGCCCAGAATTTAGCATTTGCGCTTCTAGGTTGTAACTTTCCCCTGGCGTGAAGGGCTGATATCTAACGGTTGGGGCTGCCAGGGTCCTGCCCCGGGTTACCGGGGTGAGGTTAACTTCCTCACTCAGACTCTCCTCTGGGCCAGTGGGCCCTTCCCTGGGATGGTATGGAGGCAAGGGCCCCCACTGACCCTCTGCTAAGAACTGGCTCCTTTTTTCTAGTTCCCTAATTCGTGATTCTAGGATCCTTTTTTCCCCTGTCCACCTCCTCGTGGACTCGAATGTTTGCCCTATAAGGCCGGCCAATTGATGTACTAAAAGGACTGCGGTTTTCTTAGTCTTATCTTTCTTCTGTCCTAAGAGCCAATCTCGCTGTTGTTCTAGGGCCTGGGATGGATCCCATCCCCCCCTTTTTCATCTGTTTAATGAGTGAATGTCTATCTGTCATATATTGATTAATGAGAGACCCCGGGGGTCCCCATTGATCTTCCTTCCCCGCCATGATAAATAGGTTTATACTCACGATCTCCCCCGATCTCTCGACTGCGTTTAACCCACCGACCACGTCCCATTCGTGTTTTACCACCAGCCGCGTCTCACTCGGGGTCGTTCCTATCGGAGTCCAGCAATTCCTATTGTGGGAGTGATCAAGTCCCCATATCCCGCTTATTTCAATTCTCTCTCGGCGGTCTCGCAACATTACACTCCTCTCACGTTACGTTTGAGTATCCCATCCCGGGTACCTCTTCTCCAGTCTCTACACCCACTTCAGGGTCCTGACCTTTGCGTGGGGGATTTCCCCTCTTAACAACCGGTCTAAGGCTGCGTGTTAGAGACGGGTACCCCCTTGTCCGTTTTTGCTCAACTCAAACGACAGACAGTCTCACATTCGCACTCAACAGATTATTGAATACTGTGGTCCAACTCACTTAACCTTGTGTTCGGTATCCGGGCTGCGGCCACGCTGCCAGAACCGTAGACAGAATCCTGCCGACTACGCCAATTTGTTGTAGGTAAAATATTACCAAGTATAATTCTGTAGTGAGTGAGTCAGATACAGCTTTATTAACAAAAGCTTTTGGGAGAAGCAGGGGCCTCACCAAACTTCTCAGCTATTACAGACAATTTCAAAGCTTATATACATTTGCTGTTACTCGCCACCCTCCCCCCAAGTCATGTACACAGTTCTTTAATCTGTTCCAGGCATCCCACAGGGCGGGTGAAGGTTAGTGCTGCTGTTGTTTTCTTTTTTCGCACGCAGGATCTTGCTGTTTCAGCCGATGTTTCCTCCCCAGGTTTGGTCTGAAGGTCCACTTTCTTATCAGAGTTGTTGTGTTGTTAACTCTTGACTTACTCCTTCACCATGAATATAAATAATATATTTTCCTCTGTCTGTTCATATGTGTGCAGGTTTTAAGAGGGGGTTGGAGTTTTAACAGATAGAGCTGTATTTTTGTTTTAACTCACTCAAGGGATGTGGGCTTGAAAATCAAACTTTCTCAAGAGTCATAACATGAGACAACCTTCCATAAAAAATCTATGCTGACTATCCTTGATAAATCCATACCTTTCCAAGTAACAATTAGTCCTGTCTTGACTGATTCTAATCATTTGCCACCACTGAGGACAGACTAATAAGTCTATAATTATTTGGCCTATCTCTCACTCCCTTTTTGAATATTGGTACAACATTTGTTGACCTCCAATCCTCTGGTACCTTGCCTGTGTCTGGTGAGGATTGGAAAATGATTCTCGGAGCACTAGCTATTCTGCCCTGCTTTATTTAACAGCCTAGTATCCAATTCATCCAGTCTTGGTGATTTTACCACCTTCAAGGCATACAGTCCACTTTGTACTTCCCTTCTCATTATCCTCATTTTATCTAATATTTCACACTCCTCTTTAACTGAATGTCTGTATCATCCCTCTGTGAAAACTGAGACAAAACACACGTTAAGAATCCTGCCCACATTTTCTGCCTTCACACACCATACATCTCCGACAGACCAAACCTTTCTCCTTAGTCGTCCTCTTGTTCTTAATGTACTAATTAAACGTTTTTGGTCTTTCTTTAATTTTACTGGCCAATTTCTTTTTGTATCCTTTCCCAATTTCCTTTCTCACTTTACTCTTGTACTTCCTAAAATCCTCTAAGCTTCCTGAAGTATTACTCCTTTTGACATTGTTATAAGCTGTATTTTTCTGCTTTATCTTAACCTATAAGACCAAAAGAAATAGGAACAGGAGTATGCTATTCAACCCCACAAGCCTGCTCTGCCATTCAATAGGATCATGGCTGAGTCAAATGCCTCATGTCCACTTTCCTGCTTATTCCCTGTAATCCTTAATGCCCGTTATGATCAAGAATCAATCTATCTCAGCCTTATATGTACACAAGGACTTTGCCCCCACAGCTCTTTGGCAAGGATTTCCAAAGGCTTGCAACTATCTGAGAGAAGAAATTGCTCCTTGTCTCACTTAAATTGATGTCCCTTTTATTCTGAGACTATGCCCTTTGGTCCTACTGTCCCATGCCTGTAGACCTCACTGATTTTCCTTCAAGTATCTGTGACCAATTCACCTTTGGCACAGATCATCTCTCAGCTTTGTAAAGTTTGTCCTTCTCCAACTTTCACATTTGTCTGTCTTTGTCCCAAATCATATCAATGCTAAATCTAAATGTATTATGATCATTATCTTGAAAAAGGTTACCCACTTCTACTTGGTCTGTCGGTTTTCATTTCCTAATACAAAATCTAGGATCATGCCCTCTCTTGTTGGGCTTGTTACAGGAGTAAATAATGAAGTACACTGCCCATCTTATAAATGCTATTTCCCTTGGTAGATATAATAACTTTAAATTACCTTTTGGGTTCTGTCAGGTGTAAGCAAATGTACCTGCCTAAAAGCATGCAATTGTTATCTTTGTCCGCAAACGCTGGAAATAAAAGAAGACCTTTCTAGTTCAAGTTTTTTTTAAGAGCTTTGCTTTCCCTATGGTTGTACTTGCAGCCTTGCATGAACACGGGACTGTCCAATGTGGCACACATGGCCCTGGATTCTGCTACGCTACTTGACATGATTTATGGGAAAACCACTACCCTTTGTTTTTCCAGTAACCAGCCTAGTTAAAGTTTCAAATCATACAGTCACCAGAGTACCCTAGTCCTCATGTCCCATAGTCAGAACCCAATTTCTTGGCATCGTCTTTTATATCTGTGGAGGAAAGGGGACATGAAAACACTCAATTGCTTTCTCAGTAATGGAGAAGCTGATGGAAAAAGTGATAATGTTAGTGGATTAGTAATCTAGAGACCCAGGCTAATACTTTGGTGAAATGAGTTCTCATGTTACCCTGACAACTGGTTTGGATTTAAATTCAGCTGAGAAGTCTGGAGTACAAACTAGTTTTATTAATGGTAACACTGGCAATTATCATAGATTGTTGTAAAGATCTATCTGGTTTATTCCTGTGTTTTAAGGAAGAAAATATGTCCACTCTGGTTTGATCTGCATGTGACTTCAGCCCCACAGCAATGTGATTGATTCTTAAAGGGCAATTCAAAGATAATTAAGAAAAGGCAATAAATGCTGGCCTTACCCGCAATGGCCACATTCATGAAAGAATAAAGAAAAAGGTGTTTTAATTATTTTTGTTGAAATTACATTTATGGATTGATTTAAGTTATTAAAGAACAATGAATCTCAAATAACACCCTATGCCAGAACTCCATCTAACTTGTGATGATTGTCCTCACATTTTTTTATAAAGCGTACATGGTAAGCCACCAATCGTATCACAACATGTGATTTTATCATTTGCTCCCAGAAATATGGATGGATCAAAGGGCTCTTGAGGTGTAGTGTTAGTGTCTCTATCTCTGAGCTAGATGGCTTACCTGCTCCGAATGCATGTAACCGCATCTCTGAACAGATTGAGTAGCAGGATCAATTACGTGTCAAATTCTGACAGTGGAAGTTAAACAAAGTACAAATATCCAGTCAATGACTTATTTTTGAGAGCACAAATACCCAATCAATTGCTTATCTAATCCTGAAACTAACTATTTCTTGCTAAGTATTGAAGGCAGCAATAACTGCAGGAAACTATTTGCTGTCTGAAGTTTTAACCTTGCATGATTATATGTTTCTGTGTATAACTTTTGACAGCTTTAACTCATCAGCTTTTATTTTATTTAGATCTTCCTCCACCTGCTATGCGAGAAAGGCCTCCAGGATGCAAAACTGTCTTTGTTGGTGGTTTACCAGAGAATGCTTCAGAAGAGATAATCTCTGAAGTTTTTGGACAATGTGGTGAAATCATAGCGATTCGTAAAAGCAAGAAAAACTTCTGCCATATTCGGTTTTCAGATGAATTCATGATAGACAAAGCTCTCTTTTTGTCAGGTAATTTTTGATATGTCCTTTAACAATGTTGTTTCTTTTCATATAGCATATTTACCAAATGTTTCATTTTAAATAATCATGATAATTGCTGAAAACCATGAACATGCTCTTTTTGAAGGAATTTCAAGGACGAATATTGCTATATCTTGATTTTGAACATCAAATAATTAGCTAACATCTTTTGGAGGGGTCTGTCTATTTCTGTTGAGATTACTTTTTCCAAAATACTAATAAACAAATAGCCAGACTCAGCATCAAATTGGCACTTCAGTAATCTGGACTTTTACACATGCAGTATATTCTGCAGTCTTTCATCATCCATCGATCAATGATAGATTTCCCTTTTCCATGTTGTGGCATGCTTGAATATTTTTTATGCCTTTGGGCCTCAACAGGTTATCGAATAAGAATAGGCTCCAGTACAGATAAGAAGGATACAGGTCGACTTCATGTTGACTTTGCTGAAGCTAGAGATGACCTTTATGAATGGGAATGTAAACAACGTATGATGGCTAGAGAGGAACGCCATCGTCGAAGAGTGGAAGAAGAAAGATTTCGACTACCTTCACCACCACCAATTGTGCATTATTCAGAACATGAAAGTGCTGTACTGTCAGAAAAACTGAAAGGTAATTTAAATGTTCTCCACAATAAATCTTTGTTCTTCATTTAAAATTTTTAAGGGCAATGTTTTATTAATGCTGTCAAGCACAGTGGCTCAGTGGTCAGCACTGCTTTCTCACAGCACCGGGGACCCAGGTTCGATTTTGGCTTCTGGTGACTATCTGTCTGGAGTTTACACGTTCTCACCATGTCTGGATGGGTTTCCTCTGGGTGCTCCGGTTTCCTACCACAGTCCAAAGATGTGCAGGCTAGGTGGATTTGCCATACTAAATTGCCCGTAGTGTCCAGGGATGTGTAGGTTGGCTGGGTTATAGGGGATGGGTCTGGGTGGGATGCTCCAAGCGTTGGTGTGGACTTGTTGGGCCGAAGGGCCTGTTTCCACACTGTAGGGATTCTATGATCAGGCTAGCTGGATTAGCCGTGGGAAATGCAAGGTTACAAGGATAGTGTAGGTGGGGTGGGTCTGGGTGGGATGCTTTTCGGAGGGTTGGTGTGTACTCAGTGGGCCAAATGGCCTGCTTCCACACTGTAGGGATTCTGCAAAAACAAAGCTTTCATAATCTAGCTATACATAAGTGTTGCATTTTTTTCTTTTGCATGTCTGCCAACAAGATAAGCAAAGTGTTTGAAGAAGAGTAGAAGGATTAGACACTGATTGTGGAAGAGGAGATTGAACAGTCATTTAACTTAATGAAGGGAGATTGTTTGGATAGCAAGTTAGATTGCAGCATTACACTGCTACGTCTCTTTGAGCCCTAACACAAGGGTAAAGTATATCGTTATGACAGAACATTGTTTTACAAGTCAACCTGGTTCACTAATAGAATTTGGTGAAGGATACTTGCTGTCCTGCACATGACTCCAATGCCTTGCAACAGGTTGGCTCTGGCATATCAAGCTATTCACTTAGATGACCGTGAAGCCATTGCTAATTGTCTGGAAAACCCATCTCGTTCATTAATGTTCTTTAGGGAAGGAAACTGCCATCTTTACTTGGCCTGGACTATGTGACTCCAGACCCACAACAACGTGGTTGACACTTAACTGCCCTCTGGGAAGGGCAATAAATGCTGGCCTAACCAGCGATGCCCTCATCCTGTGAATGAACAAAAAAAAAGTAGCTCATCAATATGTTAGAGTATCTAGGGTTTGCCAGCGTTGCCCAAGTCCTGAAAGTAAATGTTCAGAAAAAAAGTTTTTAAATAATCCAATAGCAAATCCGATGAGAATTTAGCATGCCAGTATTCTGTTTGGATTGCTTTTGAAAAGTTAAATCTGGTTTCTTCTGTTTCTTTTGCTGGCATTTGAATATACAAATCGCATTTTTGAAGATGATGCAAAATTCTCTGAAGCTGTTCAGATCCTTTATACCTGGCTAGAACGAGGGGAAGTGAACCGCCGATCGGCAAATACCTTTTATTCCATGATCCAGTCAGCTAACAGCCATATTCGAAGGCTTATGAATGAAAAAGTTCTACATCAAAAAGAAATGGAAGAAGCCAAAGAGAAGTTTAAGAATGCTCTCTCAAGGATTCTGATTCAGTGTGAGTATTAACTTTGTTCTTCAACGTTTGAAATAGTAATGGTGGACAACACAAACATTTTCCACCTTTTATTGTTCATGCGTTTTCTTTTTCTTGAATTTAATTAAGCAGGCATCTTTATTTATGTAGCAGGGTAATTATGACCAAAACATAAGATTCACATAATATAAAAATGTTGTAAGACATACTGATATAAAACAGCAACTGGGCACATGGCCAACTGGTGTTATCATCAAACATCCTTGAATTGTGTTACTATAATGCTGACTCATCAACCAACCCTGAGTGAATGGGATATCAAAATCAGCACAGAAAAGGTTTATAGTTACATTAGGACAAAGGATAGATAAAAGAGATGTGGATTGGTTGAAAACTGATTGTAGTGATTCTTGTCAACGGTAATAAGAAATGGCAGATATGCTGAATAACTACATTACAACAATATTTACCATAGAGGAAGAGGTCAAAATGCCAGACATCCCAAGGAAACTATTGAATTAGAAACTCAACAAAATTAAGGTCAGTAAGGGAACAGTAACTAAAAATAACAACATTGAAGCATAATAAATTGCCAAGTTGAAAATATTATAAATGCTCTAACTGAAATTATTAATTTTAAAAATGAAATGAGTGAACTTTTGTTTTCAAAAGTTATTGAGGGATATGGGATAAAAGGTGTAAGGAGTTAAGTTGTGCCATGTTGTTATTGAATGGCAAGACATGTTCTTAAGAACTAGATGACCTTTGTTTATATTCTCCAGTGCTTACAATTATACACTGAAAACAGGGTGGCTCAGTGGTTAGCACTGCTGCCTCACAGTGCCAGCAACCTGGGTTCGATTCCACCCTCGGGCGACTGTGTGGAGTTTGCACATTCTCCCGTGTCTGCATGGGTTTCTTCCCACAGTTCAAAGACATGCAGATTAGGTGGATTGACCATGCTAAATTGCCCGGAGTGCTCAGGGATGTGTAGATTAGGTGGGTTACAGGGATGGTTCTGGGTGGGGTGCTCTGAGGTTTGGTGTAGACTTGTTGGGCTGAAGGGCCTGTTTCTACCCTATAGGGATTCTATTCTATTCTCAAAGATACAAAATAATTTGGAAATATGAAACAAGCAAGCCTTCTTTTCGCATTGCATTTGTATGCTGTATTAAGTTGTACTTCAGGTGTTGTAGCAAAAGATGCCACTTGTCATATGATTCTCCAAACACTGAAAAAAACTTCAGTTGGCTGCTGCAATGTTTACAAGAGATACTTTACATTCTAGAATATAAAACTAGTTCTGAGAGCATATCTCAGTACTACTTTTCACTGGCAACAGTTGTTAAATTGCAGAAAATTTGCAGTCATTCTGTCTAATTGACATTTTCACAATTATGCACTTAAAAGCCTTATTTATGAGGTTTAATCAAAATTTATTTTGTAATTTGTTGAGTTTGATGAGTTTGAGTGAAAATGAAATTTAATTACTTTTATGGAGTTTGGGTGCCATGATTTGTGACCCTTTTGAGCATTCTCACCCTTCCTTGAAGAAATATGTGCTTATGACTTGCACACATTTCTCTGGTTGGTTCCTGCTTCATGCAGCACCTTTGCATTTCCTATCAGCACATTATTTTCAAACTTCTCTGCCATTTATGTAATATTGAGTAGAAATCTAATTGCATATACCTCTATGAAAAGCAACTGTAACTCAGCAAGTTAGGGTATTTCTAATAAATAGAACAGAAATTAAGACGAGCACTTATTGATTAGTAGGATGGGAAAAGGTGCCAAAATTCTTAATGACATAACTTTCTATAGCTCAACAATTGCCTAAACTCTTTAACCTCAGTATTTTGATATCAAAATTGACTGCAGACATGAAGTCGAAAATTATAATAATAATAATAATTTGTAATTTTAACATGGAGTAAAGTGCAGGTTTTTTGTGACTTTCGGTTGTTTTTATCTTTTATTCATTCGTAGGATGAGGGCGTCACTGGTTAGGCCAGTGTTTGTTGCCCATCCCAGAGGGCATTGAGTTAGCCACCTTGCTGTGGATCTATTTTTCCAAAATACACACTTGCAGCTCTATTTGATTTTAAATGAAAGATGAGCTTGGTTCTAAATTTACACTTCAGTGCACACTCGTTTTTTGTCATAATTCTACATGAATTATGATTTTATTGCAGGCAAGAATCCTGTGTAATATGTCCCAATTGCTCTGTAATATGTACAAAGTTCTCATCCGAAAGAATAGTTATTCCAATGTCTCCCATACCATTGTGAGAGCTAATCTGTAATCCTCTGGTGAAATCCTCGTTAAAACATGAGAGCAGCTCGCTGTGAATTCTGTCTAATCCCAAGGCAAAGTCCACATTTTCATAACTGTTTAAAAAATAGGCATTTTAAAAGTGGACTTTTCTTCATGAAGTGAAGTTTGCCATTACTTAATTTTTAAATTTATTTCTGGGCATGTTAATATCGGACCTGCAACTAATTAATTCTAAATGTACTAATCTCTGGTAATGTAAAGTTGTTTCCCTGTACAGAAGTCATATTTCAGTTCAGTTGAAATTATGGTGGAATTAGGATTTGGATATTTAACAGCATAAAGTATATGAACATATGATATATGTAGTATATGAAAAATGCATATACCCATCTGGCTGCTCACTCAATCAAATATCTCAATTGTGCACTCCCTAAAATATCTACCCAATTCTTTCTCGATGAGTTTTTTTTCCGCCATCTGTTTCCACTTTCTTTTTGACAAATCTTATCTTGTCTTCCGTTTCCCTCTTCTAAGCTTGTGCTGTTCCTCCCAGGTAGTAATTTTGTGGCAATCTCAAATGTATTATTGATCTCAATTTGTGTTTAAAATAATTTTGAATATTTCTCTGTTAAGCATTTTTTCATTAGAGAAAACATTGGTGAGCCTTTAAATCTCTCATAACTGTTAAAATGCCCTAATTTAGGTTTCCTTTCCCATCATGTCTCTGTTGCCTGAATATCCATTTTTTTCATTGACCGGCTTAGTACATGATGCTCCAAGTATGGCCATACTACTGCCTTCTTCATGACTCATTATCATCTGTTAGGATTTGTGACCCTCCTTCCTTTATGTGCAAAGCGAGGTCCAGTTAATTTTCAGTGCCACTTAGTGCACTTTTGATTTTTAGTGAGCTATTCAGCAATACTGCCAGATCCCTCTCACCTGACATTGTGTCCTGTGCCTGAAATTCTTCACTCTGCATTTTTCTCATCGAATGACTTGAATTCGTAACCTATCCAGATCTGTTTACGTAAATTTGCTTATTCCTGATTTTTTTGCATCTCTTCCCCCATTTGCAATAGAACTTCAAACTGATTGCTCTGAAATCAAAAAAATGTCTTCTGAGGAATGCACTGTAACACTCTAAATGTATTATTACTGTAATTTTTTTTTTAGAAAAGAACTCCAGTACAATTATGCTTTGCTTTCAGATGCTAAATTGCTTTTCCTGTTAGTAAACCTAAGTTCATCTGTACATCATCAGTGAATGAATAAACAAATTTCCAGTGAGAGGAGATTCAAAGGCAGTTTTGCCAGGGTTATCCTTGGTCACCACCTCAGTACCATTCAACATGACATCAGTTTGTTTTAAAATTCATTCATGGGATGCGGATGTCTCTAGTCAGGCCAACATTTATTGCCCATCCCTAATTGCTACAGGGCAGTTAAGAGTCAACCACATTCCTGTGGATCTGGAACCTCACACCCTCTTTGCTATGAATGTCTCAGAGAGCTAGAGATAAAGGGGAATATCAAATCTATACATTTGTAATTTGTCAGCCAAACTAAATACACCAAATTCAGATGTTTCCAGTTTACAGATTCCTCTATGTCCTCACCATTCTTCACACCACTGCAATCCTACAAGTTGCTGGATGTAAGCACAAGTTTTATTTACTGCTTGATTAGAATAATATATATTATTAAGCAAAAAAAACAGCTGATTTTGTTTAAATAGAGCGACAAGAATGCTGTGATAATCTATATAACATGGTTGTGAGCAATATTTCCAACTGGTGGTGTTCTATTTAAATAGTCATTTTCTCCATTTGTCATGTTATCTGGTTTATGTTTTAAAACATATGCTGTTCCATGTTTTTGTCTCTTGTGGATTAATCAAACAGCTTCGGAGGCAGGACGCTTGGAAGAAGAAATATATAGGTTTGACTCTTTTTGATATCTAATCTGTTTAGCAATAAAAATAATACATATAATTCTAAGAAATGGGCAATGAATCTGAGGAAGGTACACCCCTACAAAATCATACAAAGTAAGTACAAGTTGGAGTCACTTTACTCTGATCACAGAACTGCAGTGACCACAGTAGACTGCTTGCCTGCCTGACTCCCTTCCTCTTTTACTTCTCTACTCCTCACTAAATGCCTGGTGGGACCATAAACTGGGTTGTTTGACTCCCTTGTTCACCAAAGTTGAGCAGATTGTCTCCGTTTTCCACTCTTCCTCCAAGCAAAAGGCGTGGGACCATTTCTCAAAAGCTCAACGCAAGAACCTGCATATGTGGCGAAAACAAGCAGAGGTTAGTGTTTTCTTTAAATTCTTTCAACTTGTTATGTGTTAACATACAATGTCAATAAAAATACTTGCAGGTGGTTAAAATGAATCTAGCATTGATGTCAGAAGGACACGGGGTACTAAGTTTTTCTTTTGCTAGTCCAAATTAGAATAGAATCACGGGGGCAAACAGCATGGAAACAGACCCTTCGGCCCAACTTGTCCATGCCGACCGTGTTTCCTAAACTGAACTGGTTCATTTGCCTGCAGTTGGCCCATATCCCTCTAAACTTTGCTTATCCATGTACTTGTCCAAATGTATAAACTTTCTAAATGTACTCCCCTCTACCACTTCCTCTGGCAGCTCATTCCGTGTACATACCACCCTCTGTGTAGAAAAAATTGCCCCTCAGGCCCCTTTTAAATCTCTTTCGCTTTAAACCTATGTTCTCTAGTTTTGGAGTCCCCTACCCTGGGGGAAAGACCGTGGCTCTTCACCTTATCTCTGCCTCTCATGATTTTTTAAACCTCTATAAGGTCACCCTTCAACCTCCTACAGAGTGGAAGTGCTCCATCAAGAACTCCAAGATCAATTAAAACGTAACTTTTTAAACTTTCTACTTCAACAAGTCCTTCTGCCTTGGATCAACATTGATAACCCTGAATTCATATCATATTTAGTCACTTTATGCTGTTGATTTGAGACCTCAAGAAATACTATTGAAACTTCCCAGTCATTTTTCATGAGAATTCCTCACAAAAAGAGACTCAATTCTCATTATATGGATAAGCCCATGTCTCCAAATGTCCTTAATTGATTGTGCCACCACGCTTCCAAAATTTAATTTTTCATTTCGAATATTGTAAAGCTCTAGAAAAAGTAACTCCAAGCACTCATACTGAACTTTAAAAAAAAAAAAAAAAAATGTCCAGGATAATTATAAACATTAAGGTAAGTTAATTTGGATTATTCACCAGATATCATAAAGCAGATCCATAGTTAAGAGACTGAAGATGGTATGGTATATATTCACCAACATCCTTTGTCATACTTCTCATTAAACAGTATCTTTACTTATCAATGTTATCTCCATAAACTATCTCAATAAAGTAGACACATCCTCATCTTTGAAAACATTTTATTATTAATTAATACCATTGTAGTCGTCTCTTTCCGTCTGTGCTAGAAAATTGGTGAGTACAAATTGAACTAATTTCTCAAGTGCAGAATTTATAATGCATAAAACTGGCCTTATTGTTTTAAAATAAAGTGTACTTTATTCCACTTAATTCTGGGGTATCAACTTGTGTCCCTCTAAAATGACCTGTACATCAAAGGTAAGCCCATTTTCAATAACATACATCTACAGTGGTTGAGAGGCATCTTTAGGAAGATATAGAATGTCCTAAGCTTCTTGACCAAAGGAGTGTGTGGTAAGCAGCTTGGTAACCTGCCCTTAATAAGTGAAGCACAACTACTGATTTGATTGCAAGCCATTTAAATTTATATATAAAATGAGAGTGATGAAGAATAGGGGAAATCTGAATTTGGCTGCTTTAAGTGGGGGGCGGGGGGGCGGGGGGGAAGAAAAGTGAGTTTAAGTAATTGTTCCATGTGGCTTATCATGTACCTCATTCAAAAGGAGGAATGAAGAGCATGTTCTTAATGGTTTGTTCTATTCATTCTATTTTCTTTCAAAGAATGTATATGATAGCTCACTCTTTAGGAAGACCGAAGTTGACTAATCTCAAAATGCCTGCTCTAGGAGTAATATGCAATCACTATGATAATAAACCCAAAGAATTTTGAGTGACAAACTATTTTTACAAGATATTGCTTATGTTTTCTCTCTACACTTTTACTCTCTACACTTTTTTCAGGTTTGAAATGTAACTTGGTTGAATTGTTTTCCAAAATGGCAAATGTTTTGAAACTGTTCCCTTAGTTCTCTGCAAATTTGTATCAAACTTGTCAAGAAGGAGATAGCAGGTTTAGATCATTCGCGCATCAGCCAGTTTTGATCATGGAGTTCTCCTTGTGAAATCAATCAAAAGCTTCTGTCCACATCCTCAGGAAATTCGCAATATGCATAATGATGAGCTAATGAGTATTCGCCGTGAAGAAGAAATGGAAATGTCTGATGACGAAGTGGAAGGAATGCCAGAGAATAAAATTACAGATGAATCAGGTAGGAGGTGCTGTCATAATGTAATATTCTAATATGTATTGGCACTCTTTTTTTTTAAATTTAAACTATTGTGTGGACAGTATAGTCATACCTTAATGTTTGAGATTTTGAAGACTACTTATTGTATTCAACAGCAGCAACAAATTGTACTTAAATTGCTTATACTTATATTTAATATGGTAGGACATTGCATAATGATTCTCAGCTAATCAGACAAAAATTGATGCCAGACCAAATAAAGATATAGTAGAATGGGTGGACAAAAGTTTGGTCAAAAGGCTAAATTTTAAGGAGGACCTTGAAAGGAGCCATAAGGCTTCGGGAGAAAATACCAGAACACTGTACCTGTAAAAGGATAAGAGGGGCGACAGCAACATGGATATAACATTAACTAAAGAAAAGCATATTGAGCTATTTTTCAGATTAGAGTTTGTCATGATTCAGTACTAATACCAACACTTTAGATATCCATTACTGATTTGAATTTAATTTTGAAATATGAAGTTGATACAAAACATGGAAGCATAGTAAACAGCAAGGAAGATAGTAATATATTTCAACAGGATATAGACTGGCGGAAAAGATGAACAATTAACAAATAGGATTCAATATGAGAAGAGTGAAGTGCTATATTTTGGTAGAGTGAGGAAAGACACTGCAGGTTAAATGATCCAATTTTAAGTTAAAGGGGAGGTAAGTGAAAAGAGAGGAACCTGGATGAGGATAAATTTCTTCTGAAGGTAGTTAATCTGTAAAATTCTTTCCTGTTATGGACCAGACCCCCTCAAAATATATTAAGAAGATGGCCTAGATCCTAACTTTTTCTTGTTTAAGATAAATGTGAGGTGCTGTGTTCTAGATGCAATTCGATTTGGTCAAAGTATTTGACGTTAAGCAAAACACCATTTATTCAAACACTATTGTTAAAATATAACAAAAGAAAGAATTTGCAATAACAACTCTATTGGAAAGCTTAACATAATAACGGTACAGTGATTATTACTAATTAACTGTTCCAATATAGAAACATCCATAAACACCCATCATGAACCATCAATAAATGAACCATTAATATACAAAGATGGCTTCATTTTTAAAAACCCTTAGTCTTGCGCTACTAGTACACAATACGTATGGTACATTGATACTTCCACAATCCTTTTAGCTGTGATACTGTGTAATGGAATGGCTTCTGGAAATCTATTGAACACATCAATTATAGTTAACAAATACTGATTCCCATTTGTTGTTTTAGGTAGACGTTCCATGTAATCAAATAAGACCCTTGTGAAAGGTTCCTTAAATGCAGGAATGGGGTTTAAAGTGCTAGTTCTATCACTGTCTGAGGTTTTCCAAGTATCTAACACATATGACATGATTGGCAAAATTCAATCACATCCTTATGCAGTCTAGGCCAGTAAAAATATTTTTGTATTTTGGCTTGAGTTTTCCTTACATCCAAATGACCACCTGTTGATAATTTATATGCTACCTGCTTTCTATAACTCACCAATTGTACAAACTGATTAACTTTTCTGCCCATTTCTCATCTGCCTGAATATGTGATGATTTCCATTTCCTCATAAAGACTTTTTGTTTTTAAGATAGTAACATTCTGAGATACACTTAGATTCTTCTTCTGTGTAAAGATTTTGATACAACTACTTCAGTTTTTACATATTTCAGTTGTAATTCGGTTAATTTCTCTGAACTGAAAATATCCACTAATTAACTGTTCCAATATATTAACATCCCATAAACACACAGCTGGCATAAAGACAGACAAATTCAGAAATAATCTTGGAGGAAAACACCAAAAGACAATTTGGAGAGAGGGTGTAGCAATCAGGAGAGATTCTGCTGAGATCCCAGCCAGAACTGCCAAAAGCTAATTAAAATCCTGGATCTATGAGAGCTTGGCCACACCCACTCAGGCTGCTTCTATTGTGTTAAGGTTTTGGAAAAAAAAATCGCAAGTTGTTTATCTTCTCATAGACTATTTGGCACTTGTCCCTCAGTCTCTCTCTAAAAGAAACCAGGACAAAACGCACCTCTTAAAGCCACAGCATTGTCACATTACCACTGGGCGATGTGGAGGTCGGATCTTTAAGTACATTTCACACCTGGGGCATATTTTTAATTGGTAAGGGATTCAGGGGTTATGTGGAAAACGCAGGAAAGTGAAGTTGAGGATTACCACATTAACCATGATCTAATTGAATGGTGGAGCAGACTTAACTGGCCGAATGCCTGCTTCTGCTCTTACATCTTACGGACATATTTATGTCTAGATCACTGAAGATGGTGGAACAGGTTAATAAAGCGCTAACAAAGAATAGGGGCTCCCGGGCTTTATAAATAAAGACAGAATTTACAAATATACCCAGGAAGTCATGTTAGACTTCCATAAATAATAGTTCAGCCAGTAGATGCAATATTATGAAGGACATAAGGCTTTTAGAGAGTATACAGAGGAAATTTACTACTATGGTTTCAAGCATAAAACTAACATTGATATACTGGAGCAGGTGAAGTTATTTCTCAGTAGAGCAGAGAACACAGAATGGATTTGATTACACACAGATTAAAGTGATGGACAAGAGAGAGGACATGACGAAAAACATTTTTACGTACTGATTTGAGTTTGAAATGCAACATCTGATAAGTGGTGGATATTGATTCAGTAATAAGTGTGAAAATATTTGAACGCTCTATTTTTCTTTATGCTTAAACTATGTTCTTTAGTTTTAAATCCCGAACTAATGTGAACAATGTTTTTGTGAATTTTATGAATCTAATTCACAATTGTTGAAATG
This sequence comes from Rhincodon typus, assembly GCF_021869965.1. Lineage (NCBI taxonomy): Eukaryota > Metazoa > Chordata > Chondrichthyes > Orectolobiformes > Rhincodontidae > Rhincodon > Rhincodon typus. The sequence goes on from NC_063345.1 coordinate 44,875,819, forward strand.
GTGCAAAAGTTGTTGAAAGTTGCATTTTCAAATGAAAAACCAGTCCAACTTACTTAATCTTTCTAAATAACTTTGATTTGATATTATCTTTATTATGCTGTACTGCACTTTAGATACAAAAATAGTAGTCTTCTGGGATCAGTGTTGGGACTGCAATTGTTTACAATTTACATAGATGATTTGGAGTTGGGGACTAAGTGTGGTTTGTCAAAATTTGCAGGTGATACTAAGATGAGTGGTAGAGCAAAGTGTGCAGAAGACACAAAGTCTGCAGAGGGATATAGATAGTCTAAGTGAGTGGGCAAAGGTCTGGCAGATGGAGTACAATGTTGATAAGTGTGAGGTCATCCATTTTGGTAGGAATAACAGCAAAATGGACTATGTTTTTAATGGTAAAAAATAGCAGCACGCTGCTGTGCAGAGGGACTTGGGTGTCCTTGTGCATGAATCGCTAAAAGTAGGATTGCAGGTGCAGCAGGTAATTAAAAAGGCAAATGGAATTTTGTCTGTCATTGCGAGAGGAATGGAGTTTAAAAACAGGGAGGCTATGCTGCAGCTGTATAGGGTCCTGGTGAGGCCACATCTGGAGTACCGTGTGCAGTTTTGGTCTCCTTACTTGAGAAGCATTATACTAGCACTGGAGGGGGTGCAGAGGAGATTCGCTCGGTTGATTCCAGAGTTGAGAGGGTTGGATTATGAGGAGAGACTGAGTAGGCTGGGATTATACTCATTCGAATTCAGAAGAATGAGGGGAGATCTTATACAAACATATAAGATTATGAAGAGAATAGATAAGATGGAGGCAGGGAAGTTGTTTCCACTAGCAGGTGAAACTAGGACTAGGGGGCATAGCCTCAAAATAAAGGGAAGCAGATGTAGGACTGAGGTCAGGAGGAACTTCTTCACCCAAAGGGTTGTGAATCTGTGGAATTCCCTGCCCAGTGAAGTGGTTTAAGCTACCTCGCTGAATGTTTTTAAGGCAAGGCTAGATACTTTTTTGAACAGTAAAGGAATTAAGAGTTAAGGTGAGCAGGCGGGTAAGTGGAGCCGAGTCTGAAAAAGATCAGCGATGGTCTTATTGAATGGCGGGGCAGGCTTGAGGGGCCAGATGGCCTACTCCTACTCCTAGTTCTTATGTTCTTGTGTTATGTTCTTGTGTGTAGGTACGATGTATGGCAATTCTTTGTCTAGCACATTTGTCATCTTTTTAAGAATGCCATACTTGAAAGTGCCAGATAAGCATAAGTTTGTATCACAGTGTACCTAAATCAGGTGGCTGGACAGGTTGAGGAAGCAGTTAATAAAGCATATGGGATACCCTGCTTTATAAATAGATGTATAGAGTACAAAAGCAAGGAAGTTATGATAAACCTGCATAAAACACTGGTTGAACCTCATTTGAAATTTTCCATCTGGTTCTGGGCACTACACTTTAGAAAGACAGTGAAGGCATGATTGAAAGTGCAGAAAAGATTCACAAGAATGCTTCAAGCCTTGAAAAACTTCAGTAGAAAGATTGGAGATGTTTGGACAGTTGTCCTTTGGAGATTAGAAGGCTGAGAGGCAATTTGTTAGAGGTATCCAAAATCTTGATGAGCCTGCACATAGTACATAGGGAGAAACTGTTCCTATTATTGAAAAGTTGAAAACTGGAGGGTACTAATCAAAGGTAATTGGCAAAAGAAGCAAAGGTAACATGGGGAAACATTTTATGCATTAGGTGGTTAGCATCTGTAAAGCATTGTCTAAGGAAGTGGTAGTGACAGATTCAGTTGTGGCTTTCAAAGGAGAATTGGATCATAAGCTGAAGAAGAAAATAATTAGAGCGCTAAGGGAAAAATATATGATTGTGAGAAACCTAGAAATTTGTAAATTGCTGTTGCAGAGAGCTGGCATAGGCATGATATGCTGACTAACCTCCTCCTGTAATGTAACCATCAAAGGTCAGGCATGAAATATCTAGTTTTATCTAAATACTCAATTTTACTAACAAAATAAAAGAAAACAAAGTCATTAGAATTATTGAGGAACTATATTTTCTTGCTTTCAAAATGCTTTGATTTAGTTCAGATTCTGCATTTGCTATTTTTCTTTTGATCTCTGAGCACCTTCACCTTGATTTTATGACTGACTGTACTTAGCACTGTGATGGACAACCTATGTAACAAATTTTGTTGCCTGAATTAAGAAACTTGCCAATTTTATCAAATTGCTTTTTAAAAAAAAAACAGTCCCATTTGTAGAAATCTGAAGAAAATAAAATCATTTGAGCAGTGTCAAGAAGATATTTTAGTGGATTAAGGTGGCAGAAACAAAGAAGGCAAGGAGTAGGCCATTCAGTCTTTTAAGCCTGGTTCATTGTTCAATATGATCATGGCTAATCCTGTGCCTCAATGCCTATTTCCACTTCCTCCTTGTACTCTTTGAGGCCTTTAAAATCTTAAAACAAAAACTATCACCTTCTTGAATATATTTAATGACTTGGCTTCCAGAGCTTTCTGTGGTAGAGAATTCTACAGTTTCACTACTCTTTTGAATGAAGAAAGTTTTCCTCATTTCAATCCTACATTGCCTACCCCATATCCTAAGAGTGTGCCCCCCTATTTGTGACCCAGGGGAAACATCCTGCCAGCTGTTTAGTCCTATTAGAATTTTTATACATTTCGATCAGGTCCCCTTTTTCATCCTTGTAAACTCTAATGAACATAGGTGCAGCCGAACTAATCTCTCTTCATTGGACAGTCCTGCCATTCTAATATCAACCTTGCAAACCTTCACTGCATTCCCTCTATGCAAAGTATATCCTTCCTTATGTAGGGAGACCAAACTTCATGCAATACTCCTTAGTCTCACCAAGGCCCTCTATAAATGCACTATGACATCCCTGCTTTTTAACTTCTTGCAATACAAGCTAATATCCCAATTTGTCTTCCTCATTGCTTGATGTACCTGCCAGTCTACTTTCATCAGTAAACAAAAATACCCACATCCATACTTCTCAATATCTTTTTTTTTTACATCGAAGTGTATAACTTCACATTTAGCTATGTTGTACTGCATCTGCCATGTGTTTGCACACTCACTCAACTTGTCTAAATCATCTTGAAGCTCCCTTATATCCTCCTCAACTCTCAATCCCACCTGTCATCTGCAAACTTCGAAATGTTACATTTGGTTTCCTCATCCAGGTCATTTGTACATCTATCATGAAAAGCCAGGACCCTAAGTACTGATCCTTGTGGTACTTCACTGTCACTGCCTGCCACCAAAAAAAAAACCTACTTATTCCTACTTTTTTCCTGTCTGTCAACCAATTCTCAATCCATGCCAATATATTACCCCTTATCCCATATGTCTACTAATCTGTTATGTGGAACCTTATCAGAAGCCTTCCGAAAATCCAAAAATGGCCACATCCACTGTTTCTCCCTTATCTATTCTTCTAGTTACATTCTGAAAAAAAAAGCTCTAGTACATTTATTAAGCATGGTTTTCCTTTCTCTAACCCATACTAGCTTTACCCAGTCTTGTTAACGCTTGCCAACGTTCTCCCAATAAACTTGAATTACTGTAGCCGCATTAGGAAATCAAATGCCATCAGAAAGTGATAAATGACTTGCTAGGTTACTAAGTCCTTTTGTGTTCCCAGGCACTGAACTAAATATACAGAGCTGACTTCATGATAACATGACAGATTTTGGCTTCTGCCAGTATCTCTTCTAGCCCCTTCTATTCTTTCACTCTAACTCCTTAGCTGTTTCTTAATTTACACTGCCCAGAAGCCTGAATGATTCAGTAAATATATTCAGTAAGACCAAATTCTCTATCTGCTCTAAAGAAAACATTAGTACTAAATCCTGATAAGTACCTTTGCAATACACAAATAATATGCATCAAAACTGTAGTATGTATTTATATTAGTCGAAAGGTATTTGATAGATTTTCATTTGTAAAGTACCAGTCAGTTTCCTGTGACAAGGTATCAAAATCAGGTGTTGTTTTTAGATAGTTATGCCTCACTGACGAAGGCTGTGACAATTGGTGTCATATTTATATCTCCTGGTAGTGATACCGTACTGCCATCGCTGGGATCGAATTTACTTACAACATGACAAGTTTATACAAGCAGCCAATATAAGTGTTGACATTGAAATTTATAATGGAAAATGTTTAATTGAAAATGCAGCAAGAAATTTCCCATAATACATCTTCAGTCAATTTTCAAAAGATAAATAAAAGACAAATTGGATCTCCTTCATTATATGTAAATGATGCCACAAGTATGGTAATCTGTAACTTCTATCTACATTGTTGTTGTTTTATGACCCATTTGTAACAATGGCCCAGATTTTATAGAAGTCCTGAGTAGATATTGGGAGATCCAGTGAGATGGTGGGAGGTAGCATTCCAGTTGATGTCTTGCTACTTCTGTCACGAAGGCAACTCGCCATCACCTTCTCAACAGTAATTCGAGACGAGCAACAAATGTTGGCCTAGCCATCAAAGTGCACATTCCTGAATGACACAAAAACAGTTGGATGAGACATTAGGTTAGCAGTGTTCACAGTGCAGTTCTGGGAGCCAATCTGTGTTTGAGAAAATAAAATGAGGGGAAAGATTGGAGTGAGAAAAATCATTAGTTCCCAAGGCCCGTTTTATTTTGGTAGCATCTATAAATTTTGGAAATGGAATAGAAAAAATGTTGTTTTACAGCATTGAAAAATATTTTAGTGACAGTCATTGAATTGATATAATTTGAGTGAGCTAAATACATGTGAATATCTCTATATTGACTGGAAGCAATGTGATTAACTACAGATAACTGCAACATGTAATGTTGAGCCTCTGTGACACCATGGGCTATGTTTTGATTGTTTCAGAAAGCAAATACAGTTTAATGGTTTCCTATCTAGCATTTTTTTTCTGAGCTGAACAATGCCTTGCCTAATGTTCAACAGTTCATCTTTCCAGCATCTGAAAATGCCTTGACAGATATTCTTGCAATTATACTGTTAAGTCTTTCATGTACAAGGACATATTGCTGATTAATAAACCCATCTACAGTAGTCTTAATGGAGGCTTCAAAATTGCTTTTCTCCCAACAGGTTTCAATTTATTCTACACTTCAGGCTTGCACGCTGCTTTCTTCAATCAGCTGTGAACTGACTTGTAACAAGTAATCATGTGCTCACATTTCAAGTAGTTGTAGCTTGTGTCACTATGGTACTATTTGATGGCAAAATGGCTATTCTTCAATGATATTGGCATGCTATTTACAAAGCCTTCATTTATATGAGTATAATTGTGGTTTCTCCATGTACATAAAGATTTTATCAGGATTTAGGCATTTAGCCTCTTCTGTAAGCCACTGCACCATAATATGTTTATCAATGGGATCTTAAACTGAGAACTTTTAAAGCATTTGCTGGAATGAGGCAAACATTTTTATGCAAATGTAAATTTCTGTAAAATGGACTAGATTTGCCCTACAATTTCCGGCCTCATTTTTTTTTTGTTATTTGGGAGCTAAATTTTAGGAAAATCTATTACTAAAAGCAATAAGAAATTGACTAGCAGAAGTTGGAAATCTGAATAATGGTGGAGGTAGTATCAGTTAATTTCTTTAAGACAGATGTAGGTCGCTTCATGACTGATGAGGGTGTTATTGGTTATTGAAGAGTAGATGGGAATATGAAGTTGAGGCTAAAATCAGATCAGCCACGACCCTCTTAAATGTTAGTGTAGGCTAGAGGCCAAATGGCCGACTCTTCCTCGTTGGTATGTATAACAGTATGTATGAAACAAAAACGGCAAATGATCAAACCATTATTGCAACATTAGTAAAAGAGGATATAGAAAGCAACCAGTGGAACTTCTGTGGTCAGAAGTAAAGAGAAGACGGCAGGTAAGACTATAAAGGAATTGTCTGCAAGCCTGCTGGTAAAAGCAATAAAGTGATAATGTATTAAAGGAGAGATTAAAGAATGGTAATGCTGGAATGTAATGCTTATGGTAAAATCAGAGTTATAGTGAGACTTCAATTTTAATTAGAAAAAGCAGAATAGCTCAAGTCAAAAAGGTGGCAAATTTCTTGTGTGTTCAAAATAGGCATTTGAATAAGATGTTCCAGAAGCAACAAGAGCATAGACCAATAAATAATGAGGCTGATTTAGATAATATAATATTTAGAAAAAAAATGGTTTAGCATTTATCATAATATGATATTGAAGGTCTGATATCTTAGCTACAGGACACCTCTGCAGGAGTTGCTCTGGGCAGTGTCCTCGGTCCAACCATCTTCAACCGCTTAATCAATGATCTTCCCTCCATTATAAGGTCAGAAGTGGAGATGTTTGATGATTTCCCAGTGTTCAGCATCATTCTGAACTCTTCAGGTGTCCAAATGCAGCAGGATCAGGACGATATCTGAGCTTGGCCTGGGAACTGTCAAGGAACATTCATGCCACACAAGTCCAGATAATGACCATCTTCAACAAGAGATAGCCTAGTCATTGCCCCTTGACATTTAGTGGCATTGTTATCACCGAGTCCCCCACTATCAACATCTTGGTAGTTACTATTGACCAGAAACTGAACTAGACCAGCCATTGGTTAGTATTGCTACAAACGCAAGTGAGAGACCTGGAATCCAGCAGCACATATCTCACCACCTGACACCTCACACTCTGTTCGTCATTGATAAGGTACAAATCAGGAGCATAATGGAATACTCCCTACTTGCCTGGATGAATGCAGCTCCAAAACAGTAAATCAGCCCTGTTGATTGGCATCACAACATCACACATTCACTTCCCCTGCCGCCAATTCACAGTAGCAGCAGTGTGTACCATTTACCAAGCTTCCTTAGACAGCACCTTCCTAAAACATGATCACCTCCCTTCAGAAGGACAAGGGTGGCAGATATTTTACAAACACTATTATCTGTGACTTCCCTTCAAGCAATTGGCCATCCTGACTTGGAAATATAGCTCTGTTTCTTCACTGTTACTGGGTTAAAATCCTGGTTATTGTTCTTTAACAGCACTGTTGATCTGCCTACACCAACTAAGTTCAAGATGGCAGCTCACCATGCCTTCTCAAAGGTAACTAGACATGAGCAGTGAGTGGTGGCCCAGCAAATCCATATACCTGAGTTTTTTGTTTAAAGCAAGGTTCAAAAAGATTTCTTGGAGTACAAATCATTAAAATCAGTGCAAAATATCAGAGAAGCTAATGGAATGTTGACATAACTAGTGGGTTAGAATACAAAGAGGTGGAAGATAAGCTAAAGCTGTAAAAAAAACCCTCAGTAGACTATACATGGGAGATAATGTTCTGAGCAGCTCACCTTGTCAAAATTCATGGTTCTTTGAAGGAATGCAGCAGTGATTCAGTAGAATACTACCCAGGTACCAAGGGTGACATTATGAAGAGAAATATCATAAACTAGGCTTGTGTTGTCTGAGTATAGGTGATACAAGGGTAACTTGATTGCCTTGCTTGGAATTTTGAAGGAATTGATAGTGCAAATAGAGAGAACCTTTTTCTATTGATGCTGAAGTTTAGGAGAAGGGGTGTTTCATAAAATCACAGACTGCCCAATCAGAATAGATGCTAGTTAACACTTAATGCACATTCCTTTATCAGTGGGGCACAGAATATGAGGCAGTGAGGTTATGCTAGAATTGTAAAGGTTATAGTTAGACCACATCTGGAATAATACATAGAGATCTACAATAGAGGAAGAATATGACTGTGCTAATAAGGGAGATTTACAAGGATGTTTCCAGAAATGGAGAACTTTAACTCTGAGGAACGACTGGCTAGACTGCAGTTGCTCTCTGTTTTGGAAGGCAGAAGATTGGGATTTATAAAATTGAGGCACCTGGCTGGAGTGAAGTCAAAGGCTCTGCTTCCCTCAACAAAAAGTAAAGTAACCAGGGGCAATAGGTTTAAATTAATTGTCAGAAGGATTTGAGGAAAGTTGAAAGACATTTTATCATCCAAAAAACAGTGCAAGTTTGTAAGTCGTTGCCTGGCGTAATTATGCACTTTGTTATAGACCAAGTGAGACTCCCCCAGAGTATATTATCGAGACAGCCTATACCCTAACTTGTACATATTTTATAAGGCAAGTGTAAGGCGCTGCATTCCAGATATGATTTGATTGGTCCACCACTTAGTTTTAATCACAATACACTTTATTCTTCGAGCACAGTCAAAATACAACAAAAGAAGAATTGGCATAACTTTGAAATACTTAACAAGATAGTGAATTATTTAACCACTAATTATCAATTGTTCTAATGCAGGCAGCATCCCATAAACACGCCCTTTGGCAAAAATGCAATTCAGCAAAACAGTTATGATTCTCTCGTGTTGTCTCTCTAGTCCAGAAGAAAGAACCATCAAAAGAAACCATCTGTCTTTTTTGATTTTTAAGTGGAAGCCTCTCACCTAAGACTTCGCTTTTGTAGCAGAGAACTCCAGCTTTTAGCTCCAGCAGCCAGTAGAAACCTTCTCAACTAACTGAAAGCAAAACTAAAAGCCTTCTTAGGTCTGAGAGTCCTGACCCCGCCCACTTGTGATTCTTTTGCCTTATGTTTTAAAAAAATACCCAGGAAGAACTCAAAACTGCTTACCAACTGTCAGTCCAAAGATATATCGGCACCATTGACAACACCTCTCTGCACGTGAAATAAAACAGAATGCACCTCTTGAAGGCACAGTACCATCACAACTTGAAGTTCCATAACCAACAGGACTCTGATTAATAGCTGGAAAATGGAGTTAGGTTGGATAGTTCTATCCAGAACTATGCAGAAATGATGGCAGAATTATCTGCTGTCTTATCATAAATAAGAAGTAATTACATTATGATGAAAGCTATTCTTATGCAGCGATTGCTTACGATCAGGAATGCACTTCTTGTGTGTGATGGTGTCTGATTTGATCATGTCACTCAAAAGGAACTTGCAGTTATTTTAATCAACATGTCGGACATGTTATGACACACCTCCAGTGCATGTGTGACTCGAACAGATACCTTCTGGTTTTTAAGGAGAGACACTACTACTGCACCACAAGAACCTCCAAAAGGGATATGTTATCTTAAAAGACAAAATTGCTGGGTTTTGGAGAAATACAGGGATGTAATTGATCTTGCAGAAAGCGAGCATGATGGGCCAACTGGCAGTCTCTTGTGCTGTAAGCATTCGATGGTTGCCTTTTTTTGTACACAAGGTGTGGTAGAAATATGGATCTTGCTCTCGCTCTCAAAATTCAGCTGATGCTGTGTTAGTTAACAACTTTAAATCTGAGATGGATGAAGTTTTGCTCGACAAAGGTATTAAAAAACATAGAGTCAAGTTCAGTGGAATGGTTTAAAGATACAGATCAGTCATGACCTCATTTTGTGGTGGAACATGCTTAAGGGTTTGCAAGTATCTACTATTATCCAGCAAAATATTGATCATGCTAGTTCATATTCTCTCAAAAAACAAGTATTTTGATGTGTCATGGTGTTATCAGAATGAGAAGTAGTTGCAGATAATCCTTCATTTCAAAACATAAGGAAGGAGAAAAGAAAAGATGGCACAATGATCTGAAAGGTGCTGGAGTGGAAACTGGTACAAGTAATACGAGCATAGTTAGGTCATTTATTGAAAAAACATCATGACAGCAGGTACTTTAAAACTATCAATTATAATGGTTATAGATGTGAATTAAAATAAAAGTATAAATCAATGAAACAGTCATAATTGTGCATTGTTTTAGAGTACAGCTATTTACAATGCATTGTAATTCAAACATTACTAAACAGTTAAATACTGAATGAAAATGAAAGGTCTACTTTGCTGGAATCTGCATTTTGTGATGAAGTCCATAGGTCGTATTTTGTCAGGTTGAATTCATTAGTTTCTCAATTATTTGCATACTATTAACAATGAGACTTTTATAGCACTAGCTTTTTAGTCTAGGTCACTTCAACATGTGTAGGAAGCTGTACGTATACAGAATCAAAGTAATCTTGCTACCATACAAGAAAGGTTCACAAGTGAAATAGCTGGAAATACTGTTTCATGGTGCAATGGATACAACGGCTTTTCTAAATAAATGTCATCTTAACAGAACTTTATACTTAAATATTTTAAATTGCTTTAAAACAACTTATACGTGTCCCTCATTCTCTTAGACTACACTTTTGAGTCATATTCAAATACTTCATATCTGTGAATTGTGGTGCTAGGAAAAGGTCTTGACTGTTTAACTCATTAGCAGGTTAGAGCTACAGCTTCATCCAACCCCGAGTCTTTTAAATTCAAGTCTTTGCAGCTGGCTGGAATGCTTTGTCCCTGCTCTTAAGTCCTTTGGCTTTTGTCAATTCAGGAAGCAAAATAACATGCAGAATTTTGTATGCCTGTCCAACAAACCAAAACAATTAGAAAGTAAAAAGAAAGAATAAATACTGGAAATCCTTGGATTCTGACAAAAGCTCACTGTCACGAAACATTGGGCTGGATTTTCATGCACTTGGGGAGACGTGTATTTGGGACCTGACTCTGGGATTCCCAACCCTCTTTCCAACAGCCTAAAATTTAATCAGTGTGTGTCAAGGGTGTAGACTAGTGAATATCTTTGCATCACCAACTCCATAGCATGGATAGCCACCCTATGCCCTTCAAACTCAGCAGACCTAAGATTGAATTTGAGCGCTTTCTCATCTTTAAAACTGAGATGGTTGGCTTATAAACCTGATGCAACAAAAGAAAAGCTCCATTTTGTTCATTTTTTTAAAAAATCATTTATTTTTCTGTTTTCTTATATCCAAATAACTTACTATGTACTTCAGCCTTGCCAGAATATTTCCCTTCATTCTAATTCCATTCTCCTTTAAATCATCTCCCTTTAAGCAAGGAATCCAAATGTTTACTGCAAGATTGGCCCTTGAGTCATCTGATTTTCTTTCCAGTAGCTGACCTCTGGTTCCTACTGTCCTTTGAGAAAAATCTACAATTAAAGACCAGAAACGTTGACATGTTCTTTACCCTACACCAACTCATTGCTAGATACTATTAATTATTTTGATGTAAAATCTATTTTAAGTTCATATTTGCCTAAAAATGACTGAACAAGTACATTTATTTTAGTGGAAATGTGTATAACATGGCAAAGTGGTTATTTAAAGAAAAGTCCTTTGAATTAAGTGTTACGTGTAAGTTGGGTAATTTGTAGCTTTGTATGAAAAACTTACATGGATGATCTGCTGAGATTTTCAAGCAATTTTTGTTTTTTGTGTTTGTGACATGGATTTGAGGCTTCTGCAGCTGCAGATCATTCATTGCCAATATATCAAAATGAGTTCGAGGTGTGTAATAACATCGAGTCATACAGCATGGAAACAGACCCTTCAGTCCAACCAGTCCATGCCAAACTAAACTAGTACCACCTGCCTGCTCTTGGCCTATATCCCTCCAAACCTTTCCTTTTCATGTCCTTATCCAAATGTCTTTTAAACGTTGTAATGTACCCACAACCACCACTTGCTCAGGAAGTTCATTCCACACACAAACGACCCTTTGCAGGAAAAAATTTTCCCCTCATGTCCTTTCTAAATCCCTCTCTTCTCACCTTAAAAATGTGCCCCTTCTTGAAATCCCCCATCCTCAGGAAAAGGCAACTACCATTAACTCTATCTATAACCCTCATTGTCTTATAGACTTCTCTAAGATCACCTCTCAACCTCCCACGCTCCTCTCTGAACAGGTTGATTCAAAAATATTTACCAAGGTAACGATAGGTGTGGGTGCACCTAAAAGTCTGGGTGCAGTGTGATGAGTGTCCTGAACTGGTGCATTTGGTGGCAAAATGCATGGCTGATCTGAGGATATGCCAGGTTTGAACAGTAACTGTTTTAGGCAAATTGACTTTGAACCAGTGTGAAAAGAACATGGAAACATGAGCATGAGTGATTAGAGACTTAACGCACTATATTATAAATTCTGGAAACTTTTATACTATTTCTGTCAAATTTTCCAACATTGCATTAGTAACTGGGTGGAAAACATGCGGAAACTCCAGACCACATTTTAGGAATTAATTTTTTTTTTTAGTTAATTTTAAATTTTTTTACCACCGTTATAGCACTGGCTGCTCAGGCTGAAACGCTGAAGCAAGAGAATGACAGCCTGCGTTGGCAACTGGATGCATACAGAAATGAGGTAGATTTATTAAAACATGAACAGGGTAAGTTCTACCACACTGAAGAGGAGACCACAAAGGACCAACAGCTAAGACTACTACAACAGACATTGCAAGGGATGCAGCAGGTACTGATGTCTTTTTTATTTAAAAATAAATTGGGGAAAAAAAACTCTGAAGAAAATTTTGATGTTTGAAAACCACTTGAAAGTATATTAACAAAATAAGCAACTTCAGCCATAAACCCACTTTCACTCATTGTGTTTGCCTCTCTCTATAACCTTTTTCTCCCCCACCTCTAAAGCAGTCACTTCCTTCCAAGCCACCCCCTGGTAGATGGAACTCCCAACTTTGAGCAGTAAATTCCACCTGCTTTTCCTTGGAAAATTTCCAAAACAGCAGGCATATTTTACAATAGATACCAATTGCATTGGTTCCATTCATTGGAAAAATAAAGTGTACAGATAAAAGGCAATGTAAAAACAATATTCTAAAACCTAGAGAGGTTAGGGTTAGAGGTATTCTGTTAGAAAAGTGATTCAATAAAAACAAGAAATGCATTACATTGTATTACTTATCCTTATTATCAGGCTGTCCAGCAGAATTCAATGATTGCAGCAACCATATGCAAACACTTCAATAAACAACATGTCAGACAATGCATGCATTGTGAGCACTTTCCAGTCCAGGAAATAAATTAGAGTATCATGACCACTTTCCATACCTCTTTTTTTTTTTTATTTTTAACATTCATTTAGGCGCTTTTATATTTTCTCCAGCATTTCTATTTTTCTGAAAATTGTACATAGGTGAATATTGTACCTGCAAGAGCAAAGTTGATGTATACAGATAATCAAATTCGCAAATGAAGATACGAATTGCAGAACTTTGGTGACAATTACAAATTGCATTATAGTCACAGGAGGACCATAGAGCTACTGTCTCATTAGAGAGACAACCAATGATGGTTTAACCTGATGGTCACTACACCTCAGGCAAGGGGACAAAGTTAAGAAGGTGTGACCTTTGTGGTGATCTCAGCTGCTGTGGGAGATGATACCACACTGTTGGCATCATTCTGCATCACAAACCACCTATTCTGCCAACCGAACTAACTGACCCCAAATCTGAATTAGGCACTTGGAGTAAAGTTCCACTCATCTAATGGCTCCTGTGGTCTGCCCATGGTGGTAACTCAGTGAGTTGGCATGGGAGGTATAATGGCAATGGAGGGTGAGTGGGGGACATGGGTTGGCATGAATTGGTAATAAATTGGCATAGGATTTATAAAAGGCTTAGGTGGATGAAGGAGCAGAGGTTGGTGTGAAAGCTATGAGGGGCCAATGGGGTGCACTGCTTGGCATGGAGATCATGAGGCGCTGTGGACTTGGATGGAGGGCATGAGATGATATGAGGAGTCTTTGGGAGTTGAGGAAGGGAGAGAGGGAAGTTTCTGTTTTATTCTTTATTTTTAAAGTTTGGCCACTGCTCAATTCCAGATAGGCATTCTGTCCAGCTCATCTCTGCAATTGGCAGCCACTGCATTCTTCTGGGGTTGCTCACCCCTGACAGAAAACCCAATGGTGCAGACAGCCATTTTTAAAAGTCGGGTTTGTGGAGCTGGGAATTCTCCTGTCTCTCCATCCACCCTGAGAGTAAAATCCAGGCCTTTACTTCACTTGAAACACAATATATCAGGTTGCTTTGCCTCATTAGCCAGGCATAAAGTTAAATAGGTATTGCATCTTTCTCCAACAAAAAAAACATGAAGATTTGGGATGCCCAAACCACCTTATCCTGAACACAACACCATGATTGACAAGCTGTCAGCAAAATGTTTAATTTTCTTAGGAATGAGCAGTGTCATATTGAATCATAAAAACCAAAAGAACTGTGGATGCTGTAAATCAGGAACAAAAACAAAGTTGCTGGAAAAGCTGAGCAGGTCTGGCAGCATCTGTGGAGGAGAAAACAGAGTTAACATTTTGGGTCCAGTGACCCTTCCTCAGAATCATGATTGGTTTGGCCTTTTAGAAAGCTTGCATGCAAATACCCTTCGGAGACAATAAGGAGTGCAGATGCTGGAAGACAGATTCTATAGGTGTGAGGCTGGAAAAGCACAGCAGGTCAGGGAGCATCAGAGGAGCAGGAAAGTCAATGTTTTGGGCTGAAACGTTGACTTTCCTGCTCCTCTGATGCTGTCTGACCTGCTGTGTAAGTACCTTTTGTGTTATAATAAGTAGGCTGCGCCATATAGGGTAACATGTTATTAAACAAAGTAGACCGGCAAATTATTACAATTGAAGTGAGAAAATAAAATTGGGTGGTGATCAGGTGTTGTATAAATCATAGATCTGTTGTAACTATAAGAGCTTTAATGAAACCTGCAAGTATATTTTATGAATATCAGTAGTGCTTCACTCTATCTTGTACTACAATAGAACGACAAATTTTGATGACTACACATTTGATCTCCTATTTTGTAGCATTATTGTTCAGGTTGACAGTCATTGATTTGGCTTATTGCTTCATGAATTATTTCAGAGAATGTACATAAGATAACAACCTGAGTCTCTCTATGTGAAATACCGATCAGAGCTTATTGGAGCAACCAATTTCTTTATTTTCGAACATATTATTGGTGATTAGTTTAGGATTAAGAATAAGGTACTAAACACCGAATACCAACAACATTATTTGCATATGCTCAGAATTCCATAAGACCTAGGAGCAGAAGTAGGCCATTCAGCCCATCGAGCCTGCTCTGTTATTCAATGATATCATGACTGATGGAATAATCTTCAACTCTACTTTCCTGCCTTAATCAGCATAATCTTGTATTCATTTACTGAGTTTAAAAAAAATCTATCTCAACCTTGAACAAGCCGATCTTTACTTTCTAGATTGACTACTCTCCAAGAAAAATTACTGCTCATCTCTGACTTAAATGGGTGACCCTTTACTCTGAGATTATAACCTCTGGTCCTGTGTGCGCTCTCTCAGGGGAAACTACCCTCTCAGCATTTACCCTGTCAAGCTCCCTAAGGACCTTGTGTTTCAATAAAGTATGCTCTCATCCTTCTAAACTCCAATGAATACAAGCCCAATCTACTCAAACTCTCCTCATAAAATCCCTCCATACCCAGAATCAATCTAGTAAGTCGTCTTTGGACTGCCTCCAATGCCTGTACATTTTTCCTTAGATAAGGGTACCTAAACTTTTTACAGTATTTCAGGTGTAGTATAGTGTACCTTGTATAGCTTTAGCAAAACTTCCCTATTTTTACACTCCATTCTCTTTTTAAAATAAAGACCAACAATTCTGCTGTAATACAAAAAACAGCTTTCTGGTATTATAGAAAGCGTGCTTGCCTGTCAACAATGCAATCTTGTGCAATGTGTGTTCTTGCATCCACATAAAAGGAAAAGATGGAAAATAAGATATGAATTGTGAACAACAGAATGTGGTTTATTTGGTGAAATTTTCGTGATGTTCCTTCATTATTAACAGCAACTTCTGAATTTAAGAGAAGAATGCAAGAAGAAAGAAATTGAATTTGAGAAGGCAAAGGAAGAAAAGCAGAAAGCGGAGATGTTGTTGGAAACGCTTAAAATGAAGGTGAGAGCATACGAACTGCATCGGTGTTTCCTGTAGTTCCATATCTCAGGGTTATTATCCATGTTAAGTGGTATTTACTACCTGCCTGTCCTTTATAATATTGTGCTGTCCTGAAGTCGTCTTTGGTGCTGTTTACCAAACCCCTTAATTTTGTGTCATCTGTAGTTCTAATATGTTATTCCTGTGTCCAATGTCATATTTTGTTTCTCTGAATCTTGTCTGAGGATTAAAATTGTAATATGTATCTTCAAGATGCATCTCTATTTTATAGAAAACTACTCGTGTTAACTCATACTTCGAATGTTCTTGCATTTTTACAACTTAATTTCCTGTAAAGTGTAATTAATTTGTTTGGAAATTCCCTGCATTCTATCCAGACACCTTGGGAATCGTCTTGTTTGTGGAAATATTGCCTGTGAAAACTTCCTTAGTGGAAATAGTGAATAGTTAAATATCCTTTGTAAAATTGCTGTATTTTTCTTTTTCTGTCATGGCATATGCGTATCATAGGAAAAGATAGCATTGTTGCTTGTCCCTAATGATCCTTGAACTGATTGGCTTCCTAGGACATTTGAGGGCGTTTAAGAGCCAACCACTTTGCTGTGGAGCAGGAGGCACATGTAGGTCAGACCAGGAAAGCAGAATAATTTTCCTTCAGAAGGACATTAATTGATTGTTTTATGGTCAGATTGTGATTTTATTTATTTTATTGAAATTCCATCAGTTGCCATGATGGAATTTTAACCCAGGTCCCCAGAGCATTAGCAATAGCTGGGACCTTAGGATTACTCCAGGTTACACAATTAAGACGCCATCAGCTTTCATAACTTTGTACATAAATGTTGCTGATCAGACATGTGTTAGTTAACCACACAGGGAAATTAACAGAAATTGATAAGAATGCATGAAAATGGATTGCAAAATGTGACTTGTGTTACTTTGTCAGTATGGCAAATTAATTTATGCTATTTAAATTTAGGAGGACAGTGTGTGTAGACAAGATACGGAGGAAAGTGATAACCAGATAACTGTGAGTACTCACTCTTTAAAAGAAATCTTCATTTGCTAGGTATTACAATTCATATTTATTTATTTCGGAAGTACATAAGATTAACACACAATGTTAAGAGTTTTTTAGACTCAAAATTTGCAATTTTTGTTTGAAGGTCCAAGTTCTATCAAATACTTTGCAAGTAACGAACAACCTGAAAGTTACAGTTTGAATATTCCTGGTCCGTTCTAGTTGCAGTCTGTTGTTTCAAGAATAATATTTCCAGACCATGAATTGAAAACCATAAAACAAATAAAGTAATAAACAAAAATAGACTGAAGAAAATGCCAGAAATGTACATGAGTTTTGATATGTATTTGATCAGAAATCTAAGAAATAGGTGGGAGTGGACCTTTTAGCCCTTTGAGTTTGCATTCTTTCCAAGGCTAATTTATTCTTCCTCTGGTAAGATCACAGAAACTATACATTCCTGAAAAAAAGGATAGGTTAACATTCTGATACTGAAAAATAATAGAAGTTTTAATTTTTTATTCATTCTGAAGAATATCAGAAATAGATGCAGGAGTACACCATACAGCCAGTCAAATTTGTTCCAGCGTTAAATGTCTGATTTTCAACTTCACAACCGCCATTCCCCATGATTCCTTGAGAGACCAAATAATTGCCTTTTTCAGTCCTAAGTATATTCAGTAATGTAGCATCATCTGTGGGGTTGACAATTGCAAAAATTTACAGTCCTTGGAATGAAGAAATTTCTCTTCAACACAGCCCTAAATGATAATTCCCCTTATTCTGAAATGTCATTCCAATGTTCTCGATACCCCAGCCAGAGGAAACACCGAATCTGTGTCAAACCCCATTCACATCATTGTATATTTCATTTAAATCGTTTTACTTTCTTCTAAATTCCAGAAAATATAAACTCAGTTTCTCATCGTACAACAACCTCTCATCCCAGGAACTAATCTACTGAATTTTGACTATCCCAGCTCCATTGTAAGCGTATCCTTCCTTAAATATGGAGACCAAAAGAGGACAGAGCATTTCAAATATCATCTGATCAAAGCCCTATACAATAGGAGCACGATGACTTGCTTCTTGTCCTTCAACCCCTTATAAGAAAGGCCAACGTGCCCATTTTCCTTTATAATTGAATGCTGTACCTGCATATTAACTTTCTGAGCTCCTTGTTTCGGTACACCGACATCCCTCTGACATTCAAAATTTACAATTTTCATGCTTTTAAAAACTTTTTCTGCTTTTGTATTCTTATAACTAAAGCAAATAATATTGCACTGGCTAGGATGGTAATCCTTTACCACCTTACTGCCAACTGACTTAACTTGTCTGTATCTCGTTGCTACCTCTTTGGTATATTCCTCACAGCTTAGATTCCCATCCAGTTTTGTATAATCAGGAAACATGGATACATTACTCAGTGTAAGAACAGAGGCAGGGAGAATTTACTGTCACAGACAGTTCCAATTCTGGGATTGTCATTACCACTCTTATGGGATTTCTATAGCCCCTGGACAGGGGTGTGGGAAATGAGCTTGCACTCAGCAATCCTACCCTTGCCTACTCCATCACAAAGATGAGCATTTCAGAAGGTGATCATTAAAATAATTATAATTGCTTGTGTTGATATGCATTACATTACTTTATCCAAAGAAGCAAGTACCAAAATCCATTTAAAACTTTAGAAAAATATACTGGGGAAACTCTTTTGCCATGTATTGAATTGATATTTTAAAGTTCTAAAGATCTTTTAGTTTGAAAAAAGTAACTCTGCTGTTCTACTTAGGAAAGTAAGCACCTGCTGTACTCTATTGATCAACAAGCAACCTGCTTTGAATTGGAAATGAAATCATTGCTGCAGCTTTCAAGTCCATCTGGTGTTTCATTTGCTGATTATTCTAGGATTTGTTTTAGCTGGAGCTATTATGAATTCCTGGTTGACTATTAAAAGACCATAAAATATGGAGCAGAATTAGGCCATTCGGCCCATCACCTCTGCCCCACCATTCAATCTTGACTGATACGCTTCTCAAACCCATTCTCCTGCCTTGATCCCCTTACTAATCAAGAACCCATCTATCTTTGTCTTAAATATAATCAATGACTTGGCCTCCACAGCCTCTGTGGCAATGAGTTGCATAGATTCACCACCCTCAGACTGAAGAAATGCCCCCTCATGTAAATTCTAAAGTGTCATCCCTTCACTGTAAGGCTGTGCCTTTGTGTCCTGGTCTTTACTACAAGTGGAAGCAGTTTCTGTACATCGCCTCTAAACAGGCCACTCAGTATTCTGTAAGTTTCAATGAGATTCCCCCTGCCTCACCATTTTTTTGAACTCCATTGACTACAGACCCAGAGTCCTCAAACGTTTCTTGTGTCACAAGCCCTACATTCCCAAGACCGTTCTTGCAAACTTTCTCTGCATCCCATCCAATATCAGGACATCTATCCTTTGATACGTGATCCAAAATATTCCAAATGCAATTTGACCAGAGTCTTATACAGCCTCAGCAGTATATCTCTGCTGTTGTATTCTAGCTTTCTTGAAATGAATGTTCACATTTCATTTGCCTTTCCAACTGCTAACTGGACCTGTATGTTAACCTTAAAGTCCTGAAAAAAGCCAATTCATTCATCACAGGAAAAGATGTGCATTCACATTTTGATTAACAGTATTATGGGTCTTTGAAGGATTATATGTCATTGATTTTGAATGTGGATAAATATTTTTTATAACAGATTGACCACGCCAAAGATTTACATTTGTTGAATTAATTTTCTTGAGTTTTGTCAGTTACAATTACCTTTTATTTAAAAAAAAAACACTCCCAGTGCCTTAATGGAGCTAGTACTTAATGTCCTTTTTAAAGATATTCTGAGCTTGTGGACAGTGCTTGAGCACTGTGGACAGTGTATAACTATGGAGGGAAGTTGACATGGGAGTATTGGGACTTGGGGGTGATAACTGGTGCATAGACATGACATGGGAGTATGGGGGTATGGTGTATTGGGGCGGGAATGAGGGCATCGACATTCATCATAAAAGAATGCCTGATAGCTCAGGAAATGGATTTCAGCCTTCTATCCTGGTGACTTTTGGCTATTCACCTCCCTTGATGTCTTGGACCTTTTTCCTGAGGTGGCAATCCCAACTCCATTTTGTTTCTAAACAAACATCTGAAAGAACTGCGGATGCTTGAAATTATAAACAAAAACAGAAATCACTGGAAAGACTCAGCAGATGTGGCAGCTTCTGTGGAAAGAAATCGTAGTTAATGTTTCAAGTCCAGTGACCTTTCATCAGATATATTTCTCTCCATAGGTGCTGCCAGACCCAACTGAGTTTTTTTGGGAATTTCTGTTCTTGCTTTTGTTCCATTTTGTCTCTGCTTCCCCAGATTAAATATATAGCTTGGGTGGAACTCTCTTAAAGGAAATGGGTTGATCAGATCAGGATGTTTCCTGACTTGACCATCCTGTCTCCTCCCACAAAATTCTTGCCCAAAATATTTATTCAATATCTCTGCCGTTTCCTCATTTTCCATTTTATAATGTTTCTGCTTCTAAGGGATTAATGTTTACTTAAGCTACCATCTTCCTTTTTATATAGTTTCTTCTGTTTCTATATTGCTGGCTAGTTTACACTCATATTTGTTTTCTTTCCTTTTTATCAACTTTTTGGTGGCTCTTTTCTGGTTTCTGAAGCACTCTGTGACAATACTATGGCTTTAAGAAGTGTATTTTGTCCTTTCTTTATTGAAGAGAGGTTGAGACAGAGGTGTTGAGCAGTCTGCTCGAAGCCAATAAAGTAAACTGCTTGTGAGGCCTTGGGGTTTTTTTTTAAAGTGTTGCTTCTATTATTCCAACATGATTGGATGGAGTCAGGCTCCCACAGAAGCAGGATTTTAGTTTAGCTTTCAGTAGTTGCTGTTGTTTTTTGGAAGTTGGTTGTGAAAGCTGCTACATTCCCTTCTCTTTGCTACAGCTAAAAGCTGGAGTTCTCTCTGCGGCCAGAATCGCATGTGAGACTATCTATTTCACTGAATTTGCCTTTGCCAAAGATGTGTTTATGGGATGTTACTACATTGGAACATTGCTGTTTATAGTTAAATAATCTGTTAAGTTTTCCAACAGAATTGAGTCATTCCAATTCTTCTTTCTTTGATTTGTATTTTAACTATAGAGTAGGAATAAAGTTTTGCTTAAAGCCAAGTAGTGTAACCAATCGAATTACATCTGGGGCACAGCACCTTACACTTGCCTTTAAATAAGATAAAAGTTAGGGTCTAGGTTATCTGCTTGATGTATTTGAAATGGGTTTGGTCTGGTCCATAACAACTTCCAATCCTTGGACTTGCTACTATTCTTCACAGCATTATACTCCTCTGGCTTTAATACTAATGATCCTAAACTTTGTACATAAGGTTTAATTTTCTATTATTCCCTTTTCAGGCTGTTGTTTCTAAAAATGCCATTGTCTTTATAACAAATTCTCCATTTGATTATGTGGAAAGGTTAGACGAAAGTTCTTTTCTTTGTTAGCATTTTCATTACTATAATTGGGAGCTCCGAGGTCTGAACTGGCCTTTTCTGACATTGTGAATTATAGGTTGCTGTTTACTGGTGGTAGATTAATAGGCAATTGAACTTTATATAGATTAGTGTAAGAGTTGAAATTGTGTTTTAATGTCAGCTAAACAATATTTAATGTCTTGATTTTCACTGTCCCACAGAACAATACAGGATGTGTAATACCAGGTTCCAGTCAAGGGAAGGATGGTGAATTGGATAGGGTCATCACAGGGCCTGTCCGATCAGAGAGAGAAGCACTGCTTGTGGGTAAGGGACATTACTAGGATTGCACAGCATTTTTGTCAATTCAAAAATGTGTTTATGTTTATGAAACAGAACAGGAAATTACCACAGCATGCATCAGGTTGATGACCAGTAAACAAATTAGTGTTAATGTTCATAAAATTAAGAGGATAAAAGGGTGGCACCGTGGTTAGCACTGCTGCCTCATAGCACCAGGAACCCGGGTTCGATTCCACCCTCGGGTGTCTGTGTCTGTGGAGTTTGCAGGATCTCCCCATGTCTGCGTGAGTTTCCTCCCACAATCCAAAGATGTGCAGGTTAGGTGAGTTGGCCATGCTAAATTGCCCATAGTGTTCAGGGATGTGTAGATTAGGTGGGCTATAGGGGGACGGGTCTAGGTGGGATGCTATGATAGTTGGTATGACTTGTTGGGCCAAAGGGCCTGTTTCCATATTGTAAGGATTCTTTCTTTTAAAAAAAAAAAAAAAAAAATTTGCTGTCAACACTTAACAAATCACCATTATACTGCAATTTTGAACAGATGATTGATTTCCCTGTCCCTCTGGACATAGGGTCATAAGAAATAAGAACAAAAGTAAGCCATTCATCCCACTCCATAGCTACTGCATCAGATGGTGTGCAAGCTCAAATTCTTGTTTAGCCAGGCTGAGTTGTCTCTCTGTGGTAAAGGCAAACTGCTTCCACTTCTACAATGGGAGGTGGTGATATTATGGTGTTGTCTATGCGGAGCTCCAGGTCAATGCTCTGTGTTAAAATCCAACAGCTCAGGAATGAATCCAAAAAAACTGTCATAAACCGTAGAGTCATACAGCATGGAAACAGACCCTTCGGACCGACTTATCCATGCTGATTGGTTTTTCCAAACTTAACTAGTCCCATTTGCCTACGTTTGGTCCTTATCCCTCTTAAATCTTTCCAATCCGTGAACCTGTCCAAATGTCTTTTAAATGTTGTAATTGTACCCTCCTCTACCATTTCCTCTGGCAGCTCGTTCCATATATGCGCCACCATCTGTGTGGAAAAAGCTGTCCCTCGGATCCCTTTTAAATCTTTCCCTCTCACCTTAAACCTATGCCGTCTAGTTTTGGACTCCCTAACCTTGGAAAATTCACCTTATCTATGCCCCTCATGATTTTATAAACCTCGATCATGTCACCCCTTGTCATACTGTAATTGCACTTTCCTGCCAGTATTGACACTGTAGTATCAGTTTTGAAGTAACTACCTTTCAGACAAATCTGCTTTTCTAATTCTCCAAACTGCTGAAAACTTTCTCGTATAAATAACGCCAGTCCGAAGTATAAATTATAGAAAGGAGAACGTTGACTGATTTCCTCAGTTAGTTAGTTTAGGTATTGTGAGGTGACTAAAGACTGAGGTCCATCTAGGTCGTCCTCTGCCATCCTGCAGTGATGTGATGCAATGATGGGGATTAAATCTCCATTTCTCCAACCTCAGATCCTGCTTTGCCTAAAGACCACACTGTCTTCAATCTGTGTAGTGTGAGAAATGCTTTCTTTTTGAAAACCATGTGAAGGGCCACTGTAAAAGGCTGAAAAGAGTAGCAGAGTAGGCAAGGGAAAGAAAAAGTAGTGGTTTAGGTAATGAAGTTTTCATTTTAACAGTTTGTGGATTTTATAAGGCAGAGAAGATAGAGGGAGATGGTTCAGATCAGAGGAAAACATGCCAGAATAGCATCACATGATTACAACTTAGATTGTTGCAGTGCCTTTAACATAATATAATGCCCCAAGTCACTACACAGGAATCCAATCAGATAAAAATTGGCACTGATCCACCAAAAGGAGATTAGGAAAGTTTGGTCAAAGGAGAGGTTAAAATAAACAATCTGTTATCTCGTGTGACGTGCTGTCTATTGTGTTAGTCTGTGTGTGATACGCTTTGTCCTGTGTGTGACATGCTGTGTGTGGTAGTCTATCCTTCACAACACTTTATACCAAATTGTACACGAGACCCTTTGGACAATATAACTTAGTGAGAAGAGAAGGCCAGGTTAGCTTCTTAGTATTAAGTTGGTACAGTGTAAATATATGGACAGTCCATTATGCTCTGCAAGGGCTGGGAAATCCATGTTCAGGTACGACACTGTATTGGCTATATTGCAGGAGCAGTACCCCATAGAAAATCTATTTAAATCCAAACACAGTTTAATTGATCATTTTAAATTCCGTAAAACAAAATCAGGAAATAAAATCATGATCTAAATAAAGGTGATTACGAATCTGTTGGATCATCGCAAAAACTCAACTAGTCCATGTGGGAACGAAACTCACTGTCCTAAATCAGTCTGGTCCCACGTATGACTCCAGTCCCTCACCAAACTGATTTGACACTGGATTGCTCTCAGAAATGGCTAGGCAATGGGGGATCTGACAGGCCCTCGACGGGCAATGGGAGAGTCAACAGGTCCCTGATGGGCAATGGGGGATTCAGCACAATGTACCTTACTTAGTGTTCCTAACCTCTTTCTTCATTGAGATGTTCAGAATAGCTCCAGGCTTCTTAGTACTATTAACAATCCGTAAATCTACCAAAAATCCATGCTGTCTCCTTCGTTTTTGTTCCTAATGTATGCGCTATCCCATGGAGCTATCATCCGCAGACATGAGATTAGATTTCATTGATGAAAATGTAAGTCTGCTCCATTATTCACTAAGCCCATGGCTGATCTGCTGCATGAATTCCATCTTCCTGCTTTATCTCTATACTGCTTGATTTCCTTAGAATCTAAAAATGTATTGCTCTTTGGCTTGAACATACACAACAATTGAGTGTTCTCAGCTCTTGTGTAAAGTATTCGAAAGATTCACAACTTTTGATGGAAGACATTACTCTTGTGCCCAATCCCAAATAGGCAATCCTTTACTCGTAACCCCGAGTTCTAGAGTTCATAGGTAGGGCAGGCATCTATCTCCTTTCTCCCACATGTCCTCTGTTACAAAGTCTTGAGCATATAATCTCAGTTATAGCCCAGTGCTGAACTGAGGTGGTGCTGTATTGTGTACCATCCTTAGATTAATAGATTGCATTGTATATTCATGAGCATTTTTAAATTGGTGCCAAGAATCCGATTCCATTATTCCTGACCCCCATCACCAGGTTATCCAATGTTCAACAATTTCATACACAGGTCACAGATTTCACAGTTATAATCCAAATAATCTGCTTGTACTTGTGTAGTTGATTCCTGTTTATTTCAAAACCTTGGATAATTGTTTCCTCCTGTTCTTCTTTAATCAAAAGAAGTTTCGGTTTCCTGAATTTCCTCCCTTAAAGTAAAGCCTTAATCCTAAAATAAATCTTTCCTCACTTCCTGAAGCCCTTTTTAATACACCTGCTGGTTAATTAAGGTAGGTTGCCCCAAATTTGTGGAAGTAGTTTGTATCTGACCTTTATACCACAGTTGTTAGGCTGTCATTTAGTTTACTTCCTCCTTGGTTAAATAAATGTTTAGTAATTATTGCATAACATTCAGCACCACTTTGAGCTTCCCAGATATTGAAGTAGTCAATGTCCGAAGGCAGAAAGATCTGAATAATAGCCAGGCCTAGGCTGATAAATAGGAAGTAACATTTGAGCCATACAGATGCCATGCAATGACCATCTTCAACAAAAAATAACTTCAGTATTGCCCCTCAATGTTCAGTTGCATTCTTGTTACTGAATCTCACTCTATTAACATCCTGAGGGTTCCCATTGAGCAGAAACTGAGCTAGAATAGCTATATAAATAGTTTGTCCAAGAGAGCAGTTCAGAGGCTTGGAGTCCTGCAATGGATTATTCACCTACCATATTCCTAAATGCCATCCACCATCTGCAAGGCACGTTCAGGCATGTGGTGGAATACTCCCCATTTGCCTGAAGGAATTTAGCTCTAACAACACTTTAGAATTATACCACCCTCCAGGACAAAGCAGTCTGCTTGATTGGCACCACATCCTCAAAATTCACTGCTTCCACCACTCCATCACTGACACACTGTGTGTACCATCTATAAGATGCACTACAGAAATTCAGGAAGGCTCTTAAGCGGGACCCTCCAAACCCACAATCACTTCCATCCAAAAGGACAAGGGCAGCAAATACATGGGGCCCTACCACCTTCAAGTTCCTCTGCATCCTTCTTTATTCTTCATCCTGATTTGGAAATATTTTCCTATTCCTTCAATGTCATTGGGTCAAAATACTGGAACTCCTTCCCTAACAGCACTTTGGTTGTACCCACACTAACCACCACCACCACCACCTGAAGTGCAACTAAAGATGGTCAATAAATGCTAACCCCAACAGTGAAGCCCACATCCCCATCATCAATGGCAATGGACTATTTGACAACTAAAATGACAAGTTTGCTGTATGGACATTCCCAATCTCATGGTGGAATGCAACATTCAGAAGTAACTTCAATGGAATGGGGAAGGAGATGGAGAACAGTTCTTTCAGTAATAGTTGCAAGAAATGACTCTCTCAGATCCAAATTGCAAAAGACCCTATGAGTATAGTAGGAGAAAGGTGAAAAGCAAAGTACTGTATTTAAGGGGTTGAGAAAGACACATGGTGACAGATTAAATGGCAGAAGAGGGATTGTTTTTATGCTGTGGAGAGAGACCTTAAGAAATGAGAAGAGGAGTGGGCTGTTCAGCCCCTCGAGCCTGCTCTGTCATTCAGTAGGGCTATGGCTGATCTGACAATCCTCAAATTCACATTCTTGCCCTTTGCCCATAACCCTTGATTCCCCTCCTGATCAATCAATCTATCTGAGTCTTAACATACACAGGGACTCCCACAGCTCTCTGTGGCAAGGAGCTCCAAAGACACACATTCCTCTGAGAGAAGAAATTCTTCCACCTCTCGTTCTCAGATTGGTACCCCTTTACCCAGAACCTGTGAAGGAAAAACAGGTGTCCTCTTTAAAATAAAGCTTTCTGTTTGTTTTGCCTTTATTATTGCTTTTGTTAAGTTGTGGCACAAGTTTGTGACTGACGTATCAAGTACTTTGAGATCTCTTTGTACCTTTACCCATTTAGATTTACAACACTCCAATAACACACAACCTCCTCATTCTTCAACTAAAATGTACCAACTACCTCATGTTTACCTGTGTTGAACTATTTGCCAATTTTTTGTTATTCCATAAGTTAGTTTGTTCTTATAGGTTATTGCAGCCCTCCTCAATATTGACTACACCCCGCCCCAAAAAACATTGGCACTGTCCACAAACTTTGGAGTCAGAAATATGATTTCAAGTGTAAATCATTAATGTAAATTGTGAGCAACTATGACTCTTGTAAAATACCACTTGCTACCATCTGCCATTCAGAATAACTACCCTTTAATCCAACTCTGCTCACTGGTTTCAAGATAGAAAGCAATACATTCTGCCACTGATTCCACATTCTCAACCCTATTAGTCTGTTATGGGATACCTTCTTAAAAGCCTTTTGAAAATCCAGATAAATTTGCCTCTACATTGCCATTGTTATCTCCTCAATGTCAGTTGAGAAAGATTTTCCCCTTCGAAATTCATGCTGATTTTTCATTATCTCTCAGCTATGGATGTTTTTCTGTTCTCTCCTTTAGTAAAGATTTCAATGTTTTTTGCCCATTAGTATTAAGCAGACTGGCCTTTCATTCTCTGGACATCGTCTGCAGCCTTCTTACGAAAAACGGTTTTCACTATCTGCCAGTCCTTTAGCACTACAGCCTTTTGCTGTTCTCCCTAACTCGGTGAATTCTGTCTGAGGTATCCGCTGTTACTCCAAATGTGACTTGATTGCTACTAAGTATCAACTTGTAAAGAACAGTAGAATGCCTTTAAACTCCCTGGCCCTGTTGCCACATTCAATTAGGCTGTAACTGATCGACACCATTTCCATACATCCGTTTTCTCACCTATCTGTTACTCTAATTTAGCAACAATCTCCCTCAGTTTTGAAAGCTCCAACTGCACAGCCTTTTCAGTCAGAGAAATGTAAATTTATAGTTTACTATATTGTGTCGTTGTTATACAACATCTATTGAAGTGTTGTTTTTATCCCAGAAAAATTGTTCTTTAATCACAACAAAACCTAAAAAAAATTGCAATTTTAAAAAAAAAGAGAAATATTAGGAAATGGCTGCTGTACTTTATGCACAATAATTGAATTCCTCCTAAGTTATAGAGCCATAAATAATAACAATTATACTGAGCTGTTCTTGATGCTGCTTTCACATTGATTAAAAAAACTACCCATGCATATTCTCATGCAATTTTTTTTTATTTTAACAGCATTAAGAAATGGAAATGAGTAACATTTTAGTATCAGTCTGATGCACAGATTACAAAATCATGAACAATAATAGAACATCAGACCTTTTGATCAATGCGCTTCTATCTTCTAGCTTCTAATTAATGTCAAAGGATAATGTGTTATCAATAAAAATGAATAGCCTATTCAGTTTTGATTCACTATTTATTTCTTATTTCTACTTTTTAAAAAAATCATCAGCTAAATGAAAAACAGTTGTTTGTTCGACTAATTCTAAAGATCTTTCCATCTGAGTTTTTTAATAGGTCAAAAATAATTTGTTGCCTTGAGTCTATGGTAACAAAATAAGTTGGCAGTAAATAGATGCCCTAGTGTTTAATGGGGAGGTAACATGGATTTGTATTAAAGGGAGATCTCTTCTCTGATGCAACTGTGTTCTGATAAAGAATCACTGGACTTGAAACATTAACTCTGCTTTTTTTCCTCTCAGATGCTGCCAGACCTGCTGAGTTTCTCCAACAATTTGTTTTTTCTCATGCAACTTAGCTGTTCTCCCACAATGTTTTCCAGGTTTTTTCCTTAATTGTAATAAATAAAATCTGCTGAATAACAAAGAGGAAAAAATAAAGATATTTTAACTGAAGTAATTCAGATTGAAGTTATTGGAGAGAATATTCAAAGAGATAAAGCTAATGTTTAGATGATTACCTTTAAACTTGTTTCAGCATTGTTCATCCTCACCCCCTTCTTCCTGAAAACAATGCGCCTTATTGGGACACCGTCCCAGGGGATCTATAATCTCTGCAATGTTGCTAGAGTTGATCATAGGCAGTGAGTTCAGGAAAAATTTGGCTGTATGTCACAATCACTAACCAGTCTCCAGTAAATTCAGTGAACTGTGGATTAATATAGTTGCCTACACCCCCTTTTAAATTTGTATGATTCAAGTGAAAGTAACCCAGCAGTCAAGCTTTAGTTAACAGGTTAATAAAGAACAAAAACAAAGTTGCTGGAAAAGCTCAGCAGGTCTGGCAGCATCTATGAAGGAGAAAACAGAGTTAATGTTTTGGGTCCGGTGGCCCTTCCTCAGAACTCCTCAGTTAATAAAGAAAAAAGAACAGTACAGCAGAGGTACAGGCCTTTTGGCCACCAAGACAGGACACATGACGCCCTTCTAAACTAAAAACCTTTGTCTCTATGTGGTCAGATCCTTCTGTTTCCTGCATATTCATATACCTGTTAAGATGCCTCTTAAACTTTGCTATTGTGTTCACCAACATCACCAGCTCTGGCAGCGCATTCCAGGCATTTACCATTCTCTGTTTCTAAAAAAAAACTTGCCTTTCACATCTCCTTTAAACTTACCCCCTTTTACCTTAAACCTATGTTCCCTAGTAATTGACATTTCTACCCTGGGAAAAGGATCCCAATCATTCATTCTATCCATGACTCTCATAATTTTGTAAAATTATATCAGGTTGCCCCTTATTCTGGAACATTCAAGTGAAAACAAACCAAGTTTGTCCAATCTCTGCTCATAGCTAATACCCTCCAAATTAGGAACATCCTCGTAAACCATTTCTGTACCCTCTCAAAAACCTGCACAACCTTCTGGTAGTGTGGTGACCAGACGTGAACACACTATTCCAAATGTAGCCTAACTGTAGTTCAATACAGCTGCAACATGACTTGCCAATTTTTATACTCTGCGCCCTGACTGATGAAGGCAGGTATGCCATAGATCGCTTTGACCACCTTATCCACTTGTTAATTTATAGAATAGTTAATTTATTTCCATCTATTGCTGAAGTTCCTTGTAAGAGATAATGTTATTAACTTAAAAAAAAAACCAATACTAATGCAAAAACAAACCCTTAATAGAATCCCTACAGTGTGGAAAACAGGCCCTTCGGCCCAACAAGTCCACACCAACCCTTGGAGCATCCCCCTAATCTGTACATCCCTGAACACTACGGGCAATTTAGCATGGCCAACTCACCTAGCCTGCACATCTTTGGATTGTGGGAGGAAACCAGAGCACGTGGAGGAAACCCACACAGACACGGGGAGAATGTGCAAACTCCACACTGACAGTTGCCCGAGGGTGGAATCGAACCCGGGTCCCTGGCGCTGTGAGGCTGCAGTGCTAACCACTGAGCCACCATGCTGCCTTGTAATTTTAGTATAGTCTCAAGAGATCACAGTCCAGTCTGTATGAAATTTCTTTGCTACCTTTAGGTGTTAGATTCCTCAGTTCACACAATAATTTTTTCAGTCGCCAGTGCATTTACACCTCCAGTTATTTTGTCGCTATAGCAGTCCTCCTTAAAAACATATTTTGGAATTAAGGGGTAAAAGCAACCATGGTATTTCAGGATTCCAACTTGTCATCATAACATCTAGATTGCAACATTGAATCATCGTGCGTATTTCCTTACCTGTGCCAGGATATTGTGAAGATAAAAAAATTAATGTTTCACCCTAAAAGAGCATACTTTTTAATTACAGGTATAATTTCTACATTTCTCCACGTCCACCCATTTGGAGCCAGCATAGATTATATATGTTCTTATCTACAGCGATTGGATGCAAAGGTAAGTTAGAACATAGAACATAGAACAGTACAGGCCCTTCGGCCTATGATGTTGCGCCGACCAATTATCCTACTAAGATCAAACTCCCTGCATACCCTACATTTCACTGTCCTCCGTGTGCCTATCCAACAGTTGCTTAAAAGTCTCTAAAGTATCTGACTCCACTTCCACTGCCGGCAGTGCATTCCAAATACCCACCACTCTCTGTAAAGAACCTACCTGTAACATCTCCCCTATACCTTCCTCCAATCACCTTAAAATTATGCCCCCTCGTAATAGTCATTTCCGCCCTGGGAAAAAGTCTCTGGGTATCCACTCTATCTATGCCTCTCGTCATCCTGCAGCATAACCTCACAGCTCTTAAACTCAATTCCTCTGCCAATGAAAGTCAACACACCGTACACCTTCTTTACAACTCTATCAACTTGGGTGGCAACTTTGAGGGATCTATGGACGTGGACCCCAAGATCCCTCTGTGCTTCCACACTGCCAAGAATCCTGCTATTAACCCTATATTCGACATTCCAATTCGACCTTCCAAAATGAATCACTTCACACTTTTATGCTACTTTCTAGTAGCAATGCGACTTTCATTGACTGATCAGTGAGCTAGTATTATTTACAAGATTTTCTATTTTGTTAAAGCAACAGCAAGTTCGTTCCTCTTAGGAACTGCAAACAGTTACAGGTACCTTCACTAATTCTTGTAAATGCTGTTTTCTGTGATTTAAATGTCCAGCAGCACAGACAGCCACTCTGGCAGCTACTGTAAAAGAGTAGGTATGTAATGTTCTTAATGCATCAAGAAGCTTCAGTCAGATACACTAATAGGTTTCACCCACAGCAAATATTCTGTAAAACTCTTGGTTATCCAATGAAATTCTTCTTAAAACTGTAAGAAGCCTGATTTATACTAATGACTATTTATTTCCCACTTGGTGCTGGTCTGAAAATAGCTTTTGAAATGAATACACATTACAATTAAAAAAGGTGGAATCACAAAATAAACCATACATCAAAAATATCTGCTTTGGATAAATTAGGATTCACTTGCTCACTGGGAACTTACCAGCTTTTGAGCCTTAGTAATATTTTGTATGGTCTTGGAAAAGTGGGATTAATACAAGCAGCTCCACGAGGAAATACTATCGGCATTGGCTAGATGAGACAGATAAGCCTCTTGTGTATGAAGTTTTTTTATTCATTTATGGGATGCCATACCTAATTGTGCTTTAACCGAGTGGCTCACCAGTCCATAGCAGAGGGCAGTTAGGAGATCAGCCACATCACTGTAGGCCTAGAGTCACATGTGATTCAGACTAACAAAGGATGGCAGATTGTTCTGCTCAATAACTATTTATGGAATCTCACTTTTAAGTTAGTGACCTCTGCTGCCATTCTGTGTTCTTCAAATGAAATTATGTTGAATAAAATATTTCTGGCCTTTATTAGCTTAAAAATTACCTACTTAGCTCTCGATGACTTCTGCGCTGGTGATTTCTGGACCGGGGCCTCATGTTATGAGTCTGCAAATCCAGCAGTGAAGGAAACCTTTTGTAGAAACATCTTGCAGCACTCAGTGTACTGTTTTCTGTGATTTAAATGTCCAGCAGCACAGACAGCCACTCTGGCAGCTACTGTAAAAGAGTAGGTATGTAATGTGTTTGTGGGATTAGTGTACCAGGTGGGTGAGATTGGAAGGGTGCCAAGTAAGTTAGAGTGCTTAGGGTAGATTGGGCATGCAGTGACAGGTCTTGGGGGCTCAGGCTAGCATGTGGGGGTGCAGAGAGTGTGTTGGGTGTATCCAGTGGAGTAGAATCAGAGTTGGCATAGAGCAATTGGAAGTTTCAATGTTCTAGGCAATTCTCTCAGAGCACTGCATCAGGGATTCCACATGATCCTACCACTCGATTCTAAACTGTGCGGCTCCAACGACACACTGGCCATCGAAATCTCTGGGCCTATAAATTTACTGATGTTACAGGCTTAAATGTCTCTGCTCAGAAGATACGTCCTGGAACTGTGACTTTAAGTAGCAGCCGTGTCATCTGAGGGATGTTGAATTGAAGCCAGGCCTATCAGGAGCAGCTTAGAATTAGAATGGCGAGTTGACTGTTGCCTTCACATAATTTGCAAGCCTCAGGTGATCAAACAACATTGTCAGAGGTAGGAAGCACTCCAACGCCTGCTCTGTTATGAACCAGAAAGCCTTGTGAAAAGGCTGAGGAAAAATACTTTTTCCGGAGAGGATTTTAGGGCAAAATATTGGAAGTTAGTCTGATGGAATGAACTTCTGCTTCGGCCTATAAATAGAAAGATTCTACGTAAAATTATTGTGATAATCACAACATAGTTCATTGTAAATGTAGGCTTCTTCCCTTCTCTGACAGCAATACTTGGCCCTTCAGACATCTTGATGGCAGATTTTAGAAATGTCACACTGGTACAACACAGCAGGTAATTTTCTGAGGCAATGAGACAGATTAAAGATATTTTCTGTTTGTGATTCTTCCTGTACTTGATATGGGAGTGCTTCATGCTGAAACTGGGTGCTTAAAACAGAAGAATATTCTACAGCAGTGCTATCTTTCACCTTAATGATAAAATATCTCCATGTTTTGTAAGAATTCTAGAGTTTGTGTTTCTGCTCATTACCTGTTGGTACTGCATTTCATTGGAACATAGGACTTGGGAGCAGGAATAGACTATTCAGCCCTTTGAGCCTGATTTAATTGGACTTGTTCTATCAAAGTCGATCTTTCAACATGAATTAGTGCTTATTGCTATGTCAATAAGATTGCAAAAGTTCAATTATTTCTTAGCATTAGTAGATCCTGATGGTGTTGATGATTAACTTGTATGTGTTTTTCGCACTAGTATTCATTTAGGTTCTTGGGAGCAGATTTTGTAATTGCATGTCATGCCCCAGGTTGAAGGATGAAATTTGAGTGGGAAAATGTAGGATTAACCTTCATAGGACAAGTGAGTGAAGGTGGCAACACAGGGAGGTATGGGAGGTATGGGAGTTAAGCAGTGCAAGGCACTGTTAGCCTGATGGAGTAGATTCTATGTAAAGTAAGTTGTTGGCAATTTAAATTCATTTTTTTGATTGAACTCAAATTCTTAGTGTCTGTGGTATATGGAGACCCTCTAACATTAAACTGAGTTGCTCATTTACAGTCAACCTTTTCTAACTTTATTATCAGGAGGGTACAATTTTTTTTTAATCTCTTTTGAAACAAGCAACTGTCACTACATCTGTTCTTTTGTGCAGATCTCTCCCAGTGAAATAGAAGGTCTCATGTCAAGACTACAACATGTGTTCCAGCAGGAGATAACTGGAGTCGGTGCAAGTTTGGAAAAACGGTGGAAATTTGGTGGCTTTGATGGAATCAAAGCCCTCTAAAACTAATAACTTGGTGGCCACTCTCAAGATTATGGGACTACTCCATACCCCATAGTACTGTTATGATTAAGTAGACTTTCTAAGAAAAAAACAAAGTCATCAACTTGAGCAATATAAGCTGCACTTGGATACAGGCTTAAAGGGCAGAATTATGTTTCTCTGTTGGGTAATAAACTGTGCTGTGCAATTATAGTTGGTGTAGAAAATGGAAGAAGTAGTATGAGCCGAATTATTACTGAAATGTAAATAGGCTGCAACATAAACTGTGAAAAATATACAAAATATACATTTTCCCACAGTCATGGTCTCACATTAATCAAACGACTGTTTCTCCTCCATTTGAACTCTATTATAATGTAATGCATCTAGTAAGACATTTGTTTTTATTTTGCTGTCGTAATGAGGTGTCTCTAAACATCTTTAGAAGTTTGAAATGGTCCATTTTCTCTCAATTAAATGCTAATGGAAATTAAAAAGCACAAGTAATTATATTGATCCATCTTCAAACCCCCAACTAAAAGGTCTGCTGAGAATCTACTGATTTTATTTATTTTATGCAACGGCTCAGTTCCAGTGTTGAAAACTCGGCTGTTCCTTTCTCCATTCCCCTTGTCTCACCTAATTTCTCCTGAACGTGGTTGTGCAAAGTAGGAAATTAGTCTGGATATTGGGAATACTACAGCGCTCTCACTGAAATCCCTATCCTTTGTCCTGGTTAGGTTGTTGAATTATGGTGGTCTATTTGAATGCATTGGGTACCTGCACTGAGCTTAATTTTGTCCTTATGGAACATCCTCTCAAGTGCACTTTTCAATTGGATCTACTCGGAAATTTGGCAAATTTTTCCAATTTCTTAGTCTGGTGACCGAGGTCGATTGCAGCTACCACTGACTGAGCTGAGATCAGCTAATCAATGGAACTTGGTACATTCTTGGTCTGTGTAGCTTAGTTCAAATTGCATAATAATAAATACCCACAAAGCTATTTGGATAATTTTCTGCAAAAGCATTTTTGTATATCGCTGAGTAAATTTGTCAAAAGCAGTATTTACGGAGACAACGTCATTTCAGGCTGTTATTTTAAAAGTAGCAGGATTTCAGAGAGGTTGAAATTCTATTACATAAAGAGCTGTAACAAAAACATGACTTTTATATCAACTGATCCTGTATGATAAATGGAGAATGTCAGTTTGCATGTCATGCTATTTCTAAAAGTATGCATCTGCCATAAATGGATGGGTCTGATTGGGTTTACTATTGGCTACACACATCTTACTGAAGATAAAAGTGTAGCATAGAAAGGAATGTTCCATTCTTAGTTCATAAGAAAAAAAATAGGGCAGCATGTCCCAGTATTCATGTTTTGAAAAGAAGAAATGTAAACATGTTAACATATATTTAAGTCTGAAGTGCTGTACATTTAAGTAAACAGTTCAGGGACAGAATTGTTTACATCTGTGATTAAAAAAGAAAACATCCCTGTGCACTAACTTCTTATCTCTCAAAGCAGTACATTTTGGACAATACATCTAGTTTGTACAGGCTCAGTTACACTGTATTAATAATTTTATTTTTTAGAGAAATTATTTTTTACAGAACTTTAATACTTGAGATAATAAAAGAATTGTAGATGCTGAAGATCTGAAACAAAATTGAAGTAATTCAGCAGGTCTGCCTAGGTCTGTGGAGAGAAAATAGAGTTAATGTTTCAAGTCCAACGACGTTTCTTCACAACTGTTCTGAAGAAGGGTCAGTAAACTTGAAACATTAATACTGTTTTCTCTCCAGAGATGCTGCCAGACCTGCTGACTTTCTCCAGCAATTTCTGTTTTCATTTGTTTTTAATACTTGAGAGTTTACTTTGTTTTTGTATTGCTATGGTTGAAGACATAAGCAATAACATCTATGGTTAGTTAAAGTGTAAGAAACTGAGAATTCGTTCTGCTATTTCATGCTTTACAATATGATAGTAGCAGGTTGCTGCTATTCTGATTTCAAAAGTCTGATATGCTTTACTGTTAGTTGAAATTGTTTCATGTGCTGTTGATTCATAATTAGAGTGCCAAGTTTTGGCACAAAATAATATTTGGAGCACAACATTTCCAGTAAAGTATTCTACATATTCTTTGGACACAAATGATCCATAGAATCTTAACATACCTTCACTGTTGTGATCTTTTCAAGGGATTAATAACATGTGCAGTGTTTACTTGCATATCTATTCCTCTTGTGCAAAATGAAAATGAAGGGATTTGAAAATTAATTAAATTATTTGAAGTTGTTTGCAGTGTATAGATTGTATGGTTCAGTCTCAAGCCGACTAACGAGGTTCCAGGTTCAATCTGCTGTGTGCTAAATTGGTTAATTTCAGCTGATTTCATAGAGCAGTCCATATGGCTTTCATATCTCTGAGGCTAATGATGGGGAAAAAAACCAGTCTGCTCCTGATTGCTGCTCAGCTCTTTTACTGAAGCACATATGAGATTATATAAAAACCAAAGCATAGAAATAGGCTGTTTGTCCCAAGCAATTTTATGTCAGTGTATATACTCCACAAGCCTCTTCTCAGCCTAATGACCTATTTTTACCTGCCCCATATTTGCTTCTCCTTCACGTTGTGATTCCTCTTAATGTGTCAGCCACATTTTAAATATGAGAAATGGAATGAGCTTTGCATTATGCACCAGGTGTCAAAATGGTTTTTTGCCATTTGCTACCCAGCCTCACTTTTCTGGGTAATGTTTATTGTAAAAATGTCACTAGCAAAAACCGGTAACCTGGTTATTTCGCTCAATGCTCTTGTGAAGCCTTGCTATGTGCTATTTTATTGGCACAGTTCCCTACAACAAAATCCCATAGGTAAATGGAAAGTTAATAGGCTGTCGAATGCTTCAGCTGTCTTGTGATTATAAAAGCATCATAAATACTAATGATTCTAATTTTGAAGAATGACTACGTTAACGCCATAGTGTTCCCATTAGATACAAAACATTAGCAAAGATCTTTATCTTCAACAAAGGGGAGAATATCAGAATAAAAGTTTTTTAATCTGCAACTGAATTGAATGATATGCTATTGTATTCAGTTTTTCTGAACCAAATTGTTTAATTGTTTATAGTTTTTAAATTAACCTCTTTTGGATGAGATTCCACAATTCAGATTTATCAACGTTGACAGCTAAGAACTGATGTTATGTATTGATTGTTACTTCTAGGTTAATTTACAGATTTACTACTGCAAAAAAATGTACTGAGAATTATTACTAATATTTGAGAGTTTATGATCATTTTAGGAACACTTTATGCATGAAAATAAAATGATCATTTATTGCCCGTGGAATAAAACCTAATTCAGCTGTCTAGGATATTTTGGTTAACCAGGTATCCTGTGTGCCTAGGCAGTTCTGCAATAACATTTTAAAGCAGGGAAAGGGACTATAATCTCTGAGTGCTCTATCATTTTCAGTTTGTCCTAATGATTAGCAAGTTGTATTTCAGACTTGTTTGTGATTTATTAGAATGGATTTTTTTTAAATAAAGCAATTATTTAAATGGATGATCTCTATTTTGCATTTGATTTGGAAAATTAGTTCCTTAATAAACTGATTTCTGTTTTCAAATACCCTAATAGAACAAGATCCAATCGATACTCATTTAACAACCAATTTTTAAAAATCTCTAAATGCTGGAAATCTGAAATAAGAACAGAAATCCTGGAAACACTCTGGAGATCAGGCATCGTCTGTGAAAGAGAAACAGTTAAGGTTTCAAGGTGATGATCTTTGATCAGAATTGAGAAAAGATAGAAATGAAGGAGGTTTTAAACGAATGAAAGTGGGAATGGTGTATGGTAATACTGGACAAGTCCAATCACTGAGTAAAACATGGTTTCAAAGTTGGTAAGTTTAATTTTAGCAGTTGGTTAAAAGATCATAGTCCCAGAGGGCTGCTGTGTCATTAAAGAAAGGTGGTGATTTAACTAGAGGGTCTGACCCCAGTCAGTTTGGGAATTGATCCCACGCTGTTGGCATCACTCTGCACTGTCCAGCCAACTGAACCAACGGACTCCATCACTGAGCGTATTCACGTGACTGCCAGTATTCTTTGAGAAACGCACACAAGTTTATCCCACCAAAAAATAGAAATGAAAAGTTTAGAAAGGTCTCAACATAAAAACAAAACAAAGTTTCTACCTGTTTTCCAGCAATATCCTTTAGATACGCTCAATCCCTGTAAAGTGTTCCTCCTATCTTAAGTCTTTAATTTCTTACTTGACTGACTCATTCCGGGTTTGATGGCCAACAGACTTGTTCTAACAGATTGGAAACTCCTAAACAAACTCTCATAGCTTGGAGACTTCACAAACCAAAAGCTGTTCTGCTAGACTGTTGTTTTGAACTGGGCTAATTCTTCTGAATTGGGAACTGATTCTTTTCACCTGAGCTGAAATCACTGGTGGCCCTGGTTCTGTTTCTTTTGCCATAAAAGTTCCACTTTGTAAACATTTCAGTTAACACCACAGATATCTGCTATACTGTTGACTAAAGTGATAAGCTTTTTTTTTTGGAAATTACGTAGTCGGTTAATTTTTCCAAAAATGTTTCTGATCTCTTCAAGAGAATAACCCTTCACAAAATTGAAACCATGTACCAATTTTACCCGCACTTTTAAAAGCCAAATTTCCAGTGTGGTAGTATATTGGATACTCTTACCCCATGAGAAAAAGGACAAAAGGGAAAAATGATCTGAATAGTTCTGATGTTCTCTGCTTTTATTTTAGTTAATGCTCTGGTAAATTACTTTCCATAAATGCTGAAGAAGCAGTGATGATGGGGATTGTGGGTAGAGGTATCAAAACTTGTGTTGTATCTAAATTTCTAATAGTTACAGAATCCACAAAAAATTTCCCCTCGTGATTCACTAGCCAATTCTAAAAGGGCACCATATTCATATAGTCTCATCTTTCTGAATATCAACCATTTTTCTCTTTTTAACAGGCCCAAGCTCGTAGGTATAACATTGGCTAGTAGCTCTTCTGTAGACTGGTGTTTGAGACTGCATCACTCCCTCAGTACAGGATTGGATGATTGCCCTAAGTCATGTCTTAGAATTCTGAGCTACAGACCAGTGCTATCTGGCACAGATTTCAACTATAGTCAAGTGCAGCATATTTCTAAGATGCACTGAATTTTGAACAAATATGATGGATGCCATGCATTTGTTAAACCATTGATAGGCCATTTTGGTGAAAGAGTTAATTTAAATAACTGATCTGAAAAATGCATCTGTTTTAATCTTCGTCACCATTGAGTCATTTTGAACGAAATAAACTCACATTGAATAGGTTAATGAGGTGGCTGAATGATTATATTAAACGTGCAAGTTGTCTCATTAATATGATAAAAAAATTCTCTAATGGGTTATTTCAGTTAAAACAGACTGTAATATTGGAATTTTGCATTGTCAATGAAATTAGTTAACTTATAAATCTGTAGAGCTATATAAATGCAAAACAACTAAATCAACTGGCTCGTAATGTATTGCTGTTAAACATAATAGATTCCAAAGCCAAACTGTCAAGGTCAAAATACATATGCCTGCCTAGTTTCATAACCATGTTTGATTAGTTGCTAATGTACTATGCTTCATATCCACACAGATTCAAGAACATTTTATTAATTTGGACATGTGTGAGGGAATTTTCCTGGAGGTGAAGAGGAAGTACCTGGGTGTGAGTTTGCAATGAGAGCTAGTAACATTCTACTTTATATCAATAATTGCACAAATCAATCTCTGGTAGCTTATGCAATCAATACACCAAAAAATGATTATTCTTGCTCTTTACACCACTGCTGTCCATAGAACTGTACTGCAAAATTTGGCTGTTGCACTTAGCAACATAACAGCAATATATATCTGCCAACATTACTTGTGAAATAGTCCTACTGAATCATAGTGCTGTTCTCTTATTATATAGAGACAACTAGTGGTGGTTTAACCTGAGAGTTACCATGCCTGAAGCAAGGGGAGAGGGTGAAAAGGAGAGCCCTTCATGGTTCAGATGGAACCCACATTACTGCATCATTCTTCTTCTCAAACCAGTTATCTGGCCAACTGAGCTAACATCAGGCTTCTGCTTCAATCAAGTCACTTCTTACTCTTCGAAACTTCAGTGAAGACAACCCTCCGGACAACTCGCGCACTCCATATTAATTCAGACTCTCCAATGCAGTTATGCTGTAAGGAGACGAGTACTGTATACAGTACTCCATACATGATCTCACCAATGCCCTGTATAACTTAAGCACAATCTCCCTGCTTTTGTATTCAATCCTCCTTGCAATAAAATTTTAACATTGCATTTCGCCATTTGTGCACTAGGACTCCCAGATCCTCTGTATCTCTGAGCTCTGCAAACTTTAAACATTTAGATAATATGCTTTTTGTTTTGATTTTTCCACTGCTAACATAGACAATTCCACATTCCCAAGCTATACTCTTTGCCAGATCTTTGCCCACTCTCAAACTATCAATGATGTTTTATAGCCATCTTATGTTCTTTCACAGCTTGCTGCCCTACCGTAGTGTCATTAGCAAATCTGGCAAACTTCATTTAAGTCATTTAGATAAATTGTAGAAAGTTGAAACCCCAGCACTGATCCTTGTGGTATATGAAAGCTGGGTCTTTAATTTTTTTCAAGGCTGAGTGGATAGATTTTTGATAGACAAGGGAGTCAAAATCAGATCAACTATGAAACTTGAAGGGCAAATTGCCTACTCCTAATCCCAGAGTCTATGTTTCAGTGCACACATGACAAACCCTTGATCCCCAAAATCAGCCTGATGAAGGTCCTCTGAATTTTTTCCAATTAAAGTATGTATCTCCTTAAGGAGACCAAAACTGTACACTGTACTCTAGATGTGGGCTCACCTACGACTGCAGTGAGATTTGCCTACATTTACACTCCATTCCCTTTGCATGAAAAGTCAATACTCTGTCTCCCATTCTAATCACTTAGATGCTGATATTTTTATTTTGTGATCTATGTACAAGGGCATCCAAGTTCTGCTGCCACAGCATTCTTTGGTTGCTACTTAAAATTCTGCTTTTCTGTTTTTCCTGGTCAAGTGGACAACCTATTATTTTCCCACATTATACTCCATTACCTTTGTTTTTTATCCACTTAACCAATTTATAGACTATGTATCCTCCTCAAACTTGCTTTCCTACCTATTTCTGATAAGATCTACAGTTTTTTTTATTTTCCAAGTTTCCTGCTACCATTTCCATAATAATAGTCTAGAATGTTCAAATGCCAGACATTCAGAAGTTACTGACTCATCAGCCAGCTTTCTGTCTCCATCCTTCCTCGAACAGAAATGTTACATATGTGGTTTTCCAATCTTCTGAAACCCTTCCAAAATCTGAGCAATTTTGGAGGATTACAATATTCACCATCACTACAATTACTAATTTTAAGACCCCAGTATGCAGATGATAATGTTCAGGGGACTTGACAGCCTTTAGTTCCATTAGTATTCCCATTATCTTTTTCCTCTAGTGATTGGGGAGGTGATGAACTAGTGGTAATATCACTGGACTGGTAATCCACAGACCCAGATAATGTTCTGGGGACCCGGGTTCGAATGCCACCATGGCAGATGGTGGAATTTGAATTCTGTAAAATATCTGGTATTAAGAATCTAATGATGACCATGAATCCATTGTCGACTGTTGGAAAAACCCATCTGGTTCACTAAATGTCCTTTAGGGAAGGAAATCTGCCATCTTTACCTGGTCTGGCCTACACGTGACTCCAGACCCACAGCAATGTGGTTGACTCTTAACTGCCCTCTGGGCAATTAGGGATGGGCAATAAATGCTGCCTAGCAGTGAAGCCCTCATCCCGTGAATGAATAAAGAGAAAAAAGTTGACAGTAAAAATGTTTGTGGAGTGAAGGAAGTGATGAAGCGGATCAACTGCATGTTTCCAGACAAATGTAGAATCTGACCTCACATCAGCGGATGATAAGCACTTGAATGTGGAAAAGAAAAATGCAACAAAGTCTGAATGAGAAACCAGTGAGTGATAATTTTCATTAA
Source organism: Rhincodon typus (assembly GCF_021869965.1). Lineage (NCBI taxonomy): Eukaryota > Metazoa > Chordata > Chondrichthyes > Orectolobiformes > Rhincodontidae > Rhincodon > Rhincodon typus. The sequence goes on from NC_063345.1 coordinate 44,917,876, forward strand.
ATTTCACTTGTTTTCTTTACTAATTACTCTTTAGCTTAACAGAAGCTTAACAGCCTTAAATCAGGACATGCAAGCTTTAAGAGAAACTGTAGATAGTTAATTGGTGACTGGCTTAAATCAGTGATTTGAAACTTGAGGCAGTTGTCTTCAGGAAGCATAAACAGAGGCCTTCCTCAGTGCTGCTTTGTCTGCACTGAGCATGTTTTTTATTGTACGGAGAGAAGTGTGAGTTTAGTGAGATAAAGGGAGTTCACTGGGGTGAGGAGGGGGGCATTCCTTTCTTCTACATTTTTAACCTCCTGTAGTTGGCTCTTTACAGGGAGAGAAGCTTATTGGAGGTACTGGTCAGTTATTCTACTATTCAAATTCTAATAGGCTGTTTTTAAAGTTATGGAGTGGCAGGTCAACTCAGCCAAAAGGAGTGTACATCCTGCAGTATGTGTTCAGTCATGGGCACACCATGCATCCTTCATGAATGCATCAGCAGGAAGTGCAATTGGCTACAACAAGTACCAGGTTTCACAGCATCTGAAGTTGCTGTTGTACATCCTCAAGCCAAAACACCATGTAAACAGCGTGTTTAGGGAGGTGGTCAAATCACAAGCCAAAAGTGTACATGGACAGAAATAGTGAATGACTTCCAGCCTGTCTAAGAAAACCAGGCATGAATTTCAGGAGTCCTGAGTTTATCTTGCTAATGGTATTCCAATTTGGATATTGGTGAGGGTGATGGTTCTTCTAGGCAGTGTAGCTAATTCAGAGGCACTATTGGTAACTCAACTGCTAATCGGGGAAGGAAGTAGAGATGGGGGATTTGGTTGTTGGGGGTCAGGTAGTGTTTCTGCACCTGTAGTGTCGGGGTGAAAGATGTGCTGAAGGACATTCTTCTGGGGAAGACCAATCAGCTAAATGTCTTGGTCTACATCAGTACAAATGTCTTAGCTAGGAATAGGGGTGAGGTCCTGAAAGCGAAGTAGGAGATTGAAAGGCAAGATGTCAAAAGCATTTGTTTCAGAATTACTCCTGGTGCAATGTGTGAATAAGCATAGAAACAGGAGAATTAAGTGCCTGAATGTGTGGTAGGAAGGTGGATGTCAGATCTTTGGGGTGTTGGGTCTGGATCTGGGGAAGATGAGACATGGGGAAGATGGGACATGGACAAGCTGGTTGGTCTACAACTGAACAGGACTGGGATAAATATCCTTGCAGGGACATTTTCTACTGCCGTTGGGGAGTGTTTCAGAACCTGAGGGCAAATTCAGAGGCTGAAATTTAGAGACTGACTCTGAAAAACAGAGTAAGCAGAGATTAAAAAGCTTCAAGATAGTAAGAACTGCCAATGCTGGAGTCTGAGTTAACACGGTGTGGAGCTGGAGGAGCCTGCTGTGTTTCTCCAGCTCCACACCTGAGTAAAAAGCTTACAGCACACCATTTGACAGTAGTAGAAGGTACATAAACATGAGTATAGTAAATAAAGTTGGTGAGCTGAAGGTACAGATAGACACCGCAGCATATGATTGTTCTAACAGAACTTGGCTTATGTCTGGATATAGAGTTTTCAGACAGAATAGAGAAGGGAATCAAAGAGCTGGCAGTGTATCAATAATGGTTAAATAACCAATCAGAGCTGTGATATCCGAAATGAAGTATTGAATGAGACCGTATACTTGAACTCAAAAACACATGACGGGAAGCCCATCGCTAAGTGTGTACTGTAGACCTCCACAAAATTGGAGCAAGTAGGAGGAACAAATGTGGTCAACATTGAGTGCAAAAGCAATAGGGCAATAATAGTGGAGGTCTTCAACTACCTAAAATATCAACTGAAATAAACAGTGAATAGCATATAAAGCATAAAATTCAGCATTTAATAAGCTCAGAGAAAGCGAGAGCGTGCATAATTTTGGATTTAGTCTTAGGAAATTTAGGTGGGCATTTAGTGAAATTTAGTGGGAAATTTAGTGAATGTTCTAAACGGGGCAAAGAAACAATTTACAAAGCTGAAAGGTGATCTCCCAAAATTGGACTGGTTATAGATGCTTGAAGGAAAATCGGTGTGATATATTTAAAAGCAAGATTCTACAGGCACAGTGTAGACATGTTCCCATAAGAAGATGTTATTGCCAAATATGGAGTCATCTGGTTATCCAGAAGCATAAAGGTTAAGATAAAGCAGAAAAATTGTCATAGGCTCGAACTCAAAAGTAGTAATAGTTTGGGAACTTAAGGAGTATAGAAAGTATGGGGTGAAGTGCAAAAGGAAATTAGGAAAGCAAAGAGTGGATATGAAAAATATTGACTGGTAGAATTAAGGAAAATCCAATAAGTTCTAAAGTACATTAAGAGCATCAGGATGACTTGGGGCTTAGGGGCTTGAATTATTTCTCAATAACTAATCATTTTAACATGATAATCAAGTCAGGAATTCAACTATATTGTTTAGTTGTGATTAATTGTTATACAGTTTCTTGATGAAAGAAAAAATGGCTAGATCAAATGTTTTATTGCTGTTTTATGGCTCAAGATAATATAAACTTAGGCTGATAAATGTGAAAATGCTTTCAAAGTGATCATAGCTTTTACTCAGACAGTTACGCTTTAAAATGGTAACTTGAAGTATGTAACAGACCAATATGTATTGTTTGTACAGTTATTTTGAGCTTTAATTTGAGGTATCGACAGTTATTATGAAGTCAAACATAGTTCCTGTACAAAAACAGTGCCGATAAATTTTAGAGAACATCCAGATGTCTATTTTCAGACGTTTGGGATGATAGCTAAACAGCAGGATGTGGCACTTCATGATCTAAACAAACACACTACTCATTCATTAGTGCCACCTTACCTTAATAACAATAAAGGTTAGGGTGATAAGCTAACAGGGAAAAGTTGCTACAAAAGGAAAAATCTTAAAAAATGATTGGTACATTCAAGAATGAATGAGGAGACAGTATGAAGTGATATCACAAACAATATCACTACCTTTGAAAATAAGCAGAATGAGAAGGCAAGTACTGGAGGTACTGATCTCCTTCTGGGTGGATAAGTTGTATCCTAGATTGTTAAAGGAAGCCGGGGAGGAAATAACAGAAGCTCTGAGGATCATTTTCCAGTCCTCGCTAAATACAGGTGAGGCATCAGATGATTATTGGTCAATGGGCATTGCATCACAACTTAAAAAAGGTGACAGACAGACCAAATAATTATAGGCTAGTCAGCCTGATGTCAGTGGTGGGTAAATATAGAAAGATAGTGGCAGAGAGATGGGATTAACTGTTGCTTAGAAAGGCCCATGTTAATCAAGATTAGTCAGCATAGCTTTGTTAAGACAGGTTTATGTTTTACACACCAAATTGAACTTTTTGAAGAAATAACGAGGATTAATGAGGGTAATGCAGTGGACGTTATCTACATGATTTTAGTAAGGCATTTGACAAGGTCCCATATGGTAGACTGGTCAGCAAAACTGAATCTAATGTGATACAGGGAAATGTCACTTATTGGATCCAAAATTGACTCAGTAACAGAAACAAAAGATAATAGTCCATGAATACTTTTGTGAATGGAAAGCAATTACCAAAAGTTCCACATGATTCAGTACTGGCTGCCTAACTGTTGGTGGTACATATTAATGATTTAGGCTAAAAAGTGAAAGACATAATTTGGAACTTTGTAGGTGATAGAAAAATTGTTTATGTAATTGGTGAAGAAAATGGCTGTGGCTGCAGGATGATGGTTTGGTTGAGGGGGCAGAAAAACAGTAAATGGAATTCAGTTTGGAGAAGTTAATTTTGAATAGGATGCCAACCTTCGTGGGGATGCCTTTCTCACAGATCAAATGAAGTTAATGTTTTAACAGAAGCTAATTTAAACAGGCTTTCTTGAGTTACTAAAATAATTAGTTTATTAGTTACTAAACACAAGAAATAGTAACGCAACACACACACAGATTAGAAATGAGATGAATTCAAACAAAATAAGATTTAAAGCGATATCTGGATCAGTCTCTGAGTTCCATGAAGAGTAGATGTTGTGACTTTTGTAGCCAATACGTTGGGTGATGCTAGTAACATTGATGTTGGTAGATAAGTGGTTGATTTTGAGATGCTTGGCTTTATAGGTCAGCTGAAAAGGTGTCTGTCCTGTTTCCTTTAGCTGTGTTTCCTTTCAACTACGGTTTTAGGGGTTCTTATGGTGCAGTGGCAATGTCCCTATCTCTGATTCAGGAGGCCCGAGTTCATATAAGTGAAGCATAACTTAAGATCTCTGCACAGGTTGAAATACATTCAGCTATGGTTTCACTTGCTTTCTGTTTTCCAGCAAAGAGAGTGAGACAAACAAAATCAGAAGTTACTGGAGAAACTCAGTAAGTCTGCCAACATCTGTGAAGAGGAAACAGTGTTAATGTCAAATCAAGTGCCCATTCTGAAGCAGGTTCACCAGACTCGAAGCATTAACTCTGCTTTCTCTCCACAGATGCTGCCAGACTTGCTGAGTTTCTCTAGCAATTTCTGTTTTTGTTTGTTTCTGATTTCTATCAGCTGCAGATCTTTGTTTTATTTTAAAGAGAGTATAGCTTTCTTTTTACGTGGAGCACAGGGGTGATTATGCCTTTCCCAGCTGTGTCCGTCACCATTAGGATACAGGTTTTAACTGGTTTTCTTGAACATTATTCCACAGTAAAACACAAATATGTCTGCATTTAGGACATGATCCACAGGAGATGGCTTTCTGCTGAAATGTGTTCGACATGGGAGGTAATCAGCACTTTATCTTGATAGCCACAGGATAACATATTCCAGTTCATCTGGGCTTACCACGCTCTCTCTTTCAAGGATTGCCTTTTGAAGTTCTCTTTGAACCTTCAAGTGTAACATTCCAGGTCCCTCTCCAAGCAACCACTGAATTTAAATGCATAGTCATTCTATTTGGCTGAAAATCCTTTTATAAGAAAATATGTTTCTAATTAAAAGTTCAATATGGCCGTAAGTACATCGGGGCTCTGATCCTTCCCCATGACATTTAGCAAACCAATGAAATGAGATCCGTTCTCTTTACGAAAAGGAAAAGAAAAACACACACATACATATTCATTTTTTTTCAGTCTTAGTTAATATTACCTCTTTAGTTCCAACAGGGCCTCTAGAGGGCATTTGCAATTATGTTTGATTTTGCAGTAAGGAATAACCTGGCCTTTGTAGTTTTGGCCTTTTTATACAGTGTTAACGCATTGTGGTTTCTTGGTACCCACAATGGACTATAATGCAAAGTTTTTCAGAACCAGTAATAAGCCTAGGGTTTCACTCTCCACAGTAGAGTACCATTTCTGAAGCCTGTTTAGTTTCTTGGGAAAGTAGCCAATTGCTGTCTCTATTCTGGATTTGTCTTCCTGAAGGCCAGTCTATATCACAATGTAACTCACACTGATGGTTATTTTAAATGCTCAGTTCAAGTTTGGAGCTGCAAGCACGTGACCTTCAGCTTTTTAAGAGCAGTTTGGAATTATGCAGGCCATTTTTTTTTTTGTACTAGATCTGCTAGCAGCACAGATATGGCACTGAAGTTTGGGACCAGGTTTCAGTAGAAACCACACATCCCCATTAAACTCGATTTTTTTGTGTGTGGGAATAGGGAACACTGCTGCTGCCTGTACCTTTTCAGTCTAGGAAGTTCTTGTCCTTGGCCCACTACAGGTCCAAAATAGGTCACTCAAGTCTTAGCAAATTCACTTCTGGCAAGATTGATACAATATCGCTGACTATTTTATGGAAGAAGAGAGCTATGGGTCTCAGAGGGGAGCAGCTTCTGGGAAATGGATAGCCACATTCAAGATGGTAAACATGTGCAGTTGCTCCGCTTTTGTTTTGAACACCTTGCTCAATGATTCTCCAAAAGTCAGCACAGGAATCTGTGACAATTTCTGCACAATCTTACTATATCCTTGTGGAGCTGCAGCCCTTAACAATGTGGCCTGATTCAGACTTGAGTTTTGAATTTACTGACATGTCCAGCGATCAGAATTTGGCAAACGAACCACAATAATTCCCTATGATACTAGCAGTAGCAGTACCTGCAGGATCACTGACTCCTTCTTATTTTCACATCCTATAGGAGGTCTTCAACTCCTCATTGAAGGCTACTATGTTAAAAATGTAGTGTTAGTGACTATTACTGCCTCAGCTTCAGTCTGAGCTCATGTTTTTATTAGTAGGCCACCTGTTGGGTTACAATTAAGGAAGTTCTGTTCATTACCTTCTTGGGGTCTTCCAGGCTCCTGAAAAATATCTGGATGACCAGGCCAGAGGGTCTTTGCAATCCCAGCTCATCCTCCACTTGCTGAGCTTGTCTGGCTGTCGACCTCCTAACCTCGTAGTTGGGGAAAGCACCAGGCTTGCAGACATAACAGGCATCCTGGAGATACTGCGACCTTTAGCCCCACCAGGACATTGCCAAGGAGCAGGTCAAATCCATCCACAGGTAACTGAAGAAGCTGTACCTCAGTACCTTTGTACCCAATTTGGTACTGTAAGTGGGTGTGTACAAATTTTGCACAATACTCACTTGAGTATGTGACAATAAAGCTAATTCAATTCAATTCAGGTAAGCTAGGGACAACTCTCTCAATCACTTGTTCCAACAATGTTTCACTATAGATGCAACCTGTAATAAGGGATGGGCACCTACCCTGCTTTAATACCTTTTACAAGCATTTTGGAACTTATTGGACACTCTCTAATGAGAAGATCATGTCTTTCCCAGCAGTAGTGATTGACTGTCCCTCCTATCCCTCAGTATCAGAGCAGACTTGCTTACCTGACCTGGGAAAATGTGTCTACTGTTTCTTTAGGGACAAAATCCCAGTCACTCTTGGATTTGTTTCACCTATTCAGCATTCTCAGGAGTGACCTGAAGTAACATTCACACCATGTAAGTGCCAGAATTGAACCTTCACCTAACATCTCAGTTGCCAATAAAATGAACTGGACTAGTCATATAAATACTGTGGGTACAAGGGCAGGCAAATTGCTAGGAATCCCGCAGCCAGTAACTTGCCCCCTGTCTCTCCAAAGCCTGTGTGTCTAGCATCTGCAAGGTGTAAATTGTACGATGGGATACTGTTCACTTGAATGTGTGAGTGCAAGCTAGAAAGAGGAATAGAAACAAATTACTTTTGCTTAAAAAAAAAAATCTGACTTTCAATTTGCTTTCCACTTTAGCAATTTTGAACGATACTGCTGAGTAACTGGATTATCCACACACCCCTAAACCCCTCTCCAAGTTACCGTTTTCAAAATTTCCTACTGGCTGCATTAACTTTTAGAATGTGATCCCTTTTCACACAAATGTAACTTAAAGTGTCTGAGGAAGTAAGTGTAAATATAAACACCACTCCCCTCCTCCAACAAATAAAGAAAAATAGTCATGAAATACTATGCTATATACAGCACGAATAGTGCAATGGTGGAGTGATGCGGGACAATTGCTGGACTTGGGCCTGGCACCAAGTGCTGAGCTGCTGTTATCAGACGGTAATTTAAAAACTTTTCATGGTGTTGTAACTACCTCTAAGTAATAATTATGCTTTCCTTTAATCCTCTTTATAGAAGAACACTTATTTAAACTCTAAAATTTGTACCTGGGTACTTGTACCTAAGTGCCATTAAAAGGCAGCTGTTGTAAAAGATTTTTCACTGTACTCCTATACCTCTGTAGTACAAGTGACAAAGGATATTCTGTTCTATGCAATAGAAAGAGTACCCTCTGGTGTTCAATATGATAATCCACTTATTCTCAGTCACACTAAACAACCTGCTGATTACAGTTCATCAGTTAGGTTTCAACTTAATCATCATCCTGGTGCCTGTGGTGCAGACAAATGATCTGCTACTACTTCCTATTTATCTATTTGGAGTGAGTTGCAAGCTCCTACTGCTTGTAGTTGCATCAAAGAAACAAGAGCCTAGTGCTGCCCCCAGCAGATGACGTGGCAAATCCATACTGCAAATCTACAATAAATAAGAATTTCTGGCCATTCTACTTCTGTTCGCTCCCAATGTACGACTAAACTAGTTAATATCTGGGATAGTAGGAACTGCAGATGCTGGAGAATCTGCGATAACAAGGTGTAGAGTTGGATGAACACAGCAGGCCAAGCAGCATCATAGGAGCAGGAAAGCTGACATTTCGGGCCTAGACCCTTC
>NC_063345.1:44926476-44938766 GCF_021869965.1 Rhincodon typus
TCTGAAGAAGGGTCTAGGCCCGAAATGTCAGCCTTCCTGGTCCGATGCTGCTTGGCCTGCTGTGTTCATCTAGCTCTACACCTTGTTACCTTAGTTAACATCTGGCATGGGAAGAAATTATTGCTGGAAGAGGGCATAAAGGGGAAAAGCAACAGAGCATCTAGGGAGTTTTAAATTTTAAAAAAAAACTTACCTGAGAAGTAGCTAGTAAGTTAAGTTTAAAAGCTATTTCACTTCATATTTCCACCTCACTCTCACCTTCACCTGGTTCATCAGAGTCCTCTCTTCCCTTCCTCAACATCTCTGTTTCTATTTCTGGGCATAGGTTACAAACTCCACCCATAAAAACTCTATTCCATTCTCCTAGTTCCTCCACCTCTAGCATCTGTTCTGACGATGCCAACTTCAACTGTCAGCCTCTCTCTTCCCTCCCACAACAAAATAGGGACCCCTTGCCCTCCCCTACCATTCACTTCCAGAGGATTATTAGCCGCTACTTCTGTCACCTCCAGTGGGATGCCATCACCAGACACATTCCCATTCCCATTCCCATTTCCATCCCCTCCCTTGTCAGCCTTCAAGAACTATTCCCTCGGGACGCCCTGGTCCACTCCTCCTTCACTTCCACAGTCCTCACGGTACTTTTCCCTGCAATTGCAGGAGCTGTAACACCTGCCCATTGCTGCGCATTACCTGCAGTTCACTCAATCTAGTCTACTGTATTTGCTGCTCAGTGTGGTCACGTCGACATCGAGGAAACAAAGAACAGACTGGGTGACTGCTTCGCAGAGGAAAATTTAACTGAACTGTGATGGAGTGAATAAGATACCTCAAGCTGCAAAAGCTTAGAAGATGAAAAAAAAAATCAAATGCAGCTGCACCTTTACAATGTTCACCTAAAACCAGAGGACAAATATGAGGTGGAAAATAGACTGAAAAGAATGAAACTATTGTGGGCATCGTCAGTTGGCCAGCATTTATTGTCTGTCCTCTAGTTGCCCTTGAGAAGGTGGTGGTGAGCTGCCTTCTTGAACTGCTGCAGTCAACAGGCAGGAAGAAACCAAAAAGGCAAAGGGAGCTAATTCATATCTGCTAAATGTTGAAAAATATAAAAGGTGACATTTTGAGGTTATGGAGACTCTACAATGTTAGAATAACCATGAGAACTACAGCCTGTGGCATGAGAAACTCAAGAAGGCATTGTTAATTCAGAATTGAAATATGAAAACAGGGAGGCAAACAATATTTAAGTTTTTTCTCTCAAATTGCTGGAGACCTAAAATAAAGACAAAGTGCTGGATAAACTCAGCAAATCTGGCAGCATTTGTGGAGAGAGAAACAAAGTTAATGTTTTGAGTCCAAAATGCTGGGAACTTTGTTATATGTTATTTACATAAATGATCTGGATGTGAATGTACAAGGCATGATTAGTAAGTTTGCAGATGACACAAAATTAGGAGGTATCGTTGATAGCGAAGAACGTTATCAAAAATTAGAGGGATCTTGATCAGATGGGAAAGTGGGCTGAGGATTGGCAAATGCAATTCAATATAGATATGTGAGGTATTGCATTTTTGGAAAGTCAAACCAAGGTAGGATTTATACAGTAAATGGTAAGGTCCTGAGGAGTGTTGTGGAACAGAGGGACCTAGGAGTACAAGTACATAGTTTGTTGAAAGTGGCATCACATGTGGACAGGGTGGTGAAGACAGCATTTAGCATGCTGGCCTTCATCAGTCAAGGCATTGAATGTAGGAGTTGGAACATTATGTTACAGTTGTATAAGTCATTGGTGAGGCCGCACTTGTAGTATTGTGTACAGTTTGGTCACCCTGTTACAGGAAAGACATAGTTAAACTGGAAAGTGTGCAAAGATGATTTATGAGGATGTTGCCAGGACTAGTATGCCAGAGTTATAGGGAGAGGTCGGCCTGGATAGGACTTTATTTCTTGGAACGTAGGAGAATGAGGAGTGACCTTATTGAGGTATATAAAATCATCAGGGGCATAGATAGGTCGAATGCATATAGTCTTTTTCCCAGGGATGGGGAATTGAAAACTAGAGGGCATAGGTTTAAGGTGAGAGGGAAAAGATTTAAGAATGACCTGAGGGGCAACTTCTTCACTCAGTGTTGTGTATATGGAATGAGCTACCAGAGAAAGCGGTTGAGGCAGGTACAATTGCAACGTTTAAAAAACATGTTGATAGGTACATGGATGGGAAGGGTTTAAGAGTGATATGGACCAAAAGCGGTCAATTGGAACTAGCTGAGTGGGCACCATGGTCAGCATGGACCAGTTTGGGTTAAAGGGCCTGTTTCTATGCTGTATTACTCTATGACGCCAAGATCTTTTCTAGCATGACAATAATTCAGAACTCAGAATAGCAAAGAGTAAATGCTTGTTAATTAAAAATAAATATCAGACAAGTGTACAGAGATTATTAATTAGTGTGGTAATTTTTTTTGTTTAGCTTTGAAATACTTATTACTCATGACTGTAAGCATCATTTTTGGTTAAATGAGGTTTATTCTGGGACTCCCTGTACTGTCAAAGTATATCTACAGAAGAAATAAAGCAAGTAACGTAGTAGACTCCACTGAAGGAATTTCATGATATCTCTAAAATTAAACCAATGACTATCATACAAATTAAATGCTCTTGGCTGCAGAATGCAAATGCTTGTCTTTTTATTAGGAGATAAACATAAACATGCAAGATATAAAGATGAAAATTACTTAAAGTTAAATAAAGGTTACACAATATTTTTGTCACAGTAATTCAGAAAGCCTGTAAATTTTAATAATAATCTTTCATCAAAATATTGTAGGGAGAGAAGGGAAACAAAAAGCACTGAGATAACAAGGTGTAGAGCTGGATGAACACAGCAGGCCAAGGAGCAGGAAAGCTGAAGTTTTGGGCCTAGACCCTTCAGAAAAAATAAAAAGCACTGTTGGAGATCTAGATTCTATATCTTTAAAAGTCCAATGAATTGGAATGTACAAATTACATAATGACATCTAAGACAAGCTGTATTTGCTATCATGGTGTAGTAGAAAATTTCCTATGGTTTTTATGCTTCGAACATAGTTCAGCCTCTTGTAGAATTGCCATCATCGAATGGCAGAAATGTACTTCAGACTATGACCCTTTAAAACATTTTGTATCATTGCACAATAATTTTGCTTTGGTGATGTCACTCATTATGTTACATTCAAGATCTCGGTCTCGACCAGACACTTGGTTCTTTAAAACAGGTAAGGCCATCAGAAAACCTAAGTAGGTATATGGAATATAAATCTGCACAAAAAAAAACCTGCAAGTGGAACAAGATAAGACGACCGGTGATTAATAGTTTCCTCAAACAATGCTCCATCTCTCTCCCCGAACTGTGACAACAGTGCACAAGTTGGCATTCTCTACCAGACACAACTTCTAGATTCATGTTTACCATAAAGTAAAATAAGTGTGGGAGTGGGAGTTGAATATCAAGCTTAGCTAGCTTGGAGCAAAGCAGTTCTAAAGCATGTTTGATTGCAGTGGTCGCCAAAACAACAGTACAATGTTGTACAATGCTTTTGGTTTTCTAAAAAAAAAAAGTTTAACCTATTTTTCTAATCAACCTGATCAGAGATGTTATTACACAGTTCCAGAACAGGTGAGACTTGAACCCTGGCCTCCTGGTCCGGTGGGAGGGACACTACCACTGTGCCACAACAGGGCCCAGATAACACTTTTGTTATTCTTCTTGATCACACAGCTTCACCTGCATTTAAATCAACAAACTGGAACTTCATTTCAAAGGGTCAGTGATTAAACAGCAGCTAACATTTTGGTACTGATTTCCAGAGATAGAAAACTCATTTAACTTAACTACTCCATTTGAATATTGAATAAGACATGATAATCATGCTAACCAGGAAAGTCATTCATGAATCTTAAAAGATTAATTGAGGATTGGGTAGTGATTCTCTTGAAGTATGAAAACTAAGCTTGTAAGAAAACAAATTTCCACAATTCAAACTCATTGGTTGAGAACAGGATTCAAACCTTATGTAGAAATGAATCAATTAATAAGGAATTTACTGATGCTTTTCATGAACCTCAATACAAATTGAATGTTTCCAATTAAAATTTCCCAAAATACATTTGATAAATCTGGACAATTGACAGTTTAGGTGACTGTTATTAATTAATAACATCAAGCCAGACTGGTTAGAATGATGCACTTTACTTTAAAAAGGTTTAGATTTCTAAATTCCAACAGCCACTACGCCTCAAAAATACTTAATTGGTTTCAAAACATTATGGAATTTTGTGATGTTGTGTAAAGTGCTTTTTAAATGCAAGTCATTTCTTTGTGTTCCCAGCATGATAGCCAAATTGTTTTCACATCCATACAAACCCTCCGATTTCAAGCCCTTCTCTGATGTTGGAAAGCATTCCAGTTGAATTAACGATGCTTTACTCAGGTTTGGTCTTTAGAGATTGTCATTGACTGTTTTTAAATGGTGCTGTGTTAATATATCCTGATTGAATAGAACTTGTAGGGATTCATGGCCCAAGTAAAAACGGTAAAAGAAACTAATTTTCATGATAGCAAGGTTATCAAAATTATTATGGGTTCCCATAATTATATTATTGTAACTGGAACTATCCACAGAAGCTTAGGATAAAACTGTACTTGTGGACCCAATTTCAACCAAGAAACGGAAATCAAGCATTTGGAGTTGGAGGGAGAAAGAGCAATGAGGAAGAACAGGTTTCGTACCTGCAGTGTTGATTGACACTGAATTGTATGACATATTTCAAGTACTTGAAGGCTCAATGTGCCACTGAAAGAGACAGAATTTTGTAGGATTCCTTTCTAAAAAAAAAAAAAAGGTAAAAGTCAATGAAAGGGATGGTCACCTGTCACACCTCAAGTCAGTAGCTGGAGTGCAATGATGAGCTGTAGATTCACTGCTTCATGGAACCTTAGGTCAGCAGGCAGCAATATTTATCCAAAGCCTGCAACGCACTCCCTGCAACTTTCATCAATTCTGCTCCATTCATAGCATTCCTCATTACATCACTTCCATCAATGTTCAGTGAATTAGTTTGACACAACCCTTCTCATCTTCAGTTGCACACCCCTATTAATGCGAAGAACCCCATCTGATCTTTTTCATTCCACCCATTCTCCCTGAAATGAATTATGCCAGTTTCCTCAAAGGCATGCCATTCCTACTCCTTATACCTTGCTTTTCACCTTCAGTATATCCATCGAATGCACATATTACTGAGAATCGTTCACTTCGGTCACAAACTTCTGGCAGAGGAGCAGAGCAGAAAATTCCAAGGAGAGGACTGAAACAGATTGTGACTACTCATGCTGATCCTAGCACATCAATTAGACCTCTTATATAAATGCAAACGACCTAGTAACTCTCAGGGCACAAATGAACTAGAGTAGGTCATAGCAGAGACTGTTAAGAGGAGCTTGTTCCCTCTGAACTTTCATCCACAGGTCAAAGATATAGAGACTGGAACCAGCAATGAAAGCAAGATTGCTTGACATGGTAACAACAGTGTGATGTACTGGCAGCCCCACCAGGTGCACTGTCCACAATGACAAAGAGAATGGAGGTATCCAATTCACCAAATGCATAGCAATGCCATACAGTTTCTTAACTCTACATTGTAACATGGAACATAGGTCCACAGTTGTCCAAAACCAGAATCTGATATTCACATGATTAGTTCTTATTTGTTGCAGAGGTCTACCTATTGACACATATGGCAGCTGAATAGCCAAGTCTAATGTCCGGCATTTCTGGAGAGGGTGGATGGTGGAGCATGCAAAAAATGCCTTTCTTAGGATATCTGAGATCTTAGAATCCCTACCATGTGGAAACAGGCCCTTCGGCCCAACAAGTCCACACCGACCTTCAGAGCATCCCAGCCGGATCCATCCCCCTATAACCCACCTAATCTACACATCCCTGGACACAGAAATTTAGCATGGCCAATCCACCTAGCCTGCAAGTCTTTGGACTGTGGGAGGAAACCAGAGCACCTGGAGGAAACCTAGGCAGACACAGGGAGAACGTGCAAACTCCACACAGACAGTCGCCCAAGATGGGAATCAAACCTGGGTCCCTGGTGCCGTGAGGCAGCAGTGCTAACCACTGAGCCACCGTGCTGCCTCTACACCTGCCATCCATTTTAACCCCTTCAAGCAATATTTTCTGGATTCTCAGAATTGATGGGATTAGGCGGTTGCTAGGTGGTCAACTCCACACTAGGAATAGGGAGGCAGAAGTAGTGGTCAGTAGGTTTGTATGTACTAGTTTCTATTGGGCACGTGTGCGTGTGTAGAAGGGTGTTGAAGCTGAGTGGAGAGTGTATAGATACTGGAGTGAATTAATAACGTGGAGCTTAAAGCAGGTAAGTTTTTTGGCTTCAGTGTAAACTGCCCTACACCTCCAGGCAGTACAGAAAGTGCTGTTAGTGTGTTTACGTTATGAATCTGCTCTGCTGATATCCTTGCATCTGCCAAGGTTCCCAGGGCCCCAAAAACAGTTTAAAAAAAGGCACAAACCACCTAAAAAGCTTCTTCCCTTGCAATGTCCTGCCGCCACTAAAATTAGAACTGGGTGGATTCTTGATAAATTGATTGTGTTTGAAAATTTTCAAACTTCAACTTCTCAACTGACCCAAATCCATTTTGGGGATTAAAGTTATCCTTTTAGTCTCATTGTTTGGCCATTCAATTGTATCACAGGAACATGCCCGAGTACCAACCACGAAAGATTCTTTGACAGAGTTGATGACTTCTCAATAAATTTTATCCAACTTGATTTGTGAAATGCACAATAAAATTCTTGCATAGCTCCCACCTA
The DNA here is from genome assembly GCF_021869965.1 of Rhincodon typus. Lineage (NCBI taxonomy): Eukaryota > Metazoa > Chordata > Chondrichthyes > Orectolobiformes > Rhincodontidae > Rhincodon > Rhincodon typus. The sequence goes on from NC_063345.1 coordinate 44,933,361, forward strand.
ATAAGAGTTGTCTTTATTCCAACCTGCTGCTCTCGATATCTTTAAATAGGTCTTGTATAAATAAACTCCAGAACTAGAAATCTAGACCAGTTCATTGAAAATTTAAAATATACTAAACATGATCACAGGTTTGAACAACACAAACAGACTTCTTCATAGTGACTGAAGTCGTGGAGAAATTAAAGTGGTTCTGCAAAATGACAATTAAGGTACCATGTTTACAGCCATACAAATAAAAATAAGATGCATCTTTTTAAGATCACTTTTATGTCCCAGTCCTGTAAATATAATTGTAAATAATGGAATTTACCTCAAAGAAGGTAAAACACAATTTACTGAAGTAACCAGCTTCCTCCTCTTGTATGCAATGGAGAGTCATTCAATCTTCTCTTCCATTAACATCATCAGATTATGGTTGCCTTTATTCATTGTCCTGTTATTCAGTAAGCAGGTATTAGAGCAAAAGAAAGAAACACAAGCAATATGTGATAGACAGTGTATTAATACAAACTGGTCTTCTTCATGATTCGAAGGAACTCTTGTTCATTGACCTCCCCATCTCCATCCCGATCTGCTTCATCAATCATTTCCTGTATATTGACAAAAAAAGGCAGAATTTTTTTTTTGTTTAAAATCCCCAAAACTATGCTTTGTTGCAACTTTTACTACAATTGTAAGTATAAAATTGTCTGTGAAGGATGTTGGTGTTCGAATAGAAAAAAAAATGTTGAAAAGCTAGTTAATTTTAAAAATAAAAATCCCCTGATCAATGAGAATCCATATCATGGAGATAAAAGTAACCTAAAGGTGTTCCCACCTACAGAACTTACTTAACAGTGGTACAAGTTCTTCTTCCTACAAAATATTAAGTAGATTTGCTGCTAAAAGCTCCTAACCATATTTTTCATGAGATTAATTTAATATTCCATTTTTAGTTCTGTACAGATTCGCCTTGGCCATACATCTCGTTCATTGCTATCAAATGGCAGACAATGGCTTATGCCTGTTTTTGTTCAGTTCTGGTAAATTTTTAGGAAGTGTTAAAGAACAACCTAACAATTGTTGCACCAATTGCTCCCTCTCTACCTTGAAAGGTCCTTGACTCCTCTCACTAACCTGCTCACAGTAGTGCGGCTGTGATTCAAAGTTTGGAACAGAAGGGTAAAAATCAGCCTGATCCTTCCAGCATTGCAGCATCTTTTGTTTAGATCCATATTTATTGGCACTAGTGCCAGTTGAGAATCAAGTTCTCATAAATATTTGAATTATTTACTTTAACAACTGTGAATTAAAACTTGATGATAAATGGTTCCTTATCCTTGTCCCGATTCTTTTGTTTGCTTAAAAAGGCAGCATGATGTCAGTGACTTCATCTATTAATATACTGATAGGATTTCTTTATAATCTACTGTCTTAGCCATTTTGAAAATGTTGCAAACTACAAAGTTAGCAGGTTTCAATGAAAAGTTGATATGTCGATGGAGCAGAAAAGCTTTGCCCACTCAATGATCTTTATCATAACACCACCTACTAGTTTTGGTCTGCTATCCCTCAATATTAAAAACTCTGTCACTCTCAAATTTAAAATTATTAATCAATCAATCAGCTTTTTTTTGTGGAAGAAACTTCCATATTTCTCCAGTGTTTTCTAACTTCACTCCTGAATGACCAGGTTCTTGACCCTTTGTCCTAGACTCTCCTGCCAATTTTCCTTTCAAATTCCTAAATCAAACAACAACTTATTTTTATACAGCACATTTAGCATAATAAAATACCCTAACCCACGTTATTCAAATGTTTATAAAAAAAAAGTGACACACCAAGCCACATAAAGGAAAGATGCCAACTGACTAATGGCTTGGTTAAGCAAATATGCTTCAAGGAGCAGCTTAAAGTATGAAAGACGTAAACAGGCTTTTCAGGAAGGAACTTAGAGCTTAGGGCCTTGGCAGCTGAAGTATGGCAGCAATGTGGAATGATTAATATTGGAAATGTTCATAGAGGCTAGCATGCCTTGCATGTGTTAGAAATAGAGAGAGAGGCTGCCCTGGGAGAATTTGCAAACATGGATAACAACTTTAAAATGTTGTCATTGCCTAGCTGGAAATAAATGCAGTTACGAAGCAAAGGAAAAAGATAGTTGAACAGAACTTGGTACATGTTAGGTCATAGAAAGCAGAATTTTAAATGGCCTCCAGTTTGCAAAGGGTAGAATTAAGGAAGCAAACTAGGATTGTATCGGAATAGCCAAGTCTAAAAGTAACAAAGTCATAATTGGGTATTTAAACTGTAGAAAAGGCAAGGACATGGAGTTGAGCATTGTTAGAAAAGTGGAATTGGGCAATTGTAGTTATAAGGAATATGTAGTAGAAAGCTCATCTGGGGGCGAAACAGGGCACTAAGGTTTGAATAGGTTGGTTCAGCCTCAGACAAGTACCAGGTAGAAGGATGAAGCAGGTAGCCAGAAAACACAGCTTGTGATCCAACCATTTACCTACAAGGGATTTTTCCAGCCAAAATTCCAAGTCTGGCCTGTCCGGAATATGTCCACAGAGTCATTGAGGTCTACAGCATGGAAACAAGCCTTTCAGCCCAACTTGCCTATGCTGCCCAGTTTTCACAATCAAACTAGTCCCATCTACTTGTATTTAGACCATTTCCCTCCATACCTATCCCATCCATGTAACTGTCTGGAAAAAAAAAATAAAAATCAGTTCCATTGGTGCTGGACCCAGCTGGACTTGACGGGGTGGACAGGATGTCAGCAGGTGGGTTCCAGCATGGGTGTTTCGGTGGGAGTAGTTGAAGGTGTCAGTTCTAGCAGGGTGGGGTCAGCTTAAGGGTTTGAGAGCCAGAGGTGTTGAAGTTTCAGTTTAATAGCTTCCTAGAATTTAGAGTAGGTTTTAAATCCTCTAACTTTTCCTGCATTAACATTAAATTTAAATGAGTCAAATCCTTCCAAATTCTCTAACTAAGTTTGGATAGTGGGAACAAATTCAGAAATTGCTGGAAAAACTCAGCAGGTCTGGCAGCATCTCTGGAGAGAAAGTAGAACGAACATTTCTTGGTCACTGGTCTCGAATCTTTAATTCTGCTTTCTCTCCACATGTACTGCCAGACCTGCTGAGTTTTTCCAGCAGTTTCTGATTTCCAGCTTCCATAGTTCTTTGGTTTTTTTTTATGAATAGTGGGCAATTTTAGTCATTCATTCAGAGCAGATCCATTCACACTTCATGACCCCAGTAAGATTTAACAATTGGATGGTTAAACCAATCATCCACCACAGACCTTTAAACTTTGCATCCCTTAAACTTAAAGAAGTGGAAATGGGATCTAGGGTGTGTACGGGCAGGGTGTGACAGAGACAGAATAGGACGAGAGTCAGAAGAAGAGAGTCAGGATGTGGGTTTTTAACGGGGATAGCAGTAAAAGATGTGGCAGCGGGTGTCACTTAGAAACTGCAGAAAATGACCAGAGATATAAAGGAAATGATTTAGTGTCAGTAACAGTTACTCTGGGAGTAGCAAGGTCAAGATCATGGCCATGAATATGGATACGAGTATTTAGAGAAATTCAGGAAGCAAAGGAAGGCAGTAAACTCTGAGCAGAGAATAAGAACATTTGAAATGAAGATTGAAACCACTAATGATGAGAAACCACTGACTGCAAAGGCAAAAAGGGGAAAAGCAAAGAACATACATCATCAAGAAACTTGGTGTGAAACTTGGATGAGTGGTACAGAACAAAGGTTATAAGAAGTGCAGCAAGGTGGAAATCCTAAAAAAGGAAGAGAAGTTGCCAGTGTAGTAAGGAGACAAACCAAGATATTATTTTCTGATAAGGTTACACCACCACAGCAATCTGAGCAAGGTAAATGGTAAAAAGTATTGCCAAGTGGTGAAACTTAATTAGGGGAAAGGTGGGAAGAGGGTTCTCGCCCCTCAGCCATGTCTCTCTCAAGACCATGATGTCAACGTGTTCTTCCATGATCAGTTCATGGATTGTGAGATCCTTTCTGGTAAGTGAACATAGATTCTGCAGGGAGATGAAAAGAGAAACAGTAATGGGCAAGCCATTACAGTCCAAAGGATCAGAGCTGGGAGTGACAGGTAGGAGGTTGACAAGATGACCCTTTGAAATGTGTGTAGTATGGGAAGGGCAGGGAGGTAAAGATGTAGAACATGATTGGGCTTTTGGGATTCCTGCTTGTTAGGAGGCAGTGACACATGCCTTGCTAAGAGTAGGAAAGACGAAAAGTACTGAAAAGTAAAAAGGTTTTAAACAGTAGAGCTTACAAAGCAGGGGTCAAAATAAATTTTCTCAAGCACTACATTTTGATTTTTGGGGCTATATTTTCATTTGCAGCAATTCATTTAGGTGGTGATACATATGGGATATTAAAACATGACTATGTGTTGACATATCGGGTATTTGGACTCATGCAGATGTGGTATTTTAAAAAAATCCTCAATATCCTAAATAATCATCAAATATCCATTAAACTTAAATCCACAACACACAAGTACTAACTTCTTACACATTGCAGTATTTAAATTGGCACAAAGTAACAAGCACAAGTTAGCAACAGGAGTATTTTTCAAAGTAACACTGATGTTTATTGATACTTCTACACATAAACCTATCACTCTAAACACACCCTCCACAGAATGTTCAGGCTGCAGCTAATCATTTGCGAACAAAGCTGGAAGATTTTAACCAGGCAGTTGGTACCTCCTTCCACTGCATCTCTGATCTTAATCTCAGGTTTAGTTTAATAATTGACACTGCTCACACAAACACTATATATAGTTTTCTCTCATCTGCAGCAATAAGCTAGGAGATGCCACCTTCATTTTCAAGAAAAACATTATCACAGTAATTTCACATTTTCTTTGTATCAGTTATTGGAGTATGCTTTTATTAACACGTTAAATACTGCCCCTTCCTCCATCACAGCCTCCCATTCCTTCTCCTGCTCCCTCAAATAATTGGAGCCTCCCTCTTTAAGTCGCCAAACTGCCCACATTGGACACTCCCTCTCTCGCCATTTGCAGCCTTCCTTTCCTCCCCAACCTCCCTCTCTTGCAGACTATCTTTCAACCTCTCCCCCATAGCGGTAGCAGCCTCCTTCTTCCCCCCACACCCATAGCTGCCTCTTTTCCCCCCCATCCTCGTCTCCTCCTGCCTTGCTGAACATTTCCCTTATCCCCTTGTTGCCTCGTTGCATCCACACAATCTCTTGCAGCCTCCTTCTCTCTTCCCATCTCTTTGCAGCTAGATTCCTCATCCAGAGATAGCAAGAACTGCAGATGCTGGAGTCAGAGATAACAAAGTGTGGAGCTGGAGGAACACAGCAGGCCAGGCAGCATTAGAGGAACAGGAAAGCTGGCGTTTCGGGTCAGGACC
>NC_063345.1:44939166-44948778 GCF_021869965.1 Rhincodon typus
AAGAAGGGTCCTGACCCGAAACGCCAGCTTTCCTGTTCCTCTAATGCTGCCTGGCCTGCTGTGTTCCTCCAGCTCCACACTTTGTTATCAACTTCCTCATCCAGCCCTTTTTCAGCCTTCTCCTTCCCTTGGCAGATGACCCCCCTCTAGTACCTGAGCCCCAGGAACAGCCACAGCTTTACCAAAACTCATGGCTTTGGCATGAGCTTTGCACTGGCAAAATGAACCTCCAGTGACTCACTCATTGCCACTCCTCGAACTATCTGTACTTCCTTCAGTGATAAATTTTCAAAAGCTATCAACAGCAATTGCAAAAGTGATTGGAGGAGCAGTTCCTCATAGATACTGTCCCTTCCACTTACGAGAATGACTTTTGTCCCATAGGCCAGCCCAGAATGAATTCTCCCAGGCATTTTCAGGGGATAAATGGGAAAAGAGATAAGTAGGAAAATAGAATGGAAGGACTTGGGTTATGAATGGCAAGAAATGACATGAATAAATACTGGAGAACTGGTATGGGTGATGGTGTAGTGGTTTTGTGTTAGTTATCCAGAGACCCAAGTAATGCTTTAGGGGATCAAGGTTCAAATCCACCATGGCAAGTGGTGGAAGTTACAGTTTTAAAAAATTTGCAAGAGTCTAATGATTATGAAACCATCGTTGGTTGTCATTAAAACCCATCTGGTTCACCAATGTCTTTTAGGAAAGGAATTCTACTATCCTTACCTGGTCTGGCCCATATGCAACTCCAGACCTTTAGCAATATGGTTGACTTTTAAATGTCCTCTGAAATGGTCCAGCAAGCTGCTTATTTATATCAAGTTGCTAAAAGGTCTCTCAAAAGGAGTGAAACCACTGGCATCCATGTGGGCACCAGAAATGACGTGGTAAACTCAGCCCTGTTGATCCAGCAAAGACCTCGCTAATAATATGTGGAGGCTGGTGCAAAAGGGAAGAGCTGTCTTACAGACGACTGAAGCAATATCTGATACAATCACACTCACAGAAGCAAATGTTACAGACATTGTCCCAGACATCACCACCACCCAAGGGCAGGGCAGACCCAGCAGAGATGGTGGCATTGTGGTATGCTGTCGATGGGGACGTGCACTGGGTGTCCTCAACACTGACTTCAGACCATGAATTCTCATGGCATCAGGTCAAACATGGGCAAGAGAACCTCAAGCTAATTATCACCTAGCACTCTCTGCTCCAGGCCTCAGCTAATGAGCCAGTACTTCTCCATGTTGAACACCACCTAGAGGAAGCAATGAGCGTGGCAAGGGTGCAGAATGTAATCTGGGTTAGAGACTTCAATATTTATCGCCAAGAGTGGTTCAGCAGCATGACTACTGACCAAGCTGGTCAAACCCTAATGGACAAATCTGTTAGATTTAGCCTATAGCAGGTGTTGAAGCAATGAACAAGGGGTGGAGAAAAATGACCTCATCCTCACCAATCTATCTCTAGCAAATACACCTGTCCGTGACAGTGTCAGTAGGAATGAGCACCACATATTCCTTGATGAGACCAAGTCCAGTCTTTACACTGAGCATATCTTCCATTGCGTCAAATGGGATTGATTTGAACACAACTGGCAATCAAGACTAGGCATCCATGATGAACTCTAGGCCATCGGCAAAACTATACTCAAACACAAGGCACAGCATATCCCCCACTCTACCTTTATCGTTAAGCCATGGAATCAACCCTGATGTAATAAGATGCATAAGTGCATGTTAGAAGCAGCTCCAGACATAGCTAAAAAAATTCAGCCTGGTGAATTTACACAGAATTACATGTGCATCAAACAGCATAAGCAGCAAGTGATAAACAGGGCTAAGCAATTTTACAACCTACTGATACAAGATCAGCAATCCTGCCACATTCAGTCACGAGTGAGTGTGGACAATTAAACAACTCCGTGGAACAGGAGGGTCCACAAATATCTCCACTCTCAATGAGAGAGCCCAGCACTTCAGTGCAAAAGACAAGGCTGAAGTATCCACAACAATTTTCAGCCATAACTGTCAAATGGATGATACATCTTGGCTTCCCTCCAGAGAACCCCAGCATCATAGACGCCAGTCTTCAGTCAATTTGAGTCAGTCCATATGATAGTAAGAAGCTGCTGAATGCAAAAAGTGTACTGCAAAGTCTCTAGGCCCTAACAACTTTTCGGCAACAGCCACATACCAAGCCAAGCTGTTTCAGTGCAACTACAATAGTGGCATCTACCCAGCAATGTGGAAAATACAGGTCAAATTAATCCCAGCAAATTACTACTTTATCTGTCTGTTCTGAATCAGCAAAATGATGGCAGGGGGTCATCAACACTGTTATCAATTTGCTTAATCTGATCACTGAAGTACAATCTGGGTTCTCCCAGCACCGCTCAGCTTCTAATCTTATCACTATATATGAGTTAAACATGAACAAAGACCTGAACACAGAAGGGAGGTGACAGTAACTGCTTTTGACATCAAGGCCACATTCGACTGAGTGTGGCATCAAGGACCCATAGCAAAATTGGGTTCAGTGGGAATCGGCAGGGGAGGGGGTGTGGGGGGTGGGTGGAAAGAAAAACTCTCCCCTGGTTGGAGTCATACTTGGCATAAAGAAAGAAAGATGGCTGTAGATGTTGAAGATCAGTCTTCACAGTTCAAAGATATCTCTGCAGATGTTCCTCGGGGTAGTGTCCTAGGCCCAGTAATCTCCGGCTATTTCATCAATGACCTTCCCTCCATCAAAACCTTCATGTCACCTCAGATACTGGAGTAGTCCATGTCCAAATGCACCAGGTCCTGGGTGATATCCAGGCTTGGGCTGACAAAAGGAGTGTAAAATTCATGCTGTACTAGTGCCAAGCAAGGACGTTCTCCAAAAGAGGGAAATCGAACTATTTGAATTTCAATGGCTTTATAATCGCTGAATTTCCAATATCAACATCCTGGGGGTCATCATCGACCAGAAATTGAACTGAATGTAGGAACAAATTATTACAGATGTTGGAATCTGTCCTGAAAACAAAAATTGAAGAAAGTCATAGTGGGTCAGGCAGCATCCATGGAGATAGAGCAAGCTAACATTTCAAGTCTAGATGACTCAAAACGTTGGCTTGCTCTCTCTCTATGGATGCTGCCTGACATGCTGCAATTTCAAACATTTTTTGTTTTCAGAAATTGAACTAAACTAGCTATTCAAATACTGTGACAACAATAGCAGGTCAGAGACTAGGAATCCTACCAATTCACCTCCTGATGCCCAAAAGCCAATTCACTATCTAGAAGGCACAAGTCAGGCGTGTAAATAGAATATTCCTCACTCTCCTGGATGAGTTCAGTTCAAACAACACTTGAGAAACTTGACACCAACCAAGACAAAGCAGGCTGTTTCACTGGTACTACATCCTCAAACATTTACTCCCTCCACCACCAACACTCAGTAGCATCAGTGTGAAACGTGTACAAGATGCACTGCAGACATTCACCATGGCTCCTTACACAGCACCTTCTAAATCCATGACCACTATCTGGAACAGTATTATGGGTGTACCTACACCTCCGACGCCATTGTGGATAAAGCTGCACCAAACAGACTGCAGTGATTCCAGAAGACAGTTCACCACTTTTTCAGAGTATCTAGAGATCAGCAATAAATGCTAGCCCAGCCAGTGAAGGTCACACCCTTGAACTAATTAAAAAATAAAAACTAAACTACAAAGATCTGGTTAGATGTTAATTTACTTGCATTCTATACTTCAGGTAATACAAACCAGTTTTACATAATTGCTCATACTCTTGGAACATTCTCTTCAATCTACACTGTATTCATATCAAGACTAATTCTTTTGTTGCCCTGAACTGTACGTATTATTTCAAATATAGACTAAACAGAACTTTGAATAGTGTGGCACATTATATTCTAACCTTCCAATTATAAAGACTAATATTCTATTTCATTCTTTTGTATAAAGAGATGGAAATATTTACAGATCCTATATAACTAAACAAAAATAACTATAGAACAAACAGAACGGTAGCACAAGAGCAAAACCTGCAAATACTGGAGATCAGGAATATAAAATTAACATGATGGAAATGCTCAGCAGGTCTAAGTAGCATTTGTGAACAAAAAGCTTTAGTGTGTTGGGTTTATCCATTTTTCAGGTGGGGCTTTGAATCTAGAACCCCCTGCTTATTCAGCTGCATGCAAAAGATCATGTAGCACTTTCTCAAGAATAATACGGATTTTCTACATGCACTGATCATTCTTGTTAACATCAAACGGATCAATAGATTGTTGATCTAGGTTCGTTTTTGTGAGAACTTGCAATATGCAATTTAGTTGTTGTTTTTGCCCACATAAAAAGAAGTGACTGTCCTCAAGAATAATGAATTGATCGTAAATCACTTCAAGACAAGGGGGCTGTGCAATGCACTAAATAATGTGTGCTGTTTCATTTATTAATCAGGTAATAAATTCACCTGCAATTCTTCATCCGTCAGATTTTCTCCAAGTTCTTTTGCTACACGTTTCAGATTTTTGAATGAGATTCGCCCAGTTTCATCATCATCAAATAGTCTAAAGGCTTTCAAAATTTCCTCCTTTGTATCTTTCTCAGCCTGAGAAAAACAGCCAAATGCAGAGATTCAGTTTCTAATTTTATTAAATATTTTTTAAAATTCCATGCGTCAAATAAGTTTTCTAGGCATTGTAAAGTCGTACAAGGGAGAAATATGACAAGATCCTGTTCAACGTGAAAATTGCAGTCAACGAATCCAAGCCCTACAACACCTCTAAATTTTGCAGATATTTTGTTTCCTTATAAATGAAGATTAACATTGGGTGTATACCAAACTCTACACAATTTGACATTTCTCTTTTTCTATATAGAATAGTCTATAATTTGGAGTTGGCAATGGCAGTGAAATGGAGCTAATCAACCATTATATAGACTTCTTTCCACAATTCATTCTGCTGCAATTCTGTGTTTATTTCTTCAAGGTACGTGGAGGTCACTGGTTTGTCATGTGTTTGTTGTTCAAATGGTGGTGGTAAGTTGCCATTGAACTGTTATAGACAATGAGGTGTAGATACAGCACAGTGCTCTCAGGAAGGGAGTTCTAGGATTTTGACTTACAGCAATAAACAAAATATTGAAGTTCCAAGTCAGAATGGCATGTAACTTGAAGGAGAACTTCTAGTTGGTGGCATTCCCATATCTGCTACCCTAGTCTGTGTGGTAGAGGTTGCAGATTTGGAAGGTGTTGATGAAGGAGACTTAATGAATTGTTGCAGTGCAACTTGTGTATGGCACGCACAACTACCAGCGTGTCAGTAGTGGAGGGAGTGAATGTTTAAGGTGGTGAATGGAGCCCCAACCAATCGACCTGCTTTTCCCTGGGTGGTGGCAAGCTTTGTGAATGTTATTGGAACTGCACTCATCCAGGCAATTGGAGGTATTCTACCATACTGTTGACTTCCATCTTGTAGATGGTGGAGATATTAGGAGTCAGGAGTTAATAAATAAGTAGTTTGTGGAAAGTAAAAGATAGCGAGTGAGTTTGGAGGTTTTCAGCATAGAATGCTACAGCAAGACCCACTTCTGCAGACCAAATGTTGAGCTCCCTTAACTGTAACTTTTAAAAGAAACAAATGCAACAACATTCATCTTCACTTTTTAAAATTACCATTTTTTGTGTGATGACTGCCAAAAATTCATTAAAGTCAATTTTCCCAGTGCCTTCCTTATCAATTTCTGCAATCATTTTCTTTATTTCTTCTTTCTTGGGTTCAAATCCCAAAGCTCGCATTGCAACCTGAAGAAAAAAAATGAATGACACAGGCTATCGTCATCTAAAGTCAGGATTGCATTCCTGAAAATTGTGATTTTAAGTCAAAAGATTTCAAATGAAGCATCAACTGTAAAATCTGGAGTTAGGTTCCTTAGCACAGTGAAAAAGATTACAAACAGTAAACTTGTACCCTCCAAGTTTAAAAACAGGCAAAGCTGTGTTTAAAGTTATTAAATTCTTACATTGGTAACTAACATAAAATACATTTAAAAATTCAGAATGAAAGTAAGTGTGTTCTACAGTGCTATCAGATTGGCCAGGTCCATCTAGTGGCAGAGTTGATTAGTGCAGTTGGACCACATGCACCGACTGTCCACTTCCACTGCATAGAGCCCAAGAACCCAGTTCAACTACAGTACTGATTTGTAATTGTGACAAATGCTGACAACGCATGCAAAGGATGTTAAAACTAAAATGCAGAGCAAAAGGAAAAAAAAGAGACCTGAAAGAACAAACGATGTTGAAACAAAATAACAGATTAACATTAAATTTGGACAACACGTACTTATTGGGGTCAACATATTGCTGAAAAATGACGACTTGTGGACGACCTCCATACCTCTACACACATTCAGTCAAATGATCCACCATTGTTAGGAAATTAACCTAAAAGGTTACATGATTCATTTGCACAGATAAAGAGTAGATGAAATGGTGCTGAACTCATACAACTAATGTAATAAGATACATTCAGTTTGACATTCTTCTGCACTTGTTTGCAAAAAATTACCACAAGTATGAAACGTTCATCTGAAAATTAACATTTGGACAGAGGCAATAAGCAAATTCAAAAGCTAACAAGAGCTATTCAGTATTCACAGCACAGTTCAGCCCAACAGATCCATGCTGGTGCTTAGTCTCTACAAAAGCCTTTTCATTTAGCCTGCTCAACATATTTTTTAGGTTTTCTCTTGTGTCCACATAGCTTTCACTCGATTTAAAAGTTTTGCAGGTGCAACACAATACTGACATTCACTTATTGTCAGCAACAATTGAAGGAAAGTTTGGGCAGCACTTCAGACAAAACAATAGCACTGCACAGACAGTACTAGGTCCAAGGCACCAATTTAAGAAGCAGAATATCAAAAAGTCATAATATCTCTAATTAAATCCAAAACCAGTATTTTGAACTTGAATGAAAAGGACAAGTATGAGGATGTGAAAGAAGACTAGTTACCATGAACTGGCAAATAAGGCTAAGGACATCAGGGCATCACGGTGGCTCAGTGGTTAGCACTGATGCCTCAGTGCCAGGGATTCCAACCTCAGGTGACTGTTTGTGTGGAGTTTGCACATTTTCCCTGTGGGTTTCCTCTGGGTGCTCCGGTTTCCTCCCACAGTCCAAAGATGTGCAGGTTAGGTGGATTGGCCATGCTAAATTGCCCACAGTCTTCAAGGATGTGTAGGTTAAGTGCATTAGTCATGGGAAATGCAGGGTTACAGGGATAAGATGGGGGGGAAATGGGTATGGGTGGGATGCTCTTTGGAGGGTCGGTGTGGACATGATGGGCCGAATGACATGTTTCCATGCTGCGGGGACGCTATATGATTGACTCTCAGAATATATCAGTAGGTTATGCTGCGGCACACATTTAGGGGGATATCTTAGAATACACAGAAAGAAAAAAAATCTAAGGGGAATGTCTGTCATAGTGTTTAATTTAAAAAGTTAAAAATAGTGTAAAAGATAAATCTGTGCTGCATAAATCTATGACTCCATAAAAAGCATAAGAACATAAGATATAGGAGCAGGAGTAGGCCATCCAGCCTGTCGAGCCTGCTCTGTCATTCAATAAGATCATGGCTGATCTTTTTGTGGACTCAGCTCCACTTACCCACCCACTCACCATAACCCTTAATTCCATTACTGTTCAAAAATCTATCTTTGACTTAAAAAGCATTCAATGAGGTGGCTTCAACTGCTTCACTGGGCAGGGAATTCCACAGATTCACAACCCTTTGGGTGAAGAAGTTCCTTTTCAACTCAGTCCTAATTCTGCTCCCCCTTATTTTGAAGCCATGCCCACTAGTTCTAGATTCACCCACCAGTAGAAACAACCTCCCTGCTTCTATCTTATCTATTCTCTTCATAATTTAAATATTTCTGTCAGATCCCCCCTCGTCCTTCTAAATTCCAATGAATATACTCCCAGACTACTCAATCTTTCCTCATAAGCCAAGCCCCCCTCAATTACAGGATCAACCTAGCGAACCTCGTCTGTACCCCCTTCAGTGCATCCTGTCTCAAGCAAAGAGACTAAGATGGGCAGGTCAGAACATTGGATAGAGCATTAAAAAGTAGAAAAGATTGATGGAAAATTAACGAGAAAAATTAGAATACAGTGAAAGCTGGCTAGAAATATTAAAAAAAGAGATAGTAAATATTTCTTTAGATTTTTTTTGAAAAAAAGTTCACAAAGTGTGCATTGGTCCAATAGAATGTGAATCTAGAAAATTAATAAGGGAAAATAAGGAGACTGCACATGAATTTGAGCAGGTATTTTACATCAATCTTCATTGTAGAAGATATAGGTAATATCCCAGAATTAGCTGTAAATCAGAAAAAGGAGCAAGGTAACAAAAAATTACAAATCAGAGAAATGGTACTGAACAAATTGTTGCAACTGCTGTTTGACAAGTCCCTGGATCCTGATGGACTTCATCCCAGGATCCTAAAAAAAAAGTGATTGGTGAAATGGTTGATGCATTGGCGTCATTTTACAAAATTCCTTAGACTCGAGAAACGTTCTTTTAAGATTTGAAGAGAACAAATGTAACTCTTTTATTCAAAAAAAAAAGGGGAGACAGAAAACAGAATAATACAGACTAGTTATCTTAGCATCTCATGAGGAAGACGTTAGAAGCTATTATTACAGACGTTATATCAGGGCACATAGAACAATTCTAGGTAATCAGGCAGTGTGAACATGCCTTTGTAAAAGGGATTTCCAAATTTAACCAGTTTGTTGGAATTCTTTGAGGAAACAAAATTATGCTGTAGAGAAAGGGAAACTGATGGATAAAATCTATTCAGATTTATAGAAGGCATTTGATAAAGTGTCACATTAAAGTTTATTGTGGGAAATAAAGCTCATGGCATTGGGGGTAGCATATTGGCATGGATAAGAGATTGACAAAGTAACAGAACTACAACAGTGTAAAAAGTTATCAGGGGTAGTAGGAACATGGAATAATCACATCAGCTATGATCTTTTTGAGCGGCAGAGCACACTCGAGGGGCAGTGTGGACAACTCCTGCTTCCAATTTGTGTGTTTAATACCTTTAATTCTTTGGCATCAATAGATCCAGCGCCGTCTGTGTCAAACAGGTCAAATGCTTCTCGTATTTCCTGTTTTTGTTCTTCAGTGATTTCTGGTTTTGGTCCAGCTTTCTTCCTTTGTACTGTTGTACTCAAAGGTGTCTTTTTATAGGCAGAGGTCTGTAACATTGCAAATAATCATCTGTTTTCAAATTAGAAAGGATACTGTGTATTCCATCAATATCTTTGACTGGAAACATACTTCTTTGAAATTCACAAAGACTTGCACTTACGCAATGCCTTCAACATCATGAAATATTAGAAGGCACCACATGAGAAACAAATGGCAAAGTACAGAGAGAGAGAAGGAATTACTGAAAGCACAGTGAAAGTGGTGAGTTTAAATGAGTGTCTTGAAAAGGAGAAGAATCGGAGGTCGTGTTTGGAGAGAAAATTCCACAATCCGAGTCCCCAGTTACTAAAGATGCAACCAC
>NC_063345.1:44948878-44971891 GCF_021869965.1 Rhincodon typus
GGGGGGAAGCAGAGTACAAGGGACAGGTAGTTAGCCAGTACTTCATCTGGGCTAACATTTCAGCTGCAAAGACAAAAGTTTAAATTTGAGGGTGGAAATTGGGAGGTTAGCTGGGAATCGATTTGATTGAATGTGGAGGTAACAATTTCAAGTGTGAGAATTCCATTAACTGATGGCTGAGACATAGATGGAGACAGATAATGTTTCAAACGTGAAATAGGTACAATAGTCTTTGCAATGAAAAAATATGGAAGCAGAAATCTAACTCAGGGTTAAACAGGATCCTGAAGGTGCAAACAGTCTGGTTCAGACCAAACCGTGGCCACAGAAAGGGAAAGAGTCAGTGGTATAGATAAGGATTCATGTTCATCTCAGCATTTTAAACAAAAAACCTGTGATCATGTGACATGTAGCCAGGTTATCCAATGTCCAAAACTATGCTTCTCAAAACATGGGGCATGTGCAAATATACCTGCAATACTTCACAATCCAGAGGAAGCAGAGAGAATTTACAGTTTGTAGAATTTACTTAGAGACTTATAGTTATATTTGAAGCTGTAACGTTGGATACAAGATCATACAATAATTATGCAGAAAAATTTATTTTGTATTCTAGAATTCCACCAAAATATGACAATTTGGGAGTGGGAAGGTGGAAACCATAAATCCTTCCACCAGAAATGGATAGGGTAGGGTGATAGTTGTTCTGTGTATTTCCTCTAAAAGAGGAAAGTGAGACAGATCAGGAAACCTTCCATAATCTCCCCAACCTTACTAAATTGCTCTGGCAATTTCAAATCCCACTTTGCCCCTCAATAAAATGTTGCCTCAGTTCTAGGGTGTGGTTTCATGCATGCCAGGAACCTTGTATCGCGCCCATGTGGCTATTAATCAGAGTACATAGTTATTTCTTCTGCACATCTTCACAGTAATCACTTCTTTCACAGGCAGTGACTCATGCAGGAGTACTGTTTCACTTACAGCAGTTACCCTCTAGTATCCTGTCTAGATTGAACAGGATTTTAACACGTGGTTAAATCAGACCCTTTATGATGTCTTTTCCAGCAATTTATTCTAGCTAGCAATTGAGGAAAGAGAGGGGGGGAGGGAGGGAGGGAGGGAATGAGGTGGATATTCCTCCCTAGTCCAGAGGATATGAAGATTATGTTGGTTGTGTTATCAGGCTACTCATCCAGGCCTGAACTAATGCTCCAGAGATCTGATTCCAATAGCATCAGAGAAGCTAAAGAATTTAATTTTAATTATGAATTAAAAGCTGGTAGTTTATTTCAATAAAATACTAAATGAAATCAGATGTTGGTGATGGGGACTATGAAACTCATGGCAGACTAGTACAAAAGGTGAAATCACAAGGTATGAGGAGTGAACTGGCAAGATGGATACAGAACTGGCTTAGTCATAGGAGACAGAGGGTAGAGGTGGAAGGAAGCTTTTTGGAATGGAGGGTTGTGACAAGTGGTGTTCCATAGGAATCAGTGCTGGGACCTCTGCTGTTTGTGATGTACATAAATGATTTGGAGGAAAATGTAGCTGGTCTAATTTGCAGATTTGTGGATGATAGAAAGATTGGTAGAGTTCCAGATAGTGTGAAGGATTGTCAGAGGATACAGCAGGATATGGATCAGTTGGAGGCACGAGCAGAAAAATGGCAGATGGAGTTTAATCCAGACAAATGTGAACTGATGCATTTTGGAAGGTCAAGTACAGGTGGAAATAATAAGTGAATGGCAGAACCCTTGGGAATATTGATATGCAGAGATATCTGGGTGTGCAGGTCCACAGATCACTGAAAGTGGCAGCACAGGTAGATAAGGCAGTAAAAAAAGCCTATGGCAGGCTTGCCTTCATTGGAAGGGGCATCGAGTATAAGGATAGACAAGTTATGCTGCAGCTTTATAGAATTTCAGTTAGGCCACACTTGGAATATTGCGCATAGTTCTGATCACCACACTACCAGAAAGATATGGATGCTTTGGAGAAGGTACAGAAAAGGTTTACTAGGATGTTGCCTGGTATGGGGGATTTTAGCTAGAAGGAAAGGTTGGATATACTGGGTTTGTTTTCACTGGAACGCAGGAATGGAGGGTCAACCTGATATAAATTTATAAGATTGTGAACGCGTAGATAGAGTGGAAAGTATGAGGCTTTTTCCCAGGGTGGAGGAGTCAATTACTAGGGGACACCGGTTCAAGGTGTGAGGGGGGTAGTTTAAGAGATGTGCGAGGCACGTTCTCCACACAAACGGTGGCGAGTGCCTGGAAGTCACTGCCAGAGGAGGTGGTGGAATCAGACACAATAGCAGCATTCAAGAAGCACCTGGACAAATACATGAATAGGAAGGGTATAGAGGGATTCAGATCCTGTAAGTGAAGACAGTTTTAGTATGGAAGGGCAAAATGTGTTGATGCACGGTAGGAGGGTTGAAGGGCCTGTTCCTGTGTTGTATTGTTCTTTATTCCAAACTACTGGATTATGATTAAAAATCTGTCAGCCTCACTGATGTCCTTTAAAGGAAGAAAATCCAGCATCTTTACTGGTTTGGACTATGCAAAAGGTAAACTTGCCATGGTCTTACCATAGGGTGCCCTCTCTAAACAGAAATGACTAGTGGTGATTAAACCTGAGAGTTATCACATCTCAGGCGAGGAGGGAGATTGAAAAGGAGCTTCCTTCATGGTAACTCAGCCGGTGTTGACATCACTCTGCATTGCAAATCAGCATCCAGCCAACTGAGCTAACTAATTTGGATCATGTATAATTGCAGACTTGAAGCAAAATGCTTGACTCAAATATCTTCTGAAATGGTCTCTGAGGTCTGTGCATAGCAGTGACTTATGGATCCAGAAGTCAATGTGTCCACACACCAGTTGGCGTGTGCAGTTCCAAGCAGCTGGGCAACTGCACAGCATAAAAAAACTATTGAACGACCACCCATTGTTAACCTAGGTGCAGAACACGACATAAGAATACCCAAAGTCAATCTTGCAAAGTCTAAATCATTAACAAGTGAGGACTTGTGTCAGAATTGGGAGAACCACCATACAGACTAGTCAAGAATTCATAGCGATTTTCACAATCATCAGTCAACATCCCATATTCCAATTTTATCACATTTGCCTTCTCCAGCAGTGAAATGGTGGCATGGTGATGTAGAATTGGGAGAGAATGGCCCTGGGTGGACAACATCGATCCTGGATCCCAGAAAATTTCCTGGCACCTCTGATGGGAAGTGCTCCTTATTACCAATAATGTCCTGCCTCAACTGATGAATCAGTGTTCTTCTACTGAACAGTGTTTTGAAGAACCTCTGACAGCAGCAAAGGTACTGGATATACTCTGGTGGGGTCTTCAATATCTGTCAACAAGTGTGATCCAATAGCACCATACTTGTTCCAACCAGAGGTTACCATGAAGGACTCTCCTTCCTAACGTCTCCACTTGCAGAGACGTGGTGACCCTCATGTTAAACCATCAGTAGTCTCTCTCTCTGATGGAACAACAGCTCTATGAGACTATGGTGACTGTCCCAACCAGGCAAGTCCTGAAGGATGCAGCTGCCAGACTGGGTGGTGAGAAGATCAATGAGGCAAAAAACATACTCAGCTTCATCCTTCTGTCACAGATACACCTGTCCATTATAGTATTGGTAGGTATAACCACCACACTCCTTGTGGAAATGAATACGATCTTCAAAGAGAAAAAAATACTGTGTATTGTGTTATATGGAACTGCAACCATTCTAAATAAGATAGATTGGAAACAGATATAGCAGCTCACAACTGGGCATCCATGAGGCTCAATGGACCATGAGCAATGGCAGGGTTGTAGTCAACTACAATCTGTAACTTATGACCAATTAGATCCTTCAGTCTGCATTACATGCAAGCAACAAATAAACTTTTATTCAATGACGAGTGTAAAAGAGAATGCCAAGATGAGCACTCGTATATAGGTATACCCAAAAATGAGGTATGATGCTGGTGAGGATAAAATACAGAACTCATTGCATACATAGCAGCAGAAGCAATACGATTTGGACAGAGCCCAACAATTCTCAAGTCATGTGGTTATAAGAGTAGCTCAGGTGCTGGATATTCTTATAGACAGTAATTTGCTTCTTAACTCCTAAAATCTGTCCATCGTTTCTTTAGGGCAGCACCGTGGCTCTGTGGTTAGCACTGCTGCCTCACAGCGCCAAGAACCCGGGTTCGATTCCACCCTCGGGCGACTGTCTGCAAGGAGTTTGCACATGCTTCCCCATGCCTGCATGGGTTTCCCCCAGGTGCTCCGGTTTCTTCCCACAGTCCAAAGATGTGCAGGTTAGGTGGATTGGCCTTGCTAAAATTATCCATAGTGCTCAGGGATGAGTAGATTAGGGGTATGGGTCTAGGGGGGATGCTCCGTGGGTCGGTGTGGACTTGTTGGGCCGAAGTGCCTGTTTCCATACTGTAGGGATTCTATGATCATCTATTACTCAATTCTACAGCCTAAAAAGGTGTCTAGGGGTACAGGGAGAGCAGGAGTACGACATCAAGATCAAGGATCAGTTGAATGGCAGAGAGGATTCAATGGGGTGAATGGTCAACTCACATTCGTATTTTCTACATTTCTATCTGCAAAGCACAAGTCAGTAGTGTGATGGAATTCAATGGGTCCAAAAAGTTCGACAGCTGTGTCACTTTCGTAATGAATGATGGCATCCAATTAAACAATTGAAGGAAGGGATTCCAATGATATCCATATCCTCACCAAGGAGCCTACAACATCAGTGCAAGAGCCAAGAAGTGCCAAGTGGTTTCATTTCAGAAGACAAAAGGAAATCTGTTCTTCATTAACACAGGAAATGAAACTAAAGATCTGCTCCATAATAACAAAAAAAAAAAAAATCAAAACCAATGCCAACTGATGTGATTCTACATTCCTCCTGAGGTCCCAGCATCACAGATACCAATGAATCTTCAATCATTTTGATTTAGTCCATGTAAAATCAAGAAATGTCTGAGCCCAGTGCACACAGAAAATGCACGTTCTGATGAAGAGTCACCAGGCTTGAAATGTTAATTCTGCTTTCTCACAAAAGATGCTGCCAGATCTGCTGAGTTTTGCTAGCAATTTCTGTTTTCATTTTTGGAAATAACAAAGGTTACAGATTTAGATGACATCTAGGCCATTGTGCTCAAGAACAAATCAGGCTCCCAGTCAAACTATGTCACTTTTATTGTTGGACAAATAGCAGTGTTGCATTATGGAAATTGGTTAGATATGTTATATTCCATTAAAACAAAAGGACAAATCCAATCAGGCCAATACCAAGCTGCAACATGCAAAACTTTGAGTTGGAAGCAGGAGTGGATCTTTTGGCTGTGCCACCAATGTTCTCTGTCAGCTGCATGCATGCACGCCACGCACCAGGAAAGCTAAACCTGCACATTTCCCATGATTGTCCACACACTTGATGGCCACATCCAAATAGCCAAAGGAGGAATCCTCGTCACACTTCCAACTAGCACCTTTCCAAGAGCCACGTAGATAGCCAATGAAAGAATCATCTAGACCTCCACACAGCACATTTTCAACTGTTCCATATGGATAGTGCACGAATCCCAGGATCCTTCACACACCAGAACAGAGACCAGTACTTCTGAACTTGTGACTTGGCCACAAAACTGCTTCCAGCCCTAGAAAAAATGTAAACATTCGTGATTGCCAAAACAGCTAGACCCAATCACCTCCTGGCGGAACAGGATTGGGGAGACAGGGGAGTTAACAGCCTTCTCAACAGTGACCAGGAAGATCAGGCACAAGGTCCAGTAGGTAGGCAGCTACTCCGGAAGCAAGTAAGACATGACAAAAGTAGCAAGATACATTTCACTTTTGTATTTTAAAACTTTGCTTTCTTGATAAGTTTAAGTATGTCCAAAAGTAAGGCAAATGAGTCATCAAAAAAGAAAGAAAACCCCGAGCACATTTCACAATGGAATGGCTTTCTCAGGTCATTAAAATTAAGTGCCATCTTCAATGCAGAAACAGAATGCATGACTCAGTCACATTCGAACTTATTGTGAAATGTACGATCCGGAGTATGGTGAAAGTTCTCACTGATACTGTCATACATACAGTAAAGATGAATGCATCAATGCTTCCATACAAGACATTGATGATCAGATGACAAAGTAATTGAGAGCTTGCGCAGTAAGAGTTACACCTTTGAATTTGTGGAGTGCATTGGTTTCATTACACAAAGACAGTTCCTGGATGAATTGCGCAAATCACTCTTTCATATATTGATGGTGGATGAATGTACAGACATTTCAGTTTACAAAAAAAATGTGGATTTTGCACATCAAGTTTGACCAGAATTTGCTTACAATACTGCCTTTGCAGGAATTTTGAAACTCACTGCATCATTGCTAATTGTGGCAGCAATCAATCAATTTTATGTTCAGTGACCTTGATTTACAGAAGATGGTGATGCTTACATCAGACGGAGCCTCAGTTATGCTGGGAAAAATAAAGTAGCCACAATCTTGTGATGCGAAATTAAACATTCGTCAGAACAGCACTGCATTGCTCATAGAAAATATCTGGGAATTGGTGATGTTTGGACAGAGGTGTCAATTATGCAAGACATTAAAATGCTTCTAAGAACTGTGTAAAATGGTCAGCAGATCAACTGTGAAGAACAGAAAAAAATCTTCAAATTGTCCTAGTCAAAGAATGTAATACAAGTGCATTTCAACCTCTGAATGATGTGAAGTGGCCGTCAAGACATTTTGCAGTGAGTGCTCTAACATAAAAACCACAATGGCTCAATGGAATACTGCAGAGAGCAAGTGAATAAGCACAATGATCCAAAAAATAAATATTGCCTGAAACTGCTCACAAAGCCAAAATATTGCATTGCATTGACTGCTTTGAATGACGGTCTCAGTGAACTGGCACCATTGTGCAAATTCTTGCAGAAAAGCTCTGACAACAATTGAAGCTATGCAATTTCCTGAGGTCTCACTAAACTGAGGACTCGGTATCTAGGTGAACTTGTTTATCAGAGTGATGAAGGTTCTGGCTGCTCTCAGTGATGTGGACGCTGCTGCAATCTTTAAATTTATTCAATGCCTACGTGACTACCTGGAAAGCAGATTTCCACAAGAGGAATTACGAGAGTGGCATGCATTTAACCAGGCTGCAAGAAAGCAAGAAAACAGATTATGAATTTGGAAAAGACAGCATTGTGCAACATATTGAAACATTTCACTTTATAACCACACATTTGTATTATTTTGGTTGAAAAGATACATGAAGAATGGTCCAATTTCAAATTTATGGTTGTGGACCAAGTCAAGACGGGTTCTGTTCAAACATTCAGTGATTTGGTGGGCTATTTCAGGCATCAAGTGCTGACTGTGAGTGTAGATTTAGCCTCATGAATTTGATTAAGTGCGAATCCAGAAAGATTAGAATAGATCACTTGGGACCATTTGATACAAGTTAGGTCATACGTTTCATCTGGACAATATATCAATCCGAATGCAGTATACAATCGTTGGGCAGCAAATTAAGATTGGTATGAAAGACCGCCAATAAAGGAGTTAATAAACTGCTAGCAAGGGGGTTGCAATTAAGGTTCAGTGGTAGAATTCCCATCTGCTATGCAGCAGGTCCAGGTTCGATTCCCACCCAACGCATGGTACTTCTTTCCTTCTGATCATGCTATACTCTTTCTAGTGGGTGACACAATGGTTAGCCCTGCTGCCTCACAGTGCCAGGCACCTGGTTTTGATTCCAGCCTTGGGTGAATATGCAAACTCCACGCAGACAATTCTCTGTGACTGTGTGGGTTTCTGCTGGGTGCTCCAGTCTCCTCCCACAGTTGAAACATGCGCAGGTTAGTTGGATTGCCCATGCTAAATTGCCCCAACAAGGGATGTGCAGGCTAAGTGAAATAGCCACGGTAAATGTAGGGTGATGATGATAGAGTGGGGGTTGGGTCTGGGTGGGATGCTCTTTGGAAGGTTGGTGCAGACCCAATGGGCTGAATAGCTGCAAGCCACACTGTAGGGATTCTATGATCCTCTCTTTTGGTCACATAATATATATGATGAACACAGCACCAAATTTAAACAAGTCCCCAGACTTCTGAAATGAGCTTCCAATTTTTGTTTATTTTAGCAGATAGAATACCTGTAGTTGTAAGATCATATAAATGCACGCTTTTGATAGTTAATAGTGATAAAAATTGGCATATACATGTAGAATGCCTGTAACTGTAAAATAGTTAATTAACAAAATGCAAAAAAAAAAAAGAAATGCAATTCGACTTCCACTCAATGCAATATGCCACAGACTACTCTGGGTCCTACACAGGACCCAGAAAATTGAGGGAACATGGAGTTCCACCCTTTTCATCATCATCATGTTTGATCTGATTGTAACTCCATATTCCCTCCTACCCCCAAAAAACTCACCTTTTTGCTTACCAATATTCCATCCAGCTCTGCCTTAAGAATATTTAAAGATTCTGCTTCCACCACTTTCTGAATATATTTCAAAGACTCATGGCTATCTGTGAGAAAATAATTCGTTTTATTTGTCTTAAATGGACAAAACTCTTACTTTTACTCTGTGATCCCTAGTTCTATATTCTCCCACAACAGGAACCATCATTTCCGCATCTAACATGTAAGATTTTAAGGACACCTTACATGTTTCAATCAAGTCATCTCTTACTCTTCTAAATTCCAGACACCAGCCTAGCCAGTCCAACCTTTCCTCAGAAGGAAACCTGTATATTTCACATACTAGTCCAGTAAGCATTTTCTGGACTGTGTCCAATGCATTTAAATCCTTCTTTAAATAAGGAGACCAATACTGTAAAAACCAACATGTTTTGAGGAAGGGTCACTGGACCCAAAACATTAATTCTGATTTCTCTCTACAGACTCTACCAGGCCCGCTGAGCTTTACCAGCAATTTCAATTTGTGTTTGAAACCACTATTATACACAGTACTCCAGACGTGGTCTCACTAATGCTCTGCATAACTGAGGCATAACGGCCCTATTTGTATTTCTGTTCCCTTTGCAATAAGTGATAGAATTCTATTAGCTTTCCTAATGACTTGCTGTACCTGCATACTATCATTTTGTGCATCATGCACTACAATTCCCAGTTACTCTGCATTCTTTCACCAATTAAACAGTATGCTTCATTTTTATTCTTCCTACCAAAATAGACAATTCCACATTTTTCCCCACATTCCACACCATTTGTCAGATCTTTGCCCACTCATTAAACTTGGCTATATATATTTTTGTAGCCTCCTTATGTGAACTTCTCGCTTCAATCCTCAATATAGTCTTGATCTAAAAATGGACAAAGGTGCTGAATTCCAGGGTGAGATGAGAGTGACTGCCCTTCTCATCAAGGCAGCATTTAACCAAGTACGGTATCAATAAGCTATAGTAACATTGAAATTAATGAGATGACATGTTCTTTTTCTGCATACAAGTCCTGGATAACAGGCTTGGGCCAATAAGTGGCAAGTATAGTGTCTCTAAACCTGGATCAAGTGACCATGGTTCAAGTCTCATCTGTTCCTGAGATGTGTAACAACACCTCTGAGCAGGTTGATTAGAAAAATAGGTTAATAAAAAAAAGTCGCAAGTAACATGCACATCACACATGCACCATACAATGACTATTTACAGCAAGGGAATGTAGCCACTACGCCTTTACATCCAATGGCATTACCAGCACCAAATCATCCACCATCAACATATTGGGGATTACAATTGACCAGAAACTTAACTGGACCCACCATACATGTCATTTGGCCACAAGAGTTGGTCACAGAATATTCTGTGATGTGTAGCTTACCTTGTGGCTCCCCAAAGCCTATCTATCATCTGCTATTCTGTTCTAGGGGATAAAAATGTCAACGAGTGTGGGGAGAGAGTATGATCATATCATAGAATCCCTACAGGGTGGAAACAGGCCATTCGGCCCAACAAGTCCACACCGCCCCTCCAAAGAGCATCCCACCCAGACCCATTCCCCTACCCCTGCATTTCCCATATCTAACCCACCTAACCTAAACATCCCTGGACACTATGGGCAATTTAGCCTAGCCAATCCACCCACCCTGCACATCTTTGGACTGTGCGAGGAAACAGGAGCACCCGGACGAAACCCACGCAGTCACGGTGAGAATGTGCAGACTCCACACAGACAGTCGCCAAGGGTGGAATCGAACCTGGGTCCCTGGCGCTGAGGCAGCAGCGCTGACCACTGTGCCACCTGGTACTCTGTACTATGCTGTTGACATAGAAGATTAGTCACAATCACGTTGAGTAGCAGAGCTTGATGGGCCGAGTGGCCTACTCCTGCTCCTATTTTCTATACTTATTTCTGCAAAGCACAAGTAATAAATGTTATGAAATACTCTTCACTTCCCTGGATGAGCACATTTCTAACAATATTTTAAGTAGTTCACCTTTATTTAGAACAAAGTAGCCCGCTTGATGATACCTCATCCTCCCCTTTAAATATTCACCCTCTCTCGCCACCAAAGCACCATAGTTGCAATGACTGCTCTGTACAACATGCATTGTAGTAACTAGTCAAGGCTTCTCCTGGAATGGATTGTTAGCCACAACATCAAACGTCACTGTTTCCCTGGCTATTTGATTTTGTTTTAAATATCAAGGTTTATCTGACAGCATCTCACCTAGAAGAGCGTCATCAGCAGGAGCATGGAAACACAACCAACAACAACTTGCCCTCAAAAATAAAACACACAGTAACCTGACTTAGAAATACATCACTGTTCCTGAATTACTGTTAAAAAAGAGTCTTGGAACTCCCTTCCTAATAGGAGACAAGGTGCAAGAGCTGGATGAACGCAGCAGGCCAAGCAGGAAAGCTGACGTTTCGGGTCTAGACCCTTCTTCAGAAAAATTCTTGGAATAATCGATCACTCTTTATCAAGCTGTTGTTCCCACTTTCTCACATTGTAGAAGATTCTAACTCCACTGTCCCTCCTACTCAATCTTTATGAAGCTGTTGTTTCCACACTCTTGCGTTATTTCCAAAGCACAGTCTCTCTCTCTCTTTTAGGTATTGGTGACTCTCTGGAACCTCCTTTCTCTCATTTTTGTTTTAAAACTGTGATATCTGATATGCCTACCTTGATTGTTTCTCCAGTTTGTCAACTGAAATTTGTTAAACAGCTAATATTATCACAGAGACTCTTCAAGTCTACCTATCTGGCATTTATTTCCTACTTTAAGCTGGATGAACTCAAGTAGGTGAATTGCCCTGCTTAAAACAAGTTCAATATTGAAAAGGCCACATTTGAGAATTAGTTCAAGAGATGAAAACTAAGCTGATGCCTCTAACCTTGCATAATTAGGGAAGATGGTGGCTAGTGGTAATGTCACTGGACTAGTAATCCAGAGGCTTATGTTAATAATCTACAGACATGGGTTCAAAATCCCTGATGGCAACTGGTGAAGTTTGAATTTAATAAATAAATCTAGAATTGAAAGCCAGTCCAATGAAACTATTATTGACTCTTGTAAAAGAAAATCCCCACGTAACTAACGCTTTCCCGGAAAGAAAGGCAAGCGTCCATACCTCATCTGGCTGATCAATGCTGAGACACACAGCAATGTGGATGATTCTAAACTGCCACTCAACTGTATCAAGTTGCTGCAAAGCCCAAAGAAAGGAATGAAACCAGACAGACCACCTGGCATCAACCTGTAGACAACTGCAAACCTAGCGCAGTCACTTGCTCTTCCTTCGTTGTCCCATGGCTAAAATCCTGGAACCATCTTTCTCAGAGCACTGTTGGTGTGCTGAGGTCTGCCAGCAGTTCAAAAAAAAAAGCCACTCATCCTCATCTTTTCTGGTGCAGTTATGGATGGGCAATAAATACTGACCTAGCCAGCAAAAACTACATTCCATGAATGAAAAATATGATTCTTTAATGCTGTGCAACCATCAGAAATCAGTATACATTTAAACTGAAAGGAGCCTCCCCTATTTCAGCCATGACAAGAAAATTAACCAAGGACGTCTCTAAACAATTTCTCTGTGGTATGCCCTAACTATGATATCTGTACAGAAAATGCTTCATATCTGTCTGTACAGTAACCTACAATATCGAAAACAAGACTTTTTTTAAAGCTGTCATCACTTGACTTTCCTCTATCACCAACATCTTTGATTCAATTAGATGTCTGGGTAATTGCTTGCAGCTACTTCCACTCTACCACCAAAAATTTGCTGAACTGCAGCAGGCAACCTATTTACATGGAACTTCTGCCACACTTCCACAAAAAAAAAACACCACTAACAGCACTAACGCCAAAGAATTTCCTAGTTTATCTTGCAGCATTATCTATATTTTTTCATAACTGTCACTTTACAAACTTTACATCAGAAAACATTCCCTCAACACTCTACATGCCTGTGTCATCCCAAACACAAAACTTAAAAGAATCTTGGTCTGGGAGATATCCAGTTTTGAGACACTGTGCCTGTAATTCAACCATAAAATTAGTGCCCTGATCGTAAACAATATCTCAAGTCTTACAAGGACCATTTTATAAGAAACTTGTCAGAATATGACAGAATTAGATAAACTAAGAAAACAAATGAAAGAGTTTTAGGTTTGTCAGTAAAATTGGTTAGTGTTCAACAACAAGTATGATCTCTGGACTCTATCAATTCAATTCCTTAATCAGAGACTAGCTCTTCATTTATGTGTCTGCAACAATTTTATATTACAATAAAAATAAAATTGGTATTTCTTTTATGGTTGGGGGCATTGGCATCCAACCTAACCGATTGAGCAACATCTTATATTTTAGATAGTAGGAACTGCAGATGCTGGAAAATCTGAGATAACAAGTTGTAGAGCTGGATGAACACATCAGGCCAAGGAGCATCATAGGAGCAGGAAGGCTGACGTTTCGGGCCTAGACCCTTCAAGCCATTTTACAGGAGCGTTTTTGAACACAACTTAACATCGCCCCAATGCAAATAGAGATGAAATCATCACTAGCAACCTGGAACTTGAATTGCACACTTGTATACCAAAATCACCTAAGTAACATCAGCGTTAGGTTACAGTTTAAAGAATTAAAAGTGTGCACTTGGTGCAAAATTTAGTCTAGAATATTTTAGTGTTTTGCTCTGTTGTATCATTAAACTCTATCATTAAACATTAAACACCAAATGTGCCAGTATTTACGATGATTAACTTCTATTAATTCGTAATTGTTAGAGCATTCAGCACCCAAGTCATTACGTTTCTTGAAAAAAAATGTCGGTAAATTAACTAATTAAGCGTTCACTTCTGTTCCCGGGATCTTATAAACAGCGAGACAACAGTGGCAATTCTGGCAGCAGAACTGTGCTTTTAACCTTCCCTAGTTAACGTTGGGATGATTCAAAGGAAAGTGAATTATCTATCATGTGTTAGAAACGAGGTTCAGGGAGAAAAATCCTGTCTGTTCTTACTCATCCGGTGTTTGTGCTGGGCTACACAGTGGAGTCGAAATCGAACCGCGCCCAAACCCCTTTAATTGGTATGTTAAACAGTCAACAGTGCATTCACTTATCGTCCTACCTTCTGCCTTTGCTTTATGATGCCCAAGCCCCAAATTAGGTCTTTACGACGCGACTCTCCCCATTTTACCCAACTGTCACTCCCACACATTTCCAAAATTCGCAGCTCCCCCATAATGCTCCCACTATTCACCTTCTATTTGTCAGCAGCCGTTTGCGGCTTTCCCACGAATGTTTTAACATGCCGGTCAGCATATCGGATGAGAAGTCCCTTTACTCACCTTAGCAGCCATTTCCACACGCTCTACACAATATGTTAAGAACAGATCTGCAATTCCCCAGCTGTCGTATTTCCAGACGCTCCAGCTCCCCAATCAAGCTCCATAGCAATCGGCCGACCAATCGCAGTTCAGAAGCGGTCATTCCCATGGTCACCGGTGACGCGTCAGTCATCCGGGCTGGTAGGCGGGCTCTACCTGAATATTCACAAATCCGACTGCGGTTCCCACTCCAGGACAACGCCCCCTCGTTCCGATTTGTCACGTTAGTGACGTCTGGTGTAATTACCGTTGACGGCTTCGAGCTTTTGGCATGGAGAAGAGGGTGTTGGAAAAGTTGGTGGTTTGTATTGTGGTGTGCGTTTTCCTCATCACTCCGGACTTTCACTCTGACTTGCTGAGTACTGCCTATCGGAGGTGAAGCCTTTACCAGTAAATCCTCCACTGACGCTTAAAGTTTCCCTCATCCATATCAGTGTTAACAAGGGTTTCCCTCTCTCCCACCCCCCAAAACTGTGTGAAATGATCCCACCAGAAGAAGGAAAACGCTGGACCAGGGTCATGGGGTCCTGAATTGTGGGACCCTGAGAAACCACGGTATCTGCTGCTTCTTCAGCAATAATCTTGGTAAGGATATGCTTCAGTCTATGAAATAACATAAACCAAACATCAACACTGTAGATTGGGGGTTAAGCCGCTTGACTGCTGAAACAGCAAATTTTGTATCCGTATCTCCCTCTGCAATAAAAGTACCTGAAGCAAACCAGTTATTTTCTCCCATCAAAGACAACAAAGTGTGGAAACGTCAGCTTTCTTGCTCCTCTGATGCTGCCTGGCCTGCTGTGTTCCTCCAGCTCCACACTTTGTTGTCTCTGACTCCAGCATCTGCAGTTCTTGCTATCTCATTTCTCCCACCTGTTGCTTTATCTGTTGCCTTTAATCAGTAACTAGTATATCAACTGTCCTGTGGCACCTGCGAAGAAGTGAAATAACCTGGAGAAAGATTATCAAAGAACAGGCCAGGCAGCATCAGAGGAGCAGGAAAGCTGACGTTTCGGGTCTGGACCCTTCTTCAGAAAATGACGAAGGGTCCAGACTCAAAACAGCAGCTTTCCCGCTCCTCTGATGCTGCCTGGCCTGCTGTGTTCATCCAGCTCCACACCTTGTTATTGTCAGACTCCAGCATTGGTAGTCCCTACTATCTCTTATCAAAGAACAGAAGGTCTTGGCAAAATGAACACAATTTTAAAGCTACCCACTGGTGGTATTAAATTATGGTTCTCAGTATTTTTTCTCTACCCATAATAACAATTTGTTTTTGTTTGTGCATGTGTGCAGGGGTTTTAAAGAGGGTCAGAGTTATATTGATCGCTCATAGTTTTGTGTACCTGTGACTTGAATTTAAATATTTGTAATAAACAGTGGTTCTTTATGTACAGTAACCTAATCAGTGGTTTGTTTTTGTTAATTTTATTCCAACAAATAGGTAAATTAGGAGTATACATTACTTTGATTTCATCACTAACTTTTTGTGGTGACCCTGGAATACTGGGGCTTGAGAATCAACACACTTTCTCAAGTGGGTCATGCTTCCTGTATTTGGACCCCCCCAGTGGCAGCTGTATTTCAGCCCACAGACTGTTGCAGCAGGCCTGCCAGAGGAATCAAAAGGAACTGCCCAAAATGATGTTGACTTTTCGTTGACAACTGAAATTAGAAGCCTACAACAGCTTACTCTTCTTTCCCGTCCCGTTTCTTTAGCTAAAAGACAAGGGAGAACATATTGCTGTATTTGTTCGTCCTTGTCATTTGGCAGGCCCAAGCCTCTCATATTTGCAGCTCGTTTCCAGTAAGACCATCAGCAGCCAATACAAAATAGTACAAAATCTGAATACCTGAGTATTAGCTCAAATATACTTTTCCAACTTGATGCTTGCTCTTTATATATAAATAAATGTGAAGAAACTCAGCAGGTCTGGCACCATCTGTGAAGGAAGAAACAATATTCTGGCAATAAATTGAAACAATATTTTGAATACAATATTCTGAATGCTCTCACACCTGCTCAGTTTCTCCAGGATATGTTTTTATTTCATCTCGTTGGCTTTAGTGATGTCTTGCTTTTATTCGCAGCTATGCGGGACCTGACCATTCATCAACAACAAAAGCAGAAGTCGATCGAACAGGTCTGCCAGCATCTGTGGAAAGAACAGAGTTAACGATTCGGATCCAGTGACCCTTCTTTAGAAGCTAAAAGTTAACGCTGCTTTTTCTGCATAGATGCTGTCAGACCTGCTGAGTTTTCCCGGAAATTTCTGTTTTTGTTTCTGATTTCTAGCATCCACAGTTCTTCGTTTCTTTCCCCTGCCCATTCATCGGATTGACCCGGAGAATGGGTATCCTGTAGTTGAAACGAAACCCCATTCTGATTGGTCACTGCTTCACGGGCCATCACCAGCCCATGGTCATACGATAATCCGATTGGCGGATGCATGTGTCACCCGGGTAACAGTATGCCGAATAGAGGTATGTCGACCAATCAGAGACAGGGCTACTATTATCAATGTAGTTGAAGAGGTGGAGCTTCGGGGTCGTTAGTTGTGTCTGTATCTTTTACTCTGAAATCTTCGAGGAGACATTGCTACTGGGGAGATGGCCACGCGTTTAAGGGTAAGCATTTTGCGGGCTAATGCTATGTGATATTGCGAGGGATTGAGGTTTTATTTGGATACACAAAGAATGGGGAAGTGTCGACGCAGTTGTGCAGACTACGTTATAATGCAATGGTAATCACCTGCCTGGATCATTTATGCAAATACATCTGGTATTTTCACTATAAAAACATGAATTGCTGGAAATGTTCAGGAGTATGGGATGCGTCTGTGGCGAAAGGGAGAAGCATTTAACCCTTCAGGTCCACGAGCTTCCCCAGACTTGGAGAAAGTGAAAGGATGAAGGCAGGGAAAAGATCACAAAAGGTAGAGAGTGATAGAGTGTAAATTAGGAGACATCACCTGACAAAAGGATTAATGTTGCAAGGCCAAAGAAACCATTGTCTAATATGGTCTTATATTGTGCACATAGTGAAAAAGCAGGATATTGACAGCAGGTAATGATGCTTATTAGAAGCGCTGGTGCGGACACAATCAGCCGAATGGCAGCCTGCTGCATTGTAACACTTTTGTGATTCTGTGATTATGCCACCTGAGATCTGATGAATGGTATTATGGAGAAAGGTGATGTTTTCCCTGCTGTTAAAACAATCCATTGCTTTCTTTATGGTTGCACAAAGGGATGACTGAGAAGTGGACCAACACCATGCAAAGGGAATGGTTCTTTTGGAATGCTGAAAGTGAAGGACAATGTATTTGGCATCACACTTGAGCTGGCAGAAATGGCAGAGGATGATCAATTGTCTGCAAAGTCTGGTGGAGTAGAATGAGAGAACAAGTGGAACACTAGAATGGTTCTAGGAAGGAAGCGAGGAGTTGATAGCTGGAGTGCATCTAAAGGGAGAGACAAGACTGAGGTAGAGAGAGAGACTTTGATTATGGAAAAGGAACTTGCATTAGAAGTGCTACAAGTTTTGAATTATTTTTGTTGTTCTTGGGCTGTGGGTGTCGCTGGCTAAGTTAGCATTAATCACCCTGGAGAAAGTGATGGCATCCTGCCTTCTTGAACTGTGGTAGTTTGTGGGGTGCCTATAGACTTGTAGGGCTTTTAGGGAAGTAGTTCCAGAATTCTGAGCCAGTGACTGTGAAAGAACAGTGATGTAGTTCCAAGGCATAGTGGCTTGGAGGAGAACTTGCAATGGGTGGTATTCCCATGCATTTGTTGCACTGGTCTTCTAAGATCTCGAGGTTCCAGGTTGGGTAGATGCTGTGAATTGTGAATTGCTGTAGTGCAGCTTGTTAATGGTACAAACTCTTACCACAGAGAGTTGGTGACGAAGGGAGTGAATGTTGAAGGTGGTGGATGGGGAATATTTCATCACACTCCTGATTTGTGTCTTGTAGGTGGTGGATAGGGATGAGGGAAGCAGAAAATGACCTACTTTCCAACCTCTGACCTATTCTGGTAGTTACTTTATTTATGCATCGCAGGCCAGTTAAATTTCTGGTCACAGTAATCTCCCCATGACATTTAAGATCAACAATTTTACATTGTAATCTCTGCTCCCATTTTGTTTCCTTTGTTGGCTTTTCAACAAAGATATTGAAAAAGTTTTGTCTTTTTGCCTTTTTCCTTCCGGTTGGCAGTTTTTCATGTCCCCTAGACACATCTTTTATTCCTTTACTTGCCCCATTATTGATTGCTGTGGCTTTGGAGCATTGATCCTTGTGATAATACATCCCTCCTGATGTTTAATCCCCCTGCATTTTACCCTGTCACAGACCTTCTCTGTTGCTCTTTTTCTACCTCCACCTGCTTAACATCTATTACATCTCTGACTTTTCCCAGTTTCGATGAAAGGTTATTAACTTGAAACACTAACTCTCCTCCTCAGATGCTGGCAGGCCTGCTGTGCATTTTATTTTGCATTTTATAGATGCCAAAAATGTGATATGTTTTACTTTTGTCTGACTTTTCGTTTTATAGCACAATAAGAAATGTACAGTTATCGGGGGCTCAGGTTTCTTGGGTCAGCATTTGGTGAAGAAGCTTCTGGAAAAAGGCTACACTGTTAATATTTTGGATGTTCGAAAATCAGTTGAGAATGAGAGAATTCAGTTCTTCAGTGCAGATTTGTGCTGTAAAGAGGTTGGTATAAGGTACATTTTAGCACTATAATATTGAAGTCTCAGTTTCTCGTGATGCCAGCAGCATGCAAAAAGAGAAACAGCTCGGCTTTGTAATATTTGATTTGACAGTGATATATCATTCCTTTTTTTGTATGACTATAATTTTGTTAACTGAACTTAACAATTTTAAAAAATTATCTAGGGCTGACAACACTTGTTCCTGACTTGACTTTGTTCCTGGAGAAACACTTTTTCATGGGTATGCTGATGCCACACAGCTCTACCTCACCACTACCTCCCTCAAATTCACTGTTATCAGAGTGACTGACAGGTTACTGACATCGAGGATTGGATGAGCAGAAAGTTTCTCCAATCAATGAAGGATTTGGTAGAGGGTGAAGAATTAACAATTGATTTACTGAGAAGTGAGTTCCTAAATTGGAACTCTGTGTGACAGACTGTAACTTCAGAATTTCTGTGCTGATCTATGTTTATCTGATGTGCTGAAGTTATGGTCACTTTCAGAGGGGAACTGTTATTGTGAACCGTACATCTTAGTGTTGTATGTGTATGTGTGTGTGTGTGATGGGACAAAGTATGTGGCAGGAATGTATTCAATGAACCTAATGGCTTATTCTTTCCCAAACTGCACTTCTGAGATGTTCATCAATGAAGTTTTAGGAGATCTGTCTTTTGAGTGTTCCCATTGTTATATCAATGCTCTATCCCGAATGTACCACAACACGGGAGATTGAGGTGAATGTGTATGATAATGGACCTTCTTTCTCTCTCAGCTGAATGTCAATGGAATATATTCTAGCAGGAGCCACCTATCAGAAATGTTAATGTAATTTGATAGAGATAGTATTTGCTGTCTGCTTTTTTTTTTAGCACTTTTGTGGCCATCACGATGGATCTGACAGCTAAGTTTTCTTGGAGACATCTTGGAGAAGTTATGCCACAGATTGATTTAGTTTTAGTATAGCCTAGCCCCTCACCTAAAATCTCAAATATTGAATTTATTTGCAACCTAGAAATGATTGTTATCCAGCAAATATCCACAGGTTGTGCCTCTAGTTAATTTTGATATTAAGTGTCTTTGTGTATTGAAAGTAAAATTCCAAACTATGAAATTGTGAATTAATAAATTGTGATTGTTTAGGATATACTGCCAGCAGTTCAGGGTGTGAGCATCGTGTTTCACTGTGCTTCTCCAGCACCTTCTAGTGACAACCGAGAACTCTTCTATAAGGTTAATTACATAGGGACTAAAACGATAATTGAAGCATGTAAAGAAGCAGGTGTTCAGGTAAGAAATTATACATTGCAGTTTTATAACCATTTGTCTTCCTGCCATTCCACCAGTCTTTCATGATTAGCACATTTTTCTTGTACACAGAAACTGGTGCTGACTAGCAGTGCTAGTGTCGTATTTGAAGGCTCCGACCTAAAAAATGGTTCAGAAGACCTGCCATACGCTAAGAAGCCCATTGACTACTATTCACAAACTAAGATCTTGCAGGAAGTGGTAAGTTTAAAAGTCTGACATCACTTTAACTTTAACTTTAAAAATGAAATTGTAGTTATGTGTTTAGATTTGTCTTAGATATGTTAGTTTATGATATAAACTTTACTGAATATTTGAGCTGAAGTTTTTACTTTGCAACACTTTCTGGTAACATTTCTGTTAAGAACAATCACCTTATTCATAAAAAGATCCACTCCATATTGATGATTCTATTCAGTTCGCATTCATCTGCTACAACAATATGTTTACAGCCCAATAATGGAAGATGTACACTGTATTTATATTTGCCACACCTGGCATGATTATGATTTCGGAGATTACCAATTTGTGCAGCTTTTATGTAGTTTAATGCTGGGTCAAGGCCCACTAGATGCTGGATGTCAAAACTGCAGCAAGAGAGACTCACCTGATCCATGTGACCATTCAGTTAGCAATCCAGTTCCTCAATAGATGCAATTTAAAAGTAAACTTGTAAAAGTAATTTTCTGCTGCTAGTCTCCTAACCTATTCATGTAGACTTTTATGTTTTTGGAGAGACTACATGCATCTCTCTTCTGCGCATATGTTTGCTCTTTTACTTGTCTGTTTCTTCTTTCAAGCACTCTTGCACTCTTGACTATTGTATGGTACACTTGACCGTCCAATACTTGTAACATTTAGTTCTAAGTATTAAGATTCGGGAATTGTGTTGTCATTTACAAAATATAATGAGAAAATTGCATATTGCATTAATTGAAGTGGATGCTGTAGCTTCTTCCCTACCTGTTAACAACTAACATCTTTTTTAAACATAACAGGAAATTCTTCGTGCTAATAATCCAGAACAGAACTTCATGACAATTGCAATTCGTCCTCATGGCATTTTTGGACCTCAAGATCCACATTTAGTACCTGTCCTTGTACAGGCTGCGAAGACCGGCAAGATGAAGTTTATAATTGGGTTGGTACTGTTTAGACAGATCTATGCATTTAGTGTTTGTTGAGTTTTTCATACTGAATCTGAACTTGTAGGAAGCAACAGTGAACAGTTAGAAGCTGATAGTAACGGCAACAGTGAACAGTTAGAAGCTGAAAGTAACAGCAACAGTGAACAGTTAGAAGCTGATAATAACTTTGACAATGTGCTATGTCACTTGTCTGTTCTTCGGTGAGAGATTATCTGAGTGGGTAGTTATATGAAAACATAATCCACTTTGCAACATGATTCTTTCCAACTTCTCCTGCCTGTGTGCTTTGTTATTGATAAATAGTGCTACCTTTGATCTGTATTCAAAACCATTCTCATCTCCTTGTGGAATCATTAGAGTCTAAAGAAAGCTGGCACACCCTAAGTTGTAAAAATGGGGAGGTGCATGTTTTCATTTTCATGAATGTGCGTGGCTAAATGTGTCATATCTCTGATATTAAGGGATGGGAGAATGCATTCTGTAAAATTTTTCTATGGTTTCTAATTTATAAATTCTGCACATAGTTTAGAGCGTTATAGTTTAACTGTCAATTACCATGCCTTGGAATCTGCTGGGTGTGACTGCAGTTTTCAATTAATTGTTTGTTTTATCAGGCAATGAGATTAACCATGTTTCCACAGAAATGGCAAGAACCTGGTGGACTTCACATATGTTGATAATGTTGTGCATGGGTTGATCCTAGCAGCAGAAAATCTTCACCCGAAGTCATACATCTGTGGAAAGGTAAGAGATTCATAGAGTTATACAGCATGGAAACAGACACTTGGGTCCAACTTGTCAATGCCGACCGGATATCCTAAACTGATCCAGTCCCATTTGCCAGCATTTGGCCTATATCCCTCTAAAGCCTTCCTATTCTTGTACTCAATCAGATGCCTTTTAAATGTTGTAATTGTGCTCGCCTCTACCACTTCCTCTGGCAGCTCGTTCCGTACACACGCCATCGTCTGCCCCTCAGGTCCCTTTTAAATCTTGCCCCTCTCATTTTAAACCTATGCCCTCTAGTTTTGGTCTCCCCTTCCCTGGGAAAAATACCTTGGTATTCACTTTATCCATGCCCCGCATGATTTTTATGAATCTCTGTAAAGTCATCCCAGAGTAATCTGCCTCGACATACATAATCTTACAACTTCATTGTTGTTGTTTTGTTTGATCATGATTATTAGACTTGACATAATTTTTCCCATCGTTCCTGAACTGCTCCATTGGCAGTGCAGTGATGATATGTTTAAAAAGAATAAGACCCTGAAATTTCTGCCTTTTTTTGCCAATATGACTTCAATTTGAAAAATTTCAATAACCTATTTAGCCACGAATCCCATTGTTAACTTTTACAGGTGAATAGAAGAATCAGTTTAAGACTCCAAAGAGAAATTTATAATGGAAACAAATTATCTATGCGATCAGTTGGAAAGTTCTTGGTTTTCGTTGACAAATTGTTAGTAGAAATTACCTTGTAAGTGGGTAATATCATAGTACAGTTGTAGCACAAAAGGAGGTCATTGGGAGGTGAAGGCATAGAGGTATTGTTGCTGGATAGGAATCCAGAGACCCAAATAAAGCTCTACTGATCGGGTTTAAATCCCACCATGGCAGATGGTGGAGTTGGATTTTTTTTTTAAAATCTGAAATTAAAAGTCTAATGATGACCACAAAGCCATCATCAATGGTTGTTTAAAAATCTGCCATGCTTTCCTTATCGGACCTGATGTGAATCCAGACCTGCAGCAATATGGTTGACTCTTAATTGGCTTGCTAGGCCATTTTGAAGAGCAATAGGTTGAGTCAAACTGTTAACAAGCCTCAACAAAAAAAGTAAAAACCAAAAGAACTGCGGATGCTGTAAATCCGGAACAAAAACAAAGTTGCTGGAAAAGCTCAGCAGGTCCGGCAGCATCTGTT
>NC_063345.1:44972291-44987699 GCF_021869965.1 Rhincodon typus
CCTCCACAGATGCTGCCGGACCTGCTGAGCTTTTCCAGCAACTTTGTTTTTGCTCAAAAAAAAGTAATTAAACATGACAAATCTTCTGTAACCAAAACTGGGAGAGCTGCCTCAAGCAACAGCCTGACTTTGTTAGGTATAATTCCATAGGTTTGACTATGTCCCAGACAACATCATGTCCCTCCCTGGATCTGTTCTGTCTCACCAGCAGGAGCACCAATAGTATATTTTCAGGAAGGAGTTGCCTTGGAAGTGCTGAATATTAACCCTGGAGCATATGACGTTTCATGGCATCAGGTGAAACAAGAGCCATGAAACCTCTTGTTGATTACCACATGCCACCCGCCTGCTGATGAATCCATACTTCGCCATGTTGACAGCCACTTGGAGGAAGAAATGGTGGCAAAGGCACAGAATGTACTCTGGTCGGTGACTTCAGTGGACTTCACCACCAGTGGCTCGGCAGCACTGCCACTAATAACGAAGCAATCCATACTCAAATGCACCAAGATGTAGGTAGTTTCTAAATTTGAGCTGACCAGTAGCGAGTATCATCTTGTTTGCCTTTTCAACCACCTTTATCTACATCAACTGGGCTGCACCAATTCAAGAAGGCAGCTCACCATCATTCTTTGAATGGCAATAAAGGTTGGGAATAAATTGTGAAGCCCACGTCCCCTGAATAAACAATATCAGAAAAAAAGAACTTGGTCTTCTATTCATGCTGGCTCTCTGCAAGAACAACTCCCTGAGTCGTACTTTGCCCTCCTTTCCTCTAAAGCGCTGTAGATTTTCTTTTTCCTCAGATAATTGTCAAATTCTCTATTGATAGCCTCACTTAAATCATCTTTCACCACATTCTTGGGTAATTCCAAATTTTATCGAGTTGTCATTCCTTTTTTGTTAAGAAAGAGTTTTACTTCATGTTGCCAATTATTCTCCTGAGTGACTTTAAATCAGTGTCCCTTGGTTTTTGATCCTTCTGTCAGTCAGAACAGTTTCTCCCTAAATAATCTGTCTAGACCACTCCATTTTCAAC
The DNA here is from genome assembly GCF_021869965.1 of Rhincodon typus. Lineage (NCBI taxonomy): Eukaryota > Metazoa > Chordata > Chondrichthyes > Orectolobiformes > Rhincodontidae > Rhincodon > Rhincodon typus. The sequence continues at coordinate 44,973,331 of NC_063345.1, forward strand.
ACCCGTATGAAATGTACTGTAATCGTCCCTACTCCAAGGAGGTAGGGGCTCCTGTGGTCCAGTGGTAATGACCCACCATGAACACAGGTCTCCTGGTTCAAAGTCTGCCTGCTGTAGCGGTGTGTCATAACATGTCTGAACAGGTTGATTAGAAAAAACCTCTACTTCATGGAGAATAGACCCAACTTTGTCAATCTGTCCTTGTAACTGAAGTTCCTCTTTCTCATCCTTGGAACCATTCTTATGAATCATTTTTGCATCCTGACTAATGCCTTCATATCTTTCCTCATTTGGAATTAATCCTGTACAAAGCTGTAACACAGCTGCATTCAGACCCCAGCTCAAGCCATTCCTGGAGACCACCAAAAGATTACTTAGTGCATCAGAGTGAAATTATCACTATCAATATTAATACATGTATTATAGTCCAAATACCTCAATAAATGTTAGCAATTCATGACCATATATACAAAGGAGATAGCCTTTACTTATGCACCTATCCTTTTGACAAAATAATGTCATGAGAGCTTTTACATCCACCTGGACAGCAGACAGGACTGCTCTTTAATATTTCATTCAAAAGGTGATGCCTTTGACCATGGAATGCTCCATTGGTATCATCCAGATCATGTTGTAGTCTGTTGTGGGTTTTGTGATACACCTTCAAACATAATCAAGAGTGCTGCCATCCAATTAACTGCATGTTCATGTTTTCCTAAAATTAACATTATAGTCCTCCTATGTTGCCCATTTTATTTTCTTTTATCTTTATACAACCAGTTCCATCTCTGTCACACAATCCCACTCCGTCCCCCACCCTCTCTCTCTCTCTTTCTCTTCCCCCCCCAACACATACTCGCTCTCGCTCTCGCGCTCTCTGTCTTTCCCTCTTACACACACACGTTAATGCACGCACACGTAAATCAACGAGTGAATTTGTATTTGCAGATACATGCTATTTTCTTCAAAAAACACACAATGTATGGACAGTCAGTCAACTGGGCATTTTATAAATTCCTACTTTAGAAATGAAACCAGTCCAACTCCAAACCAAAACACAAACAGATCCTAAACAAGGCATTACACTTAACATACTTTGTCTGATATAAAATGTCACTTTTTTTTTACACTGATAAAACCTTTAGTTCTCACAGAACAGGGACTCAAAAGGAATTTGTGGATTTACATGTACATCTTTATCGATTAAAACCCTCTAACTGATTAAAGATTTAACAGCATCTTACATTTGTTTAGTACATCCTCATCAGTGGTGTGACCCTTTGATCTTTTACTGATAAATTCTGAGTCTGATACTACCTCTCTCACTAACACCTGAAGAAGGAGTAAGACTCTGAAAGCTTGTGTTTTCAAATAAACCTATTTTACTATAACCTGGTGTCTTGTGAATTCTGACATAATCCATGTTGCCATTGAACAAAATTATTGTTATATTGTGTGAAGTTAGTTTGAAAGAACTGTTGTTTTGAAATATAAGTAGTACATTAACTTTCTTTCTTTTTTAATTCCAATAGGCTTATCATATCACAAATGATGAACCAATTCCCTTTTGGACATTCTTGTCTGAAATTTTAGTTGGACTAAATTATGATCCTCCAAAGTATCACATTCCATACCTGCTGGCTTATTACTTAGCCTTTTTTCTCTCAATTTTGGTGTTGCTATTAAAGCCAATTGTGACCATTAAACCTACATTCACTCCCATGCGGGTAGCATTGGCTGGAACATTCCACTATTACAGCTGTGAAAGGGCAAAGAAAGATCTAGGATATAAACCTGTTGTCTGCCTGAGTGAAGGAATCAAGTATACAATTCAAAGTTTCACATACCTCAGCAGGTCAAAATAGCAACAGTTTGAACCAACCCATTATATTTCTGGTTTTCAAACTGATGATAGCACATGGATTTGAATATCAAGATTGACCATTTTTTGGTAATTTGAAATGTTTACTAGTTCTTCACTGGGTTGCAAGATATGTATGCACCAACTAAATTGCTGACTTTTGACATTCCTGGAAGAGGTATCTATCTTATTCATTGGTATTGTTTTCTATGGCCTAATAGGTAAACAAATATAAATCTCATCTCTCTGTGAATGCTCTAGATAGACAGTATTGGTGACCAGAAAGCATTGAGTGAGAAATAATGTTTGCAGTATCTACTTTGATAATTTTGGGAATCATTAAAGCTGTTGTTTAATGCAAATTTAAAAATAATTCAACTTGAGCTTGAAAGACTTTTTTTTATGTATGTCAAGTTCTTGGATGTGAAATGTTTGGTATTCTCTTGACCCTTTTAACTCTTTATTTGAATAATCATCTCCAAGGTTGTAGCTCTGTAGCTTTATACGGCCTTGCTTCTCAAGGATACAAATATTCAGCTTCTTGTTTTGAACATTGTGCAATTTTTTGTGTTTCAAGTGGTACTTTTTGTTTTTGGGAAAGTTTACATTAAATAAAATATTCAGAAAGTTTACCAAAATCACAAAGCTGTATTTTGTTTCTATAACATCACTGCAAGCATAATTTCAGCATGTTGGGATATAAATAAGCAAAAATAAAATCATCTTCCTTTTTTTCCCTTTGCAGTGTGCTTAATAATATCCAAATAGTTTGTTCTAAACTGAGTATGTGATATTGCTATGAAACTTTTAGTTATTCCTGTTCTCAAGTATAATGACACCATTCTTCATCATTTCTTTTCTTCAAAGATGACAATACACATTTTCTGTACATCTGTGACAAAATTTCAGTAATTTCTTCGTGGTGTTCTCTTTACTGTGTCTCTGACTACTTTTATTTAGGGTGGAAATAATGCATTGATTTAAATCTCAATGTCGTTTAAGTTAGTTCTATATTAAATCTTTCAAAAATACATGTGGATCCTTAACAGTTAAAACATCAAGATGTCAAATGTCATTTGTTCCTTTTAAAATACTTCCTAAATACCATTTGAAAGACTAGTGTCTTCAGAACTCTGGGCTTGTTATCATGCATATCCAGTTCAAATTAACTGTCCTTCAAAGGGAGTACTGGATATTATTCATTCATAGCTATGAATTGTAAGTTTGGATTTGCTGTCTCTGAATTACAGGCTTGAGGGGCTGAATGGCCTACTCCTGTTCCTTTGTTCCAAAAATGAAATATGGTTCCTTAAGAATACATGACTGTAAATCATAAAACTACTCCTTTTGCTGAGGATGTAAACTGTCATCACAGTCTGTTTTTAGTATTTGTTTATCCCAAGGCTGTTGGTGAAATGTGAGACCTCATCTAACTTACCTTTTTAACACTTGTGAACTGTCTTCTGATGCTGTATTTCAACTGATTAAACATGCCACCTATACTGCTGTTACAGGAAAAAGTCTCCGGTTGTCTCTCTTTCTGAATTGACTTGAGATGTAAAAGCATTCATATGTATTGCCCAGTAACAACAAAAAGGTTTGGAATTCACAAATATGTAATATCGACAGCTTACATATACTATGAATATGGTCACATTTTATCTTGGAGAACATTGGCTTGTTCATGAACTTCTCAGTCTAGAACTAAAATTCAGTAAGCTTTGTTAAAATGTTGGTGCTCTGAAAACAAAAACAACACCTTTTGTGAAGTTTTAAACATCATGGATGGATTGTTAACCACAATTGTATTATAGATGTTAATTTATTTTAATATATTACACAGAATAAAACTACACTATTATTTCTTTCTTACACCTTTTAATAATCCTCATCGAAAGCTCACTTTTGAGAGATCATGAAAAAATTTGTCCTTCCATTTATTTAATTTGAGTTTGAATGATCTAGCCCATTCTTTTGTTGGATTAAGGAGTAGCTTAGCAGAAACTCTGTATTTTGATGGGACATCTAAATGTCTCAAAATGCATCACAGAAGATTGGATTGATTCTTGATATTAGTACTTGATGTGTCATTTTGGAGCCTCTGTATCCCAAAAGCTCATCCTGACTGTATATTTACCCACTTCCTGTTAGAAATCAGGGTTCCTTTTTAAAATTGAATTTGTCTAGTATTTACTGTGTAGCAAGTGATTTGGATCTGAAACAATTTGTAATTATTTAGACAAAAGGAAGGTGACAAAGATTGCCAAGGCCATAATGTTTCATAAGCTTATGCCAAATAATTATATGGCAGTACATATAGCCTAGTATAAATGCATTGTTTAGGAAAATAAAAGATTTTTCCCCTCAAAAGGAATGATGAATAACTTCCAGATGAGAGTGAGCAAGTGCGGATGAATGTCAAGAATAGCTGTCCTATGTCTATTGACTAGAACATTCAAATGGGAAATTGACACAAACTATCAACCTGTGGAATTACAGCATATCGACAAGTGCGCAGGATCAGTCATAGTACTTGTAGTGACATCCCTTGACAGAGGGCTGGCCCATCTTCCATCTGAAGAAAGCAGCTGAGATTGAGGGAAGATCCAGGGAAGAGTTCCGTAACACACCAGCTAGAGAGCAAGATGTAGCCCTCGCATTAAAGAGCTTGACATACTCCATACCCACTGCTTGTTCACCTTCTGGTATCAGTGACAATCCTCTCATCATGGATTGAACACTTTTTTTTGTCTAGTTAACTAATATATCTAACTGCTGTTTCTTAAACTTAATACATTATCTGAAATTTTCTTATGCATGTTTAACTGACTATATTTGCTAATGTACTCATGAATTGTCAAAATCTAACTTATTACTACACTTGCACATTATCTATGGGATCTATATGACATCTAGCAAACATCAAACGGTGCTCAGATATCTCATTTGTTAAGACTCACCAGTGGTCTATTGTCTACCATAAATAATTAGTCAAGCCCTACGCCTCAGCAAATAAAGGAGGATTAAAGGCTAATATGCTGCAGTGGTAGTGTCCCTACATCTGAGCCAGGAAGCCCATGTTCAAGTCCCACCTCCTCTAGAGGTGTGTAATACCATATCTGTACAGGTTTATTAGAAAATATTACAAATTTAGGACACTTGTAGCCTCTGACCCAGAGGCCTAGGTTCAACTTCCTCTTTTCCCAAGAGGTGTGTAATAACATCTCTGAACAGGTTGATTAGCAAAAATTAAAATAAAAATTAAAGTCTTTTGAAATGTAGCAAAAGTGTCCCTAACTGTGGGCCAGAACATCAAGTGAACGTCCCACTTGCCCCACACATAAAACTCGACAGCACAGGAATAGGCCCTTCAGCCCACCATGTCATTCTAAACTAATCCCATCTGCCTGCAATTAGTCCACATCCCTCTCTTCCCTATCTGTTCATGTGTCTATCTAAATGCCTCTTAAACTTTGCTAATTATTCTGCTTCTACCACCTCCCTGGTGCTGCATTCTAGGCATACCAGCTTCTGTGTAAGAAAAAAAATTCCTTGCACATGTCCCTTTAGCATTTTTCTTCTCATCTTAAACTATGCACCCTTGTATTTGACATTCCCACCCTGAGTAAAAAAACTCAGACTATCCATGCCTCTCATATTCGATACGCTTGATTAGGTTGCCTCTCAGCCTCTAATGCTCTACCAAAAATAATCCAAGTTTGTCGATTTCTTCTTGCAGCTAAAATATACTCCAATCCAGGCAACATCCTGGTAAACATCTTTTACACCCTGTCTAAAGCTTCCACATCCATCCTGTATTGTGGGGACTAGGACTACGCACAATACTGCAAATGTGGCCTAACTAAAGTTCTGTACATCTGCAACATGATTTGCCAGTTTTTATACTTGATGCCCTGACTGATGAAGGCAAGCATATTATAGGCCTTTCTTGCTACTTTATTTACTTGCCACTTTCAGGGAGCTATGGACTTGGATCCCAAGATTTCTGTGTATATCAGTACTTCTAAGGATCCTGCCATTAAATGTATACTTTCCTGTTGCAATTGACCTCCCAAAATGCATCACTTCACACTTGTCTGGATTAAACTCCATCTGCCATAGATCAATTGTATCCTTTCTCACGGACTAACTGGACCACCTACATTTTCATCCACGTTATTACATATACATTACAAACAACAGAGATCCCAGCAAAGATCCTTGCAGAACACCACTGGTCACAGATCTTGTAGAGCCTCAGAAAGTCAACAAAACCCTACTGAATTATTCAAAGACAGCAAAAAAGATGGATGTGAAAAGATTGAAAAGGAAAATGTGGGATCTCCTGACTGAAAGTAAAAACATCTCGGAAAGAAAAGTGAGGTGTGTACTCAATAGGGTTAATAAATGGATTATTTCTGAGTTTCCCTGTTCCACTGCAAAGAACTCACCAAGCCAAGATGTGATTGAAAACTGTTTAAAATATGCTTGTGTCATTTGTACTCATAAGTTGTGGGTCCAAGGCCCACTTACGGTACTCCTAAAATTTTTGGTGGCCTTTCCATCATCTACTCACCTGTCCTGACCTGTGAGAAATTTAACTTGGTGATGGGTGGTGAACAAGTGTGCAAAGCCAAGAGTGGCTTGCCCAATTGAGGCCCTGAAATGACCACTTAAGGGTTGCTTTCCACCTACGTACCATTTTGAAGTTCGATTGTGATTCGAGGTCAGGAGCAAAGCTAGTAAATTAGCCTGCTTCGGTTCCATGAGGAAAAGATAATGTGTTGGAATGCACCTTTCTCATGGAATCTCACTTCCAGATTAGTCTGACCCTGCTCCCTGCTCCAGTGGCGCTTACCCTCTGGTGTTTCTGATCCACAAAACCACATTCGATTTCATCTAAGAAAAGTAAACCCTTACAAATGCAGCAGCTTTCCTTTCATTTCCTGCCCTGACACCCCTCCAACTACTTGGGAACGACACGGTGGCACTGCAGCATCACAGCGCCAGCGACTTGGATTCGAATCCACTCGTGGGCGACTGTCTGTGTGGAGTTTGCACATTCTCTCCCCATGTTTGCGTGGGTGTCCTCTGGGTGCTCCGGTTTCCTCTCTCAGTCCAAAGATGTGCAGGATTGGCCGTGCTAAATTGCCCATTGTGCTCAAAGATGTGTAGATTAGGTGGATAACAGGGGGGTGGGTGTGGGAGGGATTCTCTGAGGGTCAATGTGGACTTGTTGGGCCGAAGGGCCTGTTTCAACACTATAGGGATTCTATGAACTATAGACCTCTCCACAATTACCCTTTGTCTGTTATGACCAAGCCAATTTTGTATCCAATTTGCGATCGAACCATGCATCCCATGTGATCTAATCTTCTGGAGCAGCCTACCATGAGGGATGTTTTCAAATGCTTTAGTAAGGTCCATGTAAATACCATCCAGTACCTTACCTTCATCAATCATCTTCATTACTTTTTCAAAAACTCAATCAAGTTTGTAAGACAAGACCTCCCTTAGCAGTGCATTCCAGACATGTATAAAGTCAGGTGTCATAAAATATCTGAACAGGTTGATTAAAAATTTTAAAAGGATGAATGGTGGAAGCTCTATAGTTCAACTACAGCTGCCAGTTGTTGGTAACTTAGAGTCCAATAAGTAATGGTGATCAGTGGTGAGCACCATTGCTGAAATACCTCAAGATAACAATATTGGGCAGATTTCATTGTGCCAGGCCACATGTAGATTTTGTGGCCTGGGGAAACAGTATTCCACATCTATCTTGAGTGTTTTCATTTGCAGCCCTCTTCAGTTCTTTAAAAGGGCTGCCCTTAAATGTTTAGTTGCACTTCAGCCCCATGTTCCCAATCTATGGGCACCATGGGTGGGAAGTGATGGGCAGGTTGGAGGGTGGTCCTCATGGGCCTGTTTCTGGGCTTGGCCAAAATAGCCTTTAATAAGTCCTGGCAGCGAGCTGGGGAGGTGGTCAATCTTTCAGGTCATCTTTTGCATTTTCGTCCATGTTCGGATGTCCATTGAGAGAGAGCATGCAATATCCTTTGGCGTGATAGAGGCTTTTCGAGACTGGTGGGCACTGCAGGGGCTGGGTCATCATCACCCTGGAGAATGTAACATTTCCATTCACCTTTTATGAATTTCCTTTGACCATTTGTTTGAGTTTTTTTTTAATGTGCCCCACTAGGGCTGTCTAACCATTTATTAATTTGGCCTTTAAAAGAGTGAAAAGGATGATTTGAGGCCAGCAGATCCACGTTCAAGTCTCACCTGCTCTAATGGTATATCTGAATAGGTTGATAGAAAAGAAGTTTAAGAGGTTGATGTGGTGCAGTGATGGTGTCCCAAACCCTGGGAAGGCCTGCGTTCAATTCCAACCTGCTCCAGAGGTTTTTTGACATATCTGAACAGGTTGATTAAAAATATCTAGCAACAATGACTAGGGCTTTTGTAGAGCAGTGGTAATACAGAGAAAGTTGGAGAAACTCAGCAGGGCTGGCAGCATCTGTGAAGAGAGACACAGTTCTGGTTTTGAGTCCGGTGTGATATGCGCAATGCTGGCTGACCTAATATTTATTCCCTATCCCACTGTGCTTTTGAGAAAGTGGTGATGAGCTACCTTTCCAAACTATTGCAATCCATTTGATGTAGATACACCCACAATGCCACTATAAGGAGGGAGTTCCAGGATTTTAACCTAGTAACAGTGAAGGAATGACGATGTATTTCCAAGTTAGGTTGATGAGTGACTTGGAAGGGAACTTGCAAGTCATGGTGTTCATGTGTATTTGCTGCCCTTATCCATCTAAATGGGAGTGGTTGTGGGTTTGGAAGATGCTGTCTGTGGAGCCTGGGTGAATTTCTATCTCTAGGCTAGGAAGTCCCACCTGCCAAGGATGTGTGTCATAACATGTTCAAACAGGTTGATTTAAAATTTCAGAAAGGATGATCCAGAGGCAATCTAACTCATTTAATGTTTTACCTTAAAAGAACAAAATAGAGGATTAGTGGCAGTACTATACCTTACAAGTTGCCAGTGATTGTTAACACACAGAACTCAATGTGACACTTTCTGGCCCATGGCAAACTTGGTATCCATTCAACTAATGCCCCATTACCTTAATGGGCTCAATTTCTCTAACACATTTATTACATGATATATATTAAGCATATTTTGAGAAACCATATATGCAACATAAACATCAAAAGCCCTCTGTTAGTTAGAAATTATCAATGATGCATCAATGAACCTGTTGAGCTATTGGAATGTTAATTGAAATTTGCTTAGTAAAATCTGGTTTGTTCTTTTGACTTTACTCAACAGAATAATGATATATCTGGACGTATCAGCCTCTATGCAAGAGCAGTTGAGTGACGCTCATTCTAGAGAACAGTTACGAACTTGCACGCTGATCCGCTGTCGTTTCAACGTTAAAATAAAAGCAAGATACTGCGGGTGCCGGAAATCTTAAACACAACATGTTGGAGAAATTCAGCAAGTCTGGAGAGACCGGACTCGAAACCTAAACTGTGTCTCTCTCCACAAATGCTGCCAGACCTGCTGAGTTTCTCCAACTTTCTCTGTATAGTATTCTTTTCAACGTTGTTTTGTTTCCAGCAAAAGTAGCGTCTGGCTTTTCGCGTGTAGTAATTGGGAGATGCATCATCTTCCGTGTTTCCCAATTGGCTGTTGCCGACACATTTCATTCATTAATTTTTTTGAAACCGTCGTCCAATTTGGCGCCGACCTCAGCTCACGGGCTCTGCGCATGCGCCCACGCTACAACCGGGCTCTGCGCATGCCCGAAATGAGGACCTTGGGGGGGTGGTGTCAGAGGTCGTCTTTATCTAAGATGGTGGCGGGTTTGGTGCGAAAGGTTGTTGTGTGAGCGGCACTGACTGTAACAAATGGTGGGACCGAGTTCAGCCGAGCCCGAGGCGGGAGTTGACCCCCGGGCACCAACCGGCCCGGGATGCGCGGCTGCCATCGTCACACCGCTGCTCGATGCAGACAAGGAGGTGAAAAAGCTGCAGGATTTGGTCAAAAAGCTGGAGTTGCAGAACGAGCAGCTCCGGTGTCGGAGCGGCCGAGGGGGGAAGGTGCTCGTCGGCGGCGGCGGGGATGGGCCGCCCCCTCCGGCTAACGGCGATCTGTCCGCCTCCACCCGTGATGTTCTGGACGTGGAGTTGAGTCCCAGTGACCCGCTCGTGGCCGATTGTGAGGCATTGTTGAGCAGTGTCCTCCCGGGGGAGCAGCAGCTGCCGCCGGTATATCTGGAGGAGGATGTCCTAGAGCTGGAGCCGGACTTCGGGACCGCGGAGGAGGACAGCTGGTAAGTGCTGCCATACAGAACCGCACGGTTGTCCTACCCAGTCTGGATCGCAGCCCACTTATCCCGTCATTGTGAACCGTCTCTCAAAATCCTTAGAAGGGATCTCTCAGAATTCTTGTTGTCATGTTTAGGGAAGTTGTGGGTCTAGTCGTGCAGTGTTCTCCCAGGGCAGCTTTAGGATAGTGGCTGTCGAGAACGCACTCCTTTCACAGCAGAATTTTATCAGCCAAGTATTGCATTGGATCACTTTTAAACTACCTACTTTATTTTCCCATTGAAGATAATTTGTTCGTTACTTGTTCTCACTGTTTTAATCTGTTCATAGATTTATTTCATGTTACATTGAGTATACATAAAAAACACTTGTTAATGAGGCGAAATCATTTTAAATCCGAAGTGTTGGCTGCAAAATTATCTATTGACGCTAAATATGTAGCGTTGCTAGTTTTAAACTAATGAAGCTGTATGTCTAAGTATATCATTGAAAGAATTTTGCCGAATAACCTGCCTGCCCGATACACTAAAATCGACAAAGCAATTACTTGAAATGGCTTCTTTTCATAAAGCAAGTTTTCTTTCTTGTCTCTGATTTTAAGCGGAGCCTACTTTGGTTCAAGAAGGTACTATCTGGTAATTTGATTTGATTTAGAGCTAAAATTGAAATTAACACAAGACTAACTCTAACTCTTTTAATATAGATTAAAGTCACTATAGTCTCACCAGATCATAGGGCTGCTCTCTCATTATACTGATGGTTTAACATGAGGGTCACAATACCTCAGGCTAGGGGACATGTTGCTAAGTACTTTAGGGTAACTGTGGGAATTGACCCCACACTGTCATTCTGCATCTCAAACTAACCTTTTTTTAATTTCAAAAATATACTTTATTCATAAAAATATCTTTAGTCACAAAAGCAGTTTGGTTCTGTACAGTAGCATATGCAGAAACAAACAAATGTTAGTGGTTGACTTTATCCAACAAACAAACCAAAGGTGTTCCTTACTTGTACAATCCTTTATATTTACATGTATTTGAGCCAATGGTGGGGGGTGGTAGTTGTTTGAAAACTGAATGGACCCCAATTTAATTCTGGCAGAAAGACTTTAGATGGTTGTCTTTCGTCACTGTGCCTTGGCAACAGCTGCCCCAAGCTTTAATATGTACTTCAGCGCACAATCCTGAACTTTGAATGTGTCAGTCTGTAACACTGTTAATGTCCACTCTGTGCTCCGGAAGACCAACACATTTCAGACAGACTAAAGAGTGTCTGTCTTTCACTGAGTTGATGATCCTCCAGGCACAATTGATGTTTATCTCAGCCTGTGTCTTGGGGAACATGACAGTAAAGCAGAGTACCTCAACAAAAACCACTGCATCTGTCTAGACTTCCTTTGCGAAGGCACATTCCACCAGAAGATGTGTGACAGTCTGTACCAGCCCACACTGCAGTGGTGGCAAGGAGAGTCCGAGCATACGTGAAGGATATCACAGGTAGTGCACTTCTCACCACCAGTTAGGTGATGTCTAGGTGCTTGGTAGAAAGTTCTGGTCATGAGGCATTCTGCCACTTGACTACAACAGTCTGCTCAGGGAACAACCGGACAGGGTCCACCCTGTATTTTTCCCGCAGAGTCTCAAGGATGCTTCGTGCTTGCCGCTTCCTGATGGACTTGTGATCAGAGGTTTTTTTCTTCTTTGCGAATTTCTCAACTAAGAGGAGGTAATATGGAGTGGGCCAACTACTTCGAGTATTCCATGGCAACGAGGCTAGACCATTGTTCGTAACACCGGGGCCAAGTAGACCCTCAGTACAAAGTGACGCTTGGTGTTTGCATACCGAGGATCTGAAAACAGCTTGATGTAGCTACACACGAAGGTAGCTATCCGGATGAGGGCACTGTTGGGTATGTTCTTCCCCACTTTATCCAGAGTTTTGTAAATGGTGTCCCTGTGGACATGGTCCATCTTAGACCTCCAAATGAAGTGGAAGATGGTTTGGGTGACTGCAATGGCGCTAACCAGCTTAGCCGACATGACAGAGCTGCTGGGATCCAACAGCGTGCATTTACCTTTACATAACATTTTTAACATAGTAACATCACAAGGCACCTTGTGGGTGGGTTAAGTAGGGCATTAAGACAGACAAGGCGATGCTAGCCACTGGGATCTGGTTCAATTCACCTCGAATGACCGTCTCTGTGGAGTTTGGGTGCTCTGCCTGTGTCAACGTGGATTTCCTCTGCGTGCTCTGGTTTCTACCCACAGCCCAAAGATGTACGGGTTTAGGTAGATGGCCATGGTAAATTGTCCATGATGTCCAGGGATGTGCAGACTAGGTCAGTTAGCCATGGGAAATGCAGGGTTATGGGGATAGGGTAAGGAGCTGGGTCTGGGTGAGGTGCTCTTCAGAAGATCTGTGTGTATTCGATGGGCCAAGTGGCTGGCCTCCGTACTCTGGGGATTCTATTCTGAAACAAGAGACTAAAACTTGGTAGAAGGAATCATCTTGTAGGAAGAGTAAGTGTTTAGAAGCTGAATTTTCATAACTTGGAATGTAGACCGTTGAAGGCAATCTCAAATGTAGGGCTAAAGGAATGCAGAGCTTGGAAGTTTGTTTAACATGTTTGGAAGTGCAGGCACTGTTTTGAAGGGAACAATGGCAATCAACTTGTGCACGTGTTCATTCTGCCATGATCAGCAACTTTTTTTTGATCAATATCGAAAGGATACAGGAGTGAAATCTGACGTTCTTTAAAATGACCTAAGGGGACAAGTAGGTCTTGTTTGCAACTGAGTGGGTATTCTATAGAGAAGAGTGAGAGAGGTGATGATTGGTGAGCTGGCATTTCAAAGTGCTGGCATGGGCTGGATATGTGTGCAGATGCAGTTTTGTTAAATTGACCTACAGCCTTGCTAGGTAGAAATGGTGTGAGTGGGATGGAGAAATTGAAGTTATGACTTGTAGATGGGCAGTGAGAAATACTGGACAGTATGGTCAGCCTGCTTTTCTTGTTAAAGGTTTAAAACATCCTTCAATTGGATACTCTTATTCAGATATTGGTTCACTGATAACCTTGCAAAATTATAGGGTTTTTTTCAGATGAAGTCATAATGGATATTGGGAGGAGGATATAAAGACAAGAATACTGAATTTCCAATTGAAAGTATTACCATTTACTGGAAGAGATCCACTGTTGTTGAACAAAAGTAAGCTGCCGTAAAGTATCACAAAAGCTAAGTTTCTAACATCCTGGACAACAAGGTGCACGGCTGGATGAACACAGCAGGCCAGGCAGCATCATAGGAGCAGAAAGGCTGACGTTTCGGGCCTAGACCCTTCATCAGAAAAGGGGGAGGGGAAGGGGGTTCTGAAATAAATAGGGAGAGAGTGGGAGGTGGATAGAAGAGGGATAGTGGAGAGGATAGGTGGAGAGGAAACAAACAGGTGGAAGATGTGGGGATGGAGCCAGTAAAGGTGAGTGTAGGTGGCGAGTTAGGGAGGGGATAGGTCAGTCCAGGGAGGACGGACAGGTCGACGGGGCGGGATGAGGTTAGTCGGAAGGAGATGGGGGTGTGGCTTGAGGTGGGAGGAAGAACAGGTTAGGGAGGCGGGGACGAGCTGGGCTGGTTTTGGGATGCGGTAGGGGGAGGGGAGATTTTGAACCTTGTGAAATCCACATTGATACCATTGGGCTGTAGGGTTCCCAAGCTGAATGAGTTGCTGTTCCTGCAGCCTTCGGGTAGCATCGTTGTGGCACTGCAGGAGGCCCAGGATGGACATGTCTTCCTCCATTACATTGATGACTGTATCGGCGCCGCCTCCTCCTCCCACGAGGAGCTCGAGCAGTTCATCCACTTCATCAACACCTTCCACCCCAACCTTAAGTTTATCTCGACCATCTCTAATACCTCTCTTCCCCTTCCTGGACCTCTGTCTCCATATCGGGCAACCACCTCGAAACCGATATTCATTTCAAGCCCACCGACTCCCACAGCTACCTAGAATACTCCTCCTCCCACCCACCTTCCTGCAAAAATGCTATCCCCTATTCCCAATTCCTTTGCCTCTGCTGCATCTGCTCCCAGGATGAGGCATTCCACTCCCGTACATCTCAGTTGTCCTCGTTTTTCAAGGACCGTAACTGACCACCACCACCACC
>NC_063345.1:44987799-45001648 GCF_021869965.1 Rhincodon typus
GCCCTCAACCGTGTTTCCCACATCTCCCGCAACTCATCCCTCACACCCCGTCATGCAATAAGAACCAAAAAAAGAATCCCCCTCGTCCTCACGTACCACCCCACCAACCTCCGGATCCAACGCGACATCCTCCGACACTTCCGCCATCTGCAATCCGACCCCACCACCAAAGACATCTTTCCCTCCCCACCCTTATCTGCTTTCCGGAGGGACTACTCTCTCCGTGACTCCCTTGTCCGCTCCACGCTCCCCTCCAGCCCCACCACACCCGGCACTTTTCCCTGCAACCGCAGGAAGTGCTACACCTACCCCCATCCCAGGCCCCAAGAAGACTTTCCACATCAAGCAGATGTTCACCTGCACATCTGCCAATGTGGTATACTGCATCCGCTGTACCCGGTGTGGCTCCCTCTACATCGGGGAAACCAAGCGGAGGCTCGGGGACCGCTTTGCAGAACACCTACGCTCGGTTTGCAATAAACAACTGCACCTCCCAGTCGTGAACCATTTCAACTCCCCCTCCCATTCCTCAGATGACATGTCCATCCTGTGCCTCCTGCATTGCCACAACGATGCCACCCGAAGGTTGCAGGAACGGCAACTCATATTCAGCTTGGGAACCCTGCAGCCCAATGGTATCAATGTGGATTTCACAAGCTTCAAAATCTCCCCTCCCCCTACCGCATCCCAGTACCAGTCCAGCTCGTCCCCGCCTCCCTAACCTGTTCTTCCTCCCACCTCAAGCCGCACCCCCATCTCCTACCGACTAACCTCATCCTGCCCGTTCTCCCTGGACTGACCTATCCCCTCCCTAACTCCCCACCTACACTCACCTTTACTGGCTCCATCCCCGCCTCTTCAACCTGTTTGTTTCCTCTCCACCTGTCCTCTCCTCTATCCATCTTCTATCCGCCTCCCACTCTCTCCCTATTTATTTCAGAACCCCCTTCCCCTCACCCATTTCTGAAGAAGGGTCTAGGCCCGAAACGTCAGCCTTTCTGCTCCTATGATGCTGCTTGGCCTGCTGTGTTCATCCAGCCCTGCACCTTTTTGTCTTGGATTCTCCAGCATCTGCAGTTCCTACTATCTCTGATTCATTTCTAACATCCTGTGTTAGTTTACCTCAGAGGTTATCACATCCTTCCCAGTGAAGAGGTTGGAGATTCAATCTACAATCCAAGGTCATGGCATGAAATCTTTGAAATAGCATCCCTGATCTTCTGTGAGGGAATGGGGTGAAGGTGGAAAGGCCCAAGCCTCCACTGTAAAAGATAAGCATGTAGTTTTAAACAAGGTCAGCAGTGCACATGTTTACTCTGCAGTTGATGTGTGCCAATATATGTGTGTGTTTCTTTAAGCTGTGATGTTAAATTGAACTTCACATGGGTTTGAAATTTGTTTTGGAGAGCAGAGATTTCACCCACTACCTTTAACATTTTGTCCTTCACCCAGTGCCTGCAAAGCAGATTATATCATTGCTTATTTTTTAAATTGTTTGTTTGTTTGTGTGTGAATTGGTCACACTGTTTTTGTTTTAAAAATTACTGTATTTTTACATCAGATCTTTGAATGTGGAGGTTTTTGATTTTGCTGGTGGGTGTGAAATATGTTACTTTGTTATTTGCTTTTCTGGTCTGATACTTTGCTATCACAGATTGATCTGAAAATTCAATGACAAAGGAGTATCATGGTTTGCTGTGCTGTCAGTTGCCACAATTCTGACAACTGTGCTCATAATTGCAGTGCAGATTCAATGGGTGAAATGGCCTAATTCTGTTCCTATATTTTATGGTCTTATGACCTTAAACCAACAAAGTTACAGAATGTCCATGAAGAGGCAGAATCCAAACCAAGAAGTATTAAACAGCAAGTACAAATTAGATTACATCTGATACAGAGAGCAATATAACTGGAAAAGGCAGGGAAAAATAAGCAGAAGTTTTGTAGATTTTTCAAAGAGTAAGACTCTACTACTTGTCAGGGTCAGATTGACTGATCCTGTTACTAAAAATGAATGCAGCATTGCTACAACCTCACACTTGCATTAACTTCTTTGCAAAATTCATCATTAAACCACTGTAATTGCATGTCCCGTGGAGGCAAAGAGTGATTGGATGACAACTTGTAGGTCTTTGTGCTTAACTGCACATGGATGGGAAAGGTATGGAGGGATATGGACCAAATGCAGGCAAGTGGGACTAATTTAAATTGTGAAAACTGGGCAGCATGAGCAAGTTGGGCCGAAGGGCCTGTTTTCATGCTGTAGGCCTCTGACTCTACCGCTCTATTAATAGAAGGGGAACAATACCGGTATATTCATTTAGGGTAATGAGGGTTTAAGTTCAAACCTATGATAATCCATGGTTTCTTGTCGACTCTTATTGGAAGTTGCATATCTGCAAAAGGAACTGTTTTCTGATTTTTTTTTTTTTGTGCAAGGTTATATGTTTCACCAAAGAAAACAGCAACAACAGACGCAAACCAGAAGGCACAAAGTCCCCTCAAATGGTGCAGACAGGTGCTCGATCATCCTAGCCGAGAGACTGAAGCTGCCTGCCGCAGCCTTATCTGTAGACTTGATCAAGGTAAGTTGTCTGCGTAGCTAAATAAAATACTTTATACACACGGTTGTCTATCAGTAATCGAAGATCCGTTCAACGTATGGTACAATGTTTTATATTTCTGGGTGGATCTTTGGATCATAGGAGAAAGTTGTCACACTTCTCTTAGATTGATGTTTACTTTCTTGCGGAGCAATAGCTGTCACTTTAAAATTTCCTGTAATTGTCAGATTAATCAAGTATCAAGTGTAGGAGGCAGTTTGAACTAGCATTTAGTAAAATCTTAAATGGAAAGTCCCTGTTTTTGACATGCTTCGTACCTAATCGGAGTGGTTCTGAAATTGCTGACGCTTGCGTTTTAGGCTGTTTAACAGTATTTTGTTTAAGCTTAATGACTTTATTCGGTCATTCTGTTTCTGATATTTGAGTTTTGTACAAGCTGCTGTTGAGGATTCTTTTCAAATGTTAGCAAAATTTAATGTTCTTGGTGCATATATAGCAAAAAAAATCTTAAACACAGCCATTTCTGAAGCTGTTACACATTAACATGACCACCTCTGCAATCTTGAATAAGTCAGCTTGCTCTGAAATTTTTAATATCATTCTCATTAGCAGGTGTAACGTATTCAAGTTTCTCCTTTAGGCCTTGTAAAGTTTACTAACTAGGATCTTTAGGTGGCCAAGATGTTTGGAGCAGCTAAGCAGTGAATCTGCACAGCATAGTCTTTTAACTATGTTCATTCTTTAGTATCAATGTCTGTAAGGAGCTTGAGCACGTAGTGACCTGATCTATATCCTCATGGCAAGTAAGATAAGTAACTTCAGGCGCATCACTTGTGATTTTTCATTCAATACAAATTGAAAACAGGATCTTCATCAGTAGCCTTTCCTGTCGCACTTTGTGAAAATAAATATTTCCTTTCCCTTTGTCCTGTCTTATGTAATTTTCTTTCCATTATGGAGTGTTATGGTTTGCATTTTATTTTTGTAAACAAGATTCCTAAAGCACAGTTTGTTTTTTATAAAACCAAAGCTGAACTTCTTTTATAGTTGCTTTAATTGACACATGCTGCTCCAGAATGGAAGAATTGCCCCTGAATTTGCTATGTGCCTTACAGCTTCATTATGATTTCTCTTCACTCTGAAAGCTGGTAAATAGTCCATAGTCAGACTAAACCTTGTTTATTTACAAGAGAATAAACAGGAGCAATCAGTTAATAAGTTAGTAATTCACTCAAGCTAAAGATTAAATAAGATCAGAAATCAGATGACATCAGATTATAGTCCAACAGGTTTATTTGAAATCACCAGCTTTTTGAGTGTTGCCCCTTGTTGGAAGTAGTAAGAGAGAAGCACATGGGCACAGAATTTATAGGCAGGGATATCAATGGGCAGAGAGATCAAAAGATCATACAAATGGTGTGAGTGGAGTGTGGACAGGCTGAATAATAGGTCTCTGCAGGTGATCAAGAGTATCAAACGGTATGATTAAAGTGTCAACAGGTGTGTAGCAAGTGAAGGGATGACCTAAAATCTGATCAAATGAGGCAGAGAGTTAATTACAAAAAAATTAAAAATAAGGTGGTAGTGGAGACAAACCAAATGACTGGAATAACACGATAGGTATAACAGTCACATGTCAAGGGTCCAACCAAAGTAACAAGTAATCCAAAACTATACAAGATAATTAAGGTAGAGATCATAACAATTTATGAAGGTGATGGTGTCAAAACAGGTCAGGAAGATTTTACAGGTACAGAACAGGATGGTGGGGTCACATCACACAACAATCGCCAGACAAGAATGTTTCCCCCGCCTCCAAATAGTCGGGGAGCACTTCAGCAGTCACGGACGTTCAGCCTCCGATCTTTGGGTAAGTGTCTTCCAAGGTGGCCTTCAAGATACCCAACAATGCTGAAACACTGAGCAGAAACTGATAGGCAAGTTCCGTACCCATGGAGACAGCTTGAACCTTGACCTTGAGCTCACGTCACGCTACAAGTGACCCCATCACACTGTTCTGTATCTGTAAAATCTTCCTGACTGTCTTGTTTTGACACCATCACCATGACAAATTATGATCTTTCTACCTTGATGAGCTTGTACAGATTTGGATTACTTTTTGCGTTGGTTAGACCCTCGGCATGTGACTGTTATACCTATCATGTTATTCCAGTCATTTGGTTTATCTCCAGCACCACTTTATTTTAAATTTTTTTTGTAATTATCTCTCTGCCTCATTTGATCAGATTAAAGGTCATCCCTTTGCTTGTTGTTCAGCAGTTGACACTACTCACACCATCTGACAGTCTTCATCACCTGCAGAGACCTATTATTCAGCCTGTCCACACTCCACTCACCGTTTGTACGATCTTTGACTTATTTGCCTATAAATTCGGCCTGTGTCGTCCTCTTCACTTCATCTGATCGAGGGTCAATGCTCCAAAAGCTTGAGATTTCAAATAAACCTGTTGGACTATAACCTGGTGTCATCTGATTTCTGACCTTGTCCGCCCCGGTCCAACACCAGGACCTCCACATCAAAGATGAAATAGTCCAGTTAGCTACAATATGCCCTTTGCAACATATTTCTTGCACTTCACCAAAGTTTGTAACACTTTGTCTGTAGCAACCTTCTGCAATTACCAGGTCAAAAGGTCATTAATGCAAAACCAATGCACAAAATGTGAAATCTGAGTTTGATTAGCACCCCTACCATCACCATCAACATTCACTGCCTTCACCTTGGCAAAGGCAGTGGCATAATGGTAATGTCACTGGACTAGTTACCCAGATGTTAATGTTCTGGGGACCTCTGGGAATTCCATAAAAAAATTATCACCACCTGCACAATGACTGCAGTAATTCACCAAGCACCTTCCAAGCTTGTGACTTTGTCCCAGAAGGACAAGGGCAGCAGATACATGGGAAGACCAGCATATATACAGTGACTTGGAACTAAATTGCTGTTCCTTCATTGTCTGTCAAAATCATGGAAAACCTTGACTAACAGATTTGTGGTTTCCCCTATGCCTTAAGGACTGCAATGGAATCAAAATCATGGATTTCACAAAATGTTTGATACATCAATGACCACCACACTTCAAAATGTACTCAATTGGCTGTAAAGCCCTTCGTGATTTCTGGTAGTCATGAAGTACACATTCTAAAGTAAAGTCTTTCTGATTCTGGGACAAAACTCTCTTTCCCACTAATCGCCTGCCAATTTTATTTCACACCAACCTGAGTGGCTAGGTGAAGTATTTTAAAATGACTCTGAAGTAACTTCATTTAGGTTTGAGGAATGGAAAGAAAGGAACTCAGAATAGGCTTCTGAAAAAGACTGATTACTGCTCATCCTTCTCTAGGGTCTTTCATTACCTCAACTTTCTGGCTTCCATGGCTAAGTTTTGTTTTGTATTGTATTAAACTATCCATTGCATGACTTGTAATAGAAGTGTTCAAGGAAAAAGGAGAGAGAAAATCCTAGAATTTATTAAGCATATGGTTACCTGGGCATTTGATGCCACACAAGCTGTTGTACATCTTTTAGGGCTCATGAGCGTATGGATAATATATTGACATGGATTGCAGATCGGTTAACTGATTCCTACCGTTTCATAAAATAAGTTGTATCTAACATCATTACTACAGACAATCAGTGCTTGCAGCTTGACGTGCATCTCGTAAATAAATATATCTACACCCAAGTTTGAATGATTAATATAGATGCACAGAACAGTGGCTCTAGTACTGATGCTTAAAAGCACCAGTATATAACTTCCAGCTCTCTGGAGTGAGGGAGGGTGTGTTAACAGCCCTTCAGCATTAGCTTCATGGCACTTAGCTTTGGAGATTCTTTGTGTGTCCTTTAACTTTTGACATCTGTTTAGCTCTTTTGGAAATTTACATGCACAATATCAACCACGCTACTATTCTCAAGCTGTTGATTCCTCATCAAAAAGCTCAACTGAGGTTTTTTAAACACTTTTTATTTGGTTATCTTTATTTACCTTGTGCTTAATATTACTACTGTTGATGGGGAGAAAAGTTTAATTTACAACGCATAATTTCCTGTTTCTTTTCACAGATGTTTCTGATAGGAAGACCTAATCCTATGTCTCACGATTTGTGCGAAGATAATGGCTTTTGTAGTTACTAATTTAATTGCATTTGCATATGCAAATGTTCTGTTCACCAATAAGAAATGCTTTGACTGAAATTCAGAATTGCAGGTCTGCAGTCCTCCAGGTATTCTAATCAACAGTGCAGTCCATTAATTTTCCAAACCAAGCATTAAAAGTACAATTCAGTTGTAATCACAAGTGTTTTTCTATGATTCTGTAACTATTAAAATGATATTGGGGTGCAGTTTAACTCGAATGCGTGCAGGCATTTTAGGTTGCCTGCATTTTGATGGAATCTGTTCATTAGTGCATGCCTGGAAATTTAGAATGTTGTCTACCATATTTCTCTCCATTTGTGGACAGTCATGGCATGTTCCCTGCAGGTTTCTATGGTGAATTAAATAATTGTCTGTTAATACTGAGAGCTGACATGTTGTCTTTCTAGCGATGAAATGGCACAGCTTATTTCTTTATCAGACACGTGCCTTGAATATAAAATCTGACTGTACCTTTATTGCCGCTCTTTTTTTTTTTCAAACAACAATGCCATTGGTATATTTTGTGCCGTGAGCATGCAAGCACCAGGAGTTGCATCTACGTTACCAGTAATATTTGGCTTATAAACATTGGTAGCAATGTTTGCCTGTGGTGTTTCTTGATTCCATACTCTCTACATCTTGTTCTTCTGATCTACG
This sequence comes from Rhincodon typus, assembly GCF_021869965.1. NCBI lineage: Eukaryota > Metazoa > Chordata > Chondrichthyes > Orectolobiformes > Rhincodontidae > Rhincodon > Rhincodon typus. The sequence continues at coordinate 44,995,183 of NC_063345.1, forward strand.
TTCCTTCCTTAATAATGTGGTGTTCTTATCCCTTATCATAACTACCCACTTTCTTTTCCTTGATGCCTATCTTTCCTAAATATCAATTTTTGTTTTGAATTTTCATTCCTACCAACGGCCACTCTTGGGTCACATCTTTCATTGCAATTAGATAATACCAACTTATTTCTCCTGTCAATTCACCTATTTTGATGTGAATGCTGCATGCATTCAGTGTGCCTTTTAATTATGCTGCTTTTAATGTTATTCCTAGTCTACAATTTGATTCGGTGGTATTTGTTTCTGCTGTCTTCCACTTTCGTTTACTACATCAAGACTTAACAATCGTTAGTTTTGTTTTTCTCGCATCTGATTTCTGTCTGGTTCCCATCCTCTGGCTGCTTTAAACTAGTCAGGCTGGTCAAACAACAGCCTGACATTATCTGTGTAGTATGATAGGATGTCTCTGTCACCATCCCATTAGCAGCATTCAAATGTTAGTCAATAGCCGTCTCTGAAAAGGGAATCTAACTATCTTCCCTTGATTTCAATGGCATTACAATTGCTGAATCCCCCAACTATCAACTTCCAAAGTTAGCATTGACCAGAAAGTGAACTGGGTCAGCCACATAAATACTCTCTACAAGAGCAGGTCTCGAATTAGGAATTCTGCAGAAAGCAATACATGCCCTTTTCTTCCCACCGCCTGTCTGTCGTTTGTAATGCATGAGTTAGGAGTGCAATAGGGTAATCTCCATTTTGCTTGGATGTGTGCAACTTCAACAAAAAGCTTGACACCAACCAGGAGAAAGCAGCCTCAACCAACACAAATCAGCCTGCATCATTGGCACCATATATAACAACTTTGACTTTCATTCCCTTCAGGACTGATGCACATTGGCACTGTGTGCCACCCAGAAGATGCAGTGCAGTAATTTCCCAAAGGCTCCTTCAACAACATCTTACAAACTAAAACCTCGACCATTTAGAAGGACAAGGACAAGGGCAGCAGTTGCATGTGGACACCACTACCTGCAGGTTCCCCTCCAAGTCCCACTCCGAGCTGATTTGGAGCTATGTCATTGTTCCTTCACTGTCACTGGGTTAAATTCATAGTCATCCTTTCCTAACAACTCTTTAGGTGTTACTGCGCACCAAGAACTGCTGCAGTTCTTGAAGGCACTTGCTAACATCTATGTACATGAAGGGCTTTTCTTATGCAGAGAGGTTGAGTAGTTTGGACTATAGAAGAATGAGAGGAAACCTTGTTGTAACATTTATGATTCTTATTGGGCCTGACTAGGTAGATGAGAGGTTGATTTCCTTTGTGAATGAGTCTTAAAACCTGAGAGTGTGATCTGAGTAAGGGGTTCCCCATTTAAGATAGATGAAGAGGAATGTTTGTTTTTTGAGGGAAGTCAATCTGCATAATTCTTGACTGCAGAGGACTATGGAGGCTGGGTCATTATATAAGTTCAGGGGCTGAAAAAGAATTTTTTTAAAAAAAAATTTGTATGGGAATAAGGTGGTAAAGTGGAGTTAAGGATTATCAGATTGGCCATGATCTTGTTGAATGGCTAAGTAGACTAAGCCAAATGACCCTCCTCTTTCCTACATCTTAAGTAACTTGTTCTCCTTGTGCAACACCTACCTGCCCCCGAATCACACTGTAGAAATTGAAAACGCTCCTTCCTAATACATTTTTTGCAGCTGTGTCTGTTTGCTCAATTTGACTTCTTCCCGTTCTGTGGTGCTGCCTTAGAAGTACACCTTTTCCATCTCCTTCCTAATTCTTTAATGTCTGCTTTTAGGATGATATCCTTCTTTCTACCTATGTCATTGGTACCACAATCATCACCTCTGGCAAAAGAAGGTACTGGAACAACTCCGTGACACCCTTGTTCCTGGCACCAGGGAGGCAACGTAGAACCCTGCACTTACATCTACCTGCATCTACAGCTGCATGTGCGAGTGTTCTTCTCTTGCCCCTGTCCTCTGCAAAAATAAGTGCCATCTTCATAGTTCTCAACTTTATTTTGTCACAGTCACATTGTTCTGGATCCCAGCGTTCCACTTCATGTAGCTAGTGACAATTTCTGCACATGCACGTACAGGCGGTGTCAAGCCCAGCCATAGCCCTGCCATGCCTAAACTCATGTTCAGAATATAGACTAGAAAACAGAATTACTTTCCCTTTGACCATCATTCCTGTGCCTATAAAATAGATATTTGAGTTGTGTAAAACATTTTGTTGTTTTTTATATATTGCATCTATTTACACACCTTTTCTAAAGTAGAATCATAAAAACCCTACAGTGTGGAAGTGGGCCATTTGGCCCATCAAATCTATACTGACCCTCCCCCTCCAAAGAGCATCCCACCCCCGCCCTTTACCTAATCACTGCATTTTCCATGGCCAATCCACCTAACCTGCACTTCTTTGGACTATGGGAGGAAACTGGAGCACCCATAGGAAACCCACACAAACATTAGCAGAATGTGCAAACTCTACACGCAGTTGCCTGAAGGTAGAATTGAACCCGGGTTCCTGGCAGTGAGACACGCAGTGCTAGCCCATGTTCCATCTATAATGGATGACCTTCCCTTTGAAAATGCAACATCTGAACATTTGTAAATGAGCTGCATGGTGGATGATTTCACAAGTCAGGATACATGTTATGAAAAAATTAAACTCCCGTTAGACTTTACAGAGAAGCTAATTACACCGTATTTGACTGACCAACTAATGTTCCAGTTAAATGGAAACCAGCAAATGTGCCCATTCACACATCGTAATAACTCTAAACATACTTGCAGCTATGACAATCTTATCGGAAGTCCATCAAAATGATAGCCAAAGAAATGATGTCCTAACACATCATGCACAAAAACATGTTACCTAGCCACTAATTAGACATCAAAGTACAATGTCAAAATATGGTGTGCACAATTTCAAGAGTGCGAAAATAAAGTGAGCCTCTCAATATCCAGAATTCAGAGCAAGCATTAGCTGCTAAGATTTACACCTTTTGATCCTGCTAATGAAGAAATTAGCCACTTGCAATATTAAGGTGAAATAAATACTGAATTAGATTTGCAGATAGGCACTTAATCATGACGTTAATCACATCAAAATGCAGATTTATCAGGAAGGCATTCATCAATTATTTGGTTGATGTTTTTAGCAGTATGCATGGTATAGTGGTCAAGCTTTGGGCTAAAAGAATATTTGCATGATCCTAAGTGTATTAGTATTATTTGTTCTCAAGAATTTCTCATTTCTAATTATATTTATAAAAAGCTATTATCTACCTTTTTTAAATTTTTGAAGTTCATCTACAGGTAATATCTTATAGGCTAAAGACATTGGGAGAGCTTTGTTTTACAGACTTAAAGCTAAACCTAAAATCTGGTCAAATGTCTATTTGTCCCCTCCCCCATGCTCCTACTAAACTCACTTACCACCCTCCAATACCAATCTTTTTCTGAAATTACCTTATCTGCTTGTTCCCCAAATCTAATAACTACCAATGCCAAGATTTAGTCTTCCTTTATACAACAAATCAAAGGAATAGCAATAACAAGGTGTTGTAAAGTGGCCTGTACAACCTATGAAATAGAACTTGGCATAGCTACATCGTCAATACTCCATAGTAGGCCCTTGTGACATCTCGCTGAAAAGAAAAAGAAACAGGTGAATGCCAACAGCAATATCTGCAAGTAACAGAGACATAAAAACATGTATCTGTTGGAGTGGGCGTGTTAAGTATACATTCACTGGATAAAACATGCTTCAGACCTGAAGCAAGGTGCAACCTTTTGGGATGTACTTCTGGTGGAGATGAATTTGGTAAAGAATAGATTAGAAAACAAAGTTACCTTTTGGGTTACTGTACAACAGGCACTTGTTTAAGTTCTGTGGATTTGTTATTTGTTGATTCATACATATTGATTCATTACCCTATATTACCGGCAGTTCCTGATACCCAACTTAACACCACACTCCGATCTGATTCAGTGTTCAGCAGGCATTAAAAGATAAAAGGTAACATTTTTAGTACAACTGGAACACAGAAATTCTTAGCAGTCTGGTCCCTTCACTTGCACCAAAGCCAGGAAAAGAGGAACATCCCCAAAAACCTATATGACATGCCTGAAGAGAAGAACCATAGGTTAAAACTGGATATTGAGTTTTTCAAAGCAGGCAAAACTAATTCGTTCGTGCAACGTGCTGCTTGCTCTCTCCTATCACTTTTCGGATGTATATAATTGCCTCTGATACATTATATTCTACAAGAATATTTACAAGTGCATATTCTACAAGAATATTTGTAGCCAAGCATCAATCTACAACAGTACATGCACTTTATCTGCATGATTTTTATGAAACAAATTAGTAGAAACAATTATTTGAATCTCTGAATACATGAGGAGATATTTCATATTTACATCTACAAAGAATGCACCTATTTATTATATTTTTCAATTTGAGCTCACAAGAGTTAGCATTTCATCATGTACATAACTTGGCTGATAGGAAGTGTGAACTGTTGTATCTCTTATTTTTCTGTAGTTCTTGACATGGTAGCAGAGATTTTCTGTTCTGCATGAATTAAGCTTTCTTTGTAGTGACATTCCTGTTTTGTTCCAGATAGTTGGTGTCTCATCTAGCTATCTCTTGGACCCTGCTATTGGATACTCATCGTTCAATCACTTCTTTCTCTGTGACGCTACGCTTAGATTTTTTTTCAAGTGTTAGTCCAGACTGAACAGTGGCTGTTATCTCTCTTCTTGCTTTTTAAGGAACTAAAGTTCTGTCCACCTCACTGTCTGTTGAATTATTACTTGGTCCTGCTTAGTCTTTAAGTTTTTCATCTCGTTTATCTAGGTTGGACCTTCAGTTTTAGTGCATCAAATTCCCTTGCTCTCAAAATTCCTAAATGCTTTATCTAGCTGCAGTCAGTAATTAGCTGCTGTCTTAGTACTGCTGACGTGTTTGCAAAACTACCTGTCCAAATTACAATGTTAGACAACAAGGTGCAGGGCTGGATGAACACAGCAGGCCAAGCAGCATCATAGGAGCAGAGAGGCTGACGTTTCGGGCCTAGACCCTTCATCAGAAAAGGGGGAGGGGAAGGGGGTTTTGAAATAAATAGGGAGAGAGTGGGAGGCGGATAGAAGAGGGATAGAGGAGAGGATAGGTGGAGAAGAAACAAACAGGTCGAAGAGGCGGGGATGGGGCCAGGAAAGGTGAGTGTAGGTGGGGAGTTAGGAAGGGGATAGGTCAGTCCAGGGAGGACGGACAGGTCAAGGGGGTGGGATGAGGTTGGTCGGTAGGAGATGGAGGTGCGGCTTGAGGTGGGAGGAGGGGATAGGTGGGAGGAAGAACAGGTTAGGGAGGCAGGGACGAGCTGGACTGGTTTTGGGATGCGGTGGGGGGAGGGGAGATTTTGAAACTTGTGAAATCCACATTGATACCATTGGGCTGCAGGGTTCCCAAGCGGAATATGAGTTGCTGTTCCTGCAACCTTCGGGTGGCATCGTTGTGGCACTGCAGGAGGCCCAGGATGGACATGTCGTCTGAGGAATGGGAGGGGGAGTTGAAATGGTTCGCGACTGGGAGGTGCAGTTGTTTGTTGCGAACCGAGCGTAGGTGTTCTGCAAAGCGGTCCCCGAGTCTCCGCTTGGTTTCCCCGATGTAGAGGAAGCCACACCGGGTACAGCGGATGCAGTATACCACATTGGCAGATGTGCAGGTGAACATCTGCTTGATGTGGAAAGTCTTCTTGGGGCCTGGGATGGGGGTGAGGGAGGAGGTATGGGGGCAGGTGTAGCACTTCCTGCGGTTGCAGGGAAAAGTGCCGGGTGTGGTGGAGCTGGAGGGGAGTGTGGAGCGGACGAGGGAGTCACGGAGAGAGTTGTCCCTCCGGAAAGCAGATAAAGGTGGGGAGGGAAAGATGTCTTTGGTGGTGGGGTCGGATTGCAGATGGCGGAAGTGTCGGAGGATGATGCGTTGGATCCGGAGGTTGGTGGGGTGGTACGTGAGGACGAGGGGGATTCTTTTTTGGTTTTTATTGCGTGGACGGGGTGTGAGGGATGAGGTGCGGGAGATGTGGGAGACACGGTTGAGGGCGTTCTCGACCACCGAGGAGGGGAAGTTACGGTCCTTGAAAAACGAGGACAACTGAGATGTACGGGAGTGGAATGCCTCATCCTGGGAGCAGATGCGGCGGAGGCGAAGGAATTGGGAATAGGGGATAGCATTTTTGCAGGAAGGTGGGTGGGAGGAGGAGTATTCTAGGTAGCTGTGGGAGTCGGTGGGCTTGAAATGAATATCGGTTTCGAGGTGGTTGCCCGATATGGAGACAGAGAGGTCCAGGAAGGGGAGAGAGGTGTTAGAGATGGTCCAGGTAAATTTAAGGTTGGGGTGGAAGGTGTTAGTGAAGTGTATGAACTGTTCGAGCTCCTCGTGGGAGCACGAGGCGGC
>NC_063345.1:45006648-45014876 GCF_021869965.1 Rhincodon typus
AATGGTATCAATGTGGATTTCACAAGTTTCAAAATCTCCCCTCCCCCTACCGCATCCCAAAACCAGTCCAGCTCGTCCCTGCCTCCCTAACCTGTTCTTCCTCCCACCTATCCCCTCCTCCCACCTCAAGCCGCACCTCCATCTCCTACCGACCAACCTCATCCCGCCCCCTTGACCTGTCCGTCCTCCCTGGACTGACCTATCCCCTTCCTAACTCCCTACCAACACTCACCTTTCCTGGCCCCATCCCCGCCTCTTCGACCTGTTTGTTTCTTCTCCACCTATCCTCTCCTCTATCCCTCTTCTATTCGCCTCCCACTCTCTCCCTATTTATTTCGGAACCCCCTTCCCCTCCCCCTTTTCTGATGAAGGGTCTAGGCCCGAAACGTCAGCCTCTCTGCTCCTATGATGCTGCTTGGCCTGCTGTGTTCATCCAGCCCTGCACCTTGTTGTCTCGGATTCTCCAGCATCTGCAGTTCCTACTATCTTTGATTCAAATTACAATGTTACCTGTTTCACTTTTGAAATCCTTTCATGGGACATAGCCATCGTTGGCAAGTCCAACATCCGTGGCCCATTCCTAATTGTCTTTGGCCATTTCAAAGTTGACCACCATTTTGTCGGTCTGAGTCATACTGGTCAGGCTAGGCCAGGTATGCATGGCTAGGTATTCCTTTTAAAGGACACTAATGAACTTGATTGACTTTTTTTTTAAAACAACAATTGAGCGTTTCAGTCACCTATGAAATCAGGTTTGTATGCCTGATTTTAAATTTCTCCAAGGCTGTGCAATAGCCTAGTGGTGTTATTGCTTGGCTGTTAATCCAGAGGCCCAGGTAATGTTCTGGGGACCTGGATTTGAATCCTGCCATGGCACATGGAGTTTGAATTCATTAAAAATCTGGAATTAAAATCTAATGATGACTAGGAATCCATTGTTGATTGTTGGAAAAAACCTATCTGATTCACTAATCTTCTTTTAGAGAAGGAAATTGCCATCCTCACCTGGTCTGGCTTGCATGTGACTCTAGGCCCACAGCATTTGGTTGACTCTTAACTGCCCTTTGCGCAATTAGGGTTGGGCTGTAAATGCTGGCCTTGCCAGCAATGCTGTCATCCATGAAGAATTTTTTTTTTTTTAAAAAAAAAAAAGCTGCCATGGTCTGACTTGTACCGATCTAATGTATTGGCCTGGCCCCTGGATTACTAGTCCACTGATTTTAGTTTTAGTTTTATATCATATCCCAAAGGCTTTATAGAGTCTGTAAGCCTATTGAATACCTATTTGGAGCAAGCTTTGAACAATGCTAAATATGAATTTCAAAGAATTGCTGTCTGGGCATGTTCAGTTCACAGGGAAGTCCGTCACCCAAAAATTCCTCATTTGGTTTTCTCTAGAAGTGCAAAAGAACTTATTGAAGTCGCAGAGGTCATTCTGAGTAACTAACCTTGGCAACCAACCATCTTAGACTTATTGTGAATGTGCAAATTATATAAAAGACTGCTCTGAAAAATTATATTCAAACTTGGTCTACATTTTGAAATTATAAATTGGAAATGCCTTTACTGGGCATAATACTGAACAGTGTTCAAGTAACATTTTGTAATGGGGAAGAAGTACTGGTTAGCTATTTGGTTACAGTGTATTGAGAGCCAGGGGGTGGATACTTTGATTTGGGCAGGAGTTACTGTTATTTTGGTATACTAGAAGGTATGAACAGGGTGGTTTTAAAGTTTCGCTTCTGCTTCAATCTATAGAAAAGGTTCTCCATAAGATGTGGGAGCAGGAGTAGGCCATTCGGCCCATTGTGTCAGTTTGGCCATTCAGTGATAACATGGCTGATCTGAATCTTTAAATCCACTACCACATCCACACAACTCTTGAGCCTTTAATCATTAAATATCTAATTATGCAAATAAATCATAAATGCTTTGTAGTAGGAAACAGCCAGATGCATGTTAAATAGTAATATCGATTAAACTTTAATGTTTAAACCACTGTAACACATATATAGTTCCAAGTGCATAGGTGGTAAAATGTTAACTTTTTTTGGAGGGAGGGAAGGGGAAGAAATGAAGTGAGCTGAATCTTGCATTCATACACATTCCCATATACTTTGAATTAGTTTTGCAGCATATTGGCTATCCTATAAAATAATGTTGCATAATCGTAGATTTAATGTGACTTTTCAAGTAGGTGTAAGTAGAAATAAGACCAATTAATTTAGCTTTGTTTTGAAGCAAGTATGATGGCCAAGATTTTAGGAGGACTACCTGTTCTTTTAAATCATGCCAAAGGGTTTGGAATGTGCACTGGCATGTGCAAATAGAACATTGCTTGGACAGATCATCAGCATGCATCCTTTGTATTGCACTAGTGCCCAGTTAGATTATGCATGAAATCCCTTGAGTGGGATTTGAACTTAAAAACTTTTTAAGTGTGCCAGCACTTCAGCCAATCATAATTTTTGTAGCAATGCAGCCCCGGTAGCTCATGGAAGATTGTTTCTAATATATGTTACTTGATGTGATGTGGTAGAGTGGCTTTGTTACTTCACTATTTTCATATTGTGACCATTGTGTAGTTAACTAATCCACCCACTTCCGGTGACCTATTTTAATCCAATGTCTCAAGTTGTAAAGAGAAATATGCTAGCTTTTCCATCCACACGGAACCTGCCATGTCAGTCATGAGCTGACTCATTGCAGCATCAAGGGCAGTAACCTAACATCCACGTAACCTAAAAGTACATCTGCAACAGAGCTAGATTTCTTTTTAATGTCCACTGTCAATGCTAACTTTGCCTGTTGTATTTATAATCTAACTGTGCATGCATTTTTGCTTTTCCACTCTAGCCAACAGATGGAGAAACATCTATTGCCCCCCGTTTGCTTCAGCCTGTGCTTATAGTTCCAATACAGATGTCACTTCGTGTAGCAATCTCTTAAACACTTCTGGTTTCCTCAAAACGTCTACTAAACCAGTACTAACCCATGGCAGTTCAGGTATGGTACACCTGTCCATTAATGAAGTGCAGATTCTGTAAAGTGTATTAAATTGTTAACAATGCTTTTTTTAAAAACTTTGTACAGATTGAAGCATGTTCTGTCAGAGCTTTTTCCAGACTTCATCAGTGTAAAATTGAAAATAATGCATGATGGATGTTGCTTTTTGCTTAGCTGCATGGCTTTCATGAAAACTCACTGGTTTTAGTCCCAGATTATGCCACAAATAAAAAAAAAAGTTGCAAAATTTGCATATTTACTTTCAAAATTGAATCTTAAATTAGAAACTAAAGGTACTGACTGTAACAGCATTAGTTAGGTTTCACAACATTTCCTCTTGATCTTGGATTCAACTTTTGATTGCATTAAGGTATATTAAATGGAATACAGTGCATCAAAATAGCGATGTAATGTTATCAATTCAGCAGATAGTTCCTCTATAAGGAGTGTTTTTCCTAAATTAAAAATTGTCAGAATCTAATCTGTCTGCATTTATTAATATTTCCTTTGTTCTTCCAAAACCACCTTAGATGCAATTATTGGTTTGCAAGAGAAAATTGTTGCCTGCTGTCTAAGTGAAACTGATTGAACAGACTAGTTTGTACTGTGCTTTGTGATCTAGTTGAAGATTTAAAAGTGGGGCATAGTTTATTTCTGTACTGTTCTTGAAGGCACTAATTCACTTTAAAATATGATTCCATGGCTGTGCTGCTGTATCTTATTTGACTACTGTTTATTCAGTGTGAGCCCTGGTGATGAATGTTAGAAATGTTGACTTTGGGAGACATTTATGTCTGAATCTTATGTGTTTAACAGAGATCACCATATAAATCTCTAAAATGGAATATGGGGTAATGAACGAGAGAATCCCTGGCCGCATGGTAACACAAATTGTTGTTTTTGTTAATGAATTGCAAAGCAGAGTAACAAAGTTAGTTCAACTTCCAAGTTGCAAACTGAATGAGGTCCTTTCTGTGATTTGAGTAATTCAGTGCTGAAAATTATAATGCGCTGAATTATTTAAGAAAACAATTGATTTATTCTATCAAAATCATATTGATTTTAAAAGGTAGTGTTGTTTATCATTTGTGATTTTAATTATGAATGGGTGCGTGCTCTAATTCAATTATCTGTGCATTAAAAACAAATTGTGGTGTTACGTTTAAAAGGCTAATAAAAAAAAATCCGTTCCAGAAACGGTGCAAGTTTTCTATAACTGCATAGAGGGTGTTCTTCTGATCTTAGTCTAAAAGGTGTGGTTGGATGTCATGATATCTTTTTCTGTTTTTGGGGAAATAAATGAACTGAGTGCCTTAAAGTTAAATTTACAACAATTGACCATTGCAACAAACAATGAATGAGCAGGGTATTGATTCTGTCTATGAATAATTCATGCCTTTTCATTTCATTTACAAGCAACATTGAACTTCTTGCCAAAGAAGGGTCACTGGACCTGACACATTAACTCTGCTTTCTCTCCACAGATGTTTCCAGACCTGAGTTTTTTTTTCTCCAGCAATTTCTGTTTTTGATTGTGAACTTCTTTCTCTCCACTACTCATTTAGATTTTTGAACAGTCCTGCTTCCAATGTGCAAGAAGTTTTTTTTTTTTTTTTTTTTGTTTAAAATTTGATCTTATTTGTATTATCCCTACCTTTCCTGAAGGTACTATACCTGTTTGTAGTATACTCCGATAGATGGTTTGCCAATAACAGCCAGTATATCCATTCTTCACCAATATGATGCAACTCTATCTGATTTTTGCTCAACATTTTTTCAACTTTTTTTTAGAAGACTTAAAGTAATAGCCAATAATTGGTACTGACGGTTCACGTTTCACTCCAGTTACTTCGGAGTTCTAAGTCCTAACCTCCAGAACTTTGGAGCTGCATACAGCTTATTAACATCACTTTTTGTAAACTCTAACTTTTTCCATGTGGGTCACATTGTTATGAAAAAGACCCAAGAAAGGTATAAGTTTTTAGTTTGGGCATAAATAGCAATTATGCTGCACTTGACATTCTTATTTCAAAGAAGATGCTACATTGTTCTGCAAATAGACCTAATCATAAGCTCATAGCCAGATATGAGACCATAGGACAATAAGCACGCCATTCAGTGAGATCATGAATGATCTGAAAATTCTCAACTCCACTTTCCTCCCTTTTCCTTGTAACCCTTGATTCCCTTGCTGATTTTTAAAATGTGTATCTGGGCCTTGAATATACTGACTAACTTAAACTGTATAGCCCTTGGTGGTAAAGAATTCCAAAAACATTCAATCCTCAGAAAAAATTCCTCATCTGTGTCTTGATTGGGTGACCCTTCATTCTAAAATTATACCCATTGTTTCCCTGTGTGAATGTGTCTCGAACCAATCCTTCTGTCTGCTAAGAACCTTGCACGTTTCAATAACGTTGCCTAGTTCTTCTAAATGCTAGTGAGTACAGGCCCAACCTCTCCTCCATACGAGTCCCTCCATATCGGGAATCGGCCCATTAAACCTTCGTTGGGTTGCCTGCAGTGCCTGCGTATCTTTCCTTAGATAAGGGGTCCAAAACTGTTCAGTATTCCAGCTGTGATCTAACTTGAACCTAGTATAATTTTATGAAGACTTCCCTATTTTCATACTTCATTCCCTTCCAAAATAAAGGGCAACATTCCACTTGCCCTCCCTATTACCTCTGAACTTGTATGCTAACTTTTTGTGATTTGGTCATTGTTGTAGATAATGCCTTTAATCTGTTGAACAGGTTTTCTGTTTGTGACCATTATTGTTTCTACTATAGCTGAAGGTGGATGAATCAGTAGTGAAAATAATTGTATTAATTCTAAATTTATTAAGTTATTTTTAAAAATAATTTCACTGACAAAATTATAGTTTGAAGTCCCAACTGAATTCACTTTTTTCACACTTACATAATTTGCAAGTATAGATACAGAATTTATGCTAGAGACACTCAGCAAATTGTCACATATGTTTGGTTTAAAATGCTGATTATTTCAAACTTTTAAACTTTTTTTGAAAACTTTCAATATCAACAAAATGTTGCTGATCCCCAATTCAAGAAACTGCTGCAATGCTGTATATAGGTGCCAAAATAGCTTTTTATGATCAATAACAGTAAAGTCATCATCGTCCTACCAGACTATAGGGCTGCTTTGTCATTGGAGAGAGAAGACTGGTGATTTAACCTCAGGATCACCAAGCCTGGGTGAGGAGAGAGGTTGAGCAATGGAGTTCTTTATGATAACCTCAGCTGGTGCAGAAAATTAACCCATATGTTGCAAACCAGCCATCCAGCTAACTGAACCCCTCTTATGATCAGTGATTTGTTGTCAAGCGTAACCAAATATTCTATAGAATGTTATGCTTTGTGAAGTTTTTTGATTTTAATTGAAGTGGGTGTTGTATTTCCATGCTTGATTTTCATTTTTTGGGTTTTGTGTACCATTTTCTTAAGTTACTGACCTTTTTACTAAGGTAATTTCATAGAGGCTAGGAACCCTCTAATAATTAACCTACGTTTTCATTCTTCACATTGAAGACCTGTCTGTACTGTTAGTCTTGTTTTTGCTATGCAAGATTTTGACAGGAAAAGTTACTGATTTTTTTTTTTTCTCCTTAAGCAGTATGTGAAATGTTTTTAAACTATTGATTGAAAGACGATTAAATTGTAAATTGTTTCAGTAATTGAGAATGTCCATTGTTTTGCTATTTGATCTCTAAATGAATAGAGAATTAAAACTAGAATCGGGGATATATACAAGCAGAAGATTTTGAGCAATGTTGCAAAACCTTTAGTCGTAGGCAGTAGGAAATGCCAATGGAAAGCAAGGTACAGATGTTCTGCTGTTAGGGAAGTCCAGACCAAATTACCCTAAAAGATATTTGTCTGGATCTTTTAAAGTCCTAATGAATGGATTACATGATAACTTACTGGGAAGTTGAAATTTCCAAGGGCAGTTTTCTGGCAGCTGGAAACCTCTGGATAAATTCCCCAGTTCCATTTAAGAGTCAGGTTTCAGGGGGTTCTGAATTTTTTTTAATCTTAATAGTTTGACAGGAAAAGGTCGAGGGACTAAAACCTGTACTAACTCCTGACTAACCGTAAAACTGAGCATTACCTGCAATCCTTCAGACACATGACTATCTCAAGCCACTCACCTACTTACCCCCTAATTCACCTGGTAGCTGTATCGTCACTTTTTTTTTAAAGCTATGGCCAGCCTTTTGTTCTCCAATTTATTTAGGTTCCAGATGGATGCTGTAAATTGTCAAGTTGTCTGGTCAGGAGAGATGAACTGCTGCCTTCTTTATTCACCCATCCTTGATTGGTCATAACAGGATTAAGTTGAAAAAGATCCCTTTGTGAATATCTTTTGGCCAGACCAAATAAATTTGTTTCAAAATAAACCATTTTAAACAGGATTTGAGTTAACTCGAGTGTTTTTTTTTTATTGTAAGTTACTAAATGAGAGAAGAAATAATATTGTAAAACATTCGAATTTGAAACAAGTGGCAACTCCAATAAAACGCTAAAGGTATGCGAATCAGCTAGTGTTCCTGAAGAGTAGATATTGAGAGGTTGTGGCTGTTACCTTTGGTGATAGTGGTCACACTGTTGGTGAGTGGTTGACTTTGAGATGCTTGACCTTGCATGTCAGCTAATAAGACTGACGTGTTTCCTTTCAAATGGGTTTTCTTCTACTTCCAGCAAAGACAAATAATTCTTTTTTTTTTAAATTAAAGCCAACAATGCAAGGATGACTTGCTGTTTTCTCAGCTGTGACCCTCTCAGCACATTACCTTGCCCAATTAGGGGTCACCAGCCAAAGTTGAAACTGATTTTTGAGCTCTGTTCTTATATATTCTTGAAAGGGGAGGCGGAGGAAGGTCTCTTACCCAGAATGCTTTATTTTCCTCCCCTCCCATCAAGCTCACTATCTGAGATAATTGGCACCAGTTGCTGTGACACTCCGCTGTCCCTTATGGCTGTGTGTAATCCTGGAGATTTCTTGTCACTGAAACATAATGCTTGAATGTATATTCTCAGTCTTTTTGGCCATGTTGTCTTTTTGCAAACAGTTAGAAGTTCAGTGTGTCTGTATATGATCTGGGAGTAGTGATCCATCATTGTGATGCAGTCAGTGGCTTCAGGATGCTCAAACGGTTTATTGGTTCATGGGATGCAGTTGTCTTTGGCTTAGCCGCCACCTAT